>NC_136169.1:3242387-3323508 GCF_965212315.1 Lampetra planeri | reverse complement strand
GCTTTGACCCTGGCCATTGACCGAGCAACCCAACGTTCCTACCAGCTCCCTCCGCAGGAATGTGTTATACTATGATACTGGCAAAAGGGTCCCATTTTATTACGCGCTTTTATTTAACTCACTCTGTCTGTTCTTGTCGTTGTTGTCGTATCCTCAAATCTTGTAACTCAATTTTAACCCACTTCCCAATGTGGTATCGACTGCAAACTTCGGATACTTATGGCATACTGATGACAATACTATATTATATCATAAAAAAATATAGAGACAACACGTTCTACTTAATTAAATAGACTTTGTAATAAATGTTTTCTCCTCCAACATCAGAGTGCAGCGCCACATTAAATAGGCACTACAATGACAATAGTTTTAAAGCGATTTGAAGCATGTTTTATTTTCTTTGGGGGGGGGGGGGGCAGAGCTTTGTGACGTCACATTGGAGGGGGGGGTCTGACTTTTTGTGACGCCGTGTGACGATGGGGGGGGGGGGGGGTGTCGTTCAAAAATCGCCCAAAATCGCGTGACGTCATTTATGGACGGCCCCTAAGTGAGTGAGTGGATGAGTGAGTGAGTAACACTATACCCCTCAGTATAACACCTTCCTTAGCGATGATCGCCCTGCGCTATGGAGACGATAACGCCAATACATCGTGGAGTGAATTCATGAGTGTGAGGGTGGGTGGGTGGGTGGATGAGTGAGTGAATAATTCGATTTTTCTTGCTGTTTTTCACACCTGATGACGATTGCTTGTGTTGCAGTCGAAACGTCGTGATAATTGTATTGTTTTCAGACGCTGTCATCCCGACAGACATGTTCTTCGCCTGAGGACGGACGGCTGCTTGCGTTGTGGCCGAAACGTCGTGAGAATTATTTTATGTTTTATTTGTATTATTGTATTATTTCCCTTCTACGTGACTTTACCGAAAGAACCAAGAAGTTGTTTTGTATTTTTATTATTTATTGTTTCCCTTCTACGTGACTTTACCGAAAGAACCAATAATATAAATACGTGTAGTTTATCTTAGAAACGGAATCAACTCTCCGAGCGGAAACAAAGCCCATACGAATCGCAGAACGCATTCGGCGTGGCATCGATTCCTACCGCCCTCGTCACCGTAGCGACAACTAAACAACATTGCATGCACAAACACGCGTGCGTGTGTGCGCATGTGGTGGGTGTCACTGGTAGCCTCGAGACAATAACCACTTGAGCTAATCTTCTCACTTAGCGGAAATCCGTCCACATCTGGGTGGTTTAATTAGCCGAGCCAAGGAAGAACAATTTATATTCAAATCTATTCCCAAAGCCATCAACATCCGAAGAGGAGAAGAGAGGCGGGGCTAGCTGGTGTGGAGGGGGGCGGGGCATCTTGGAGAGGCGGGGCTAGACCGAGCAGGGGGGGGTGGACCCACAGCGAAGCGGTGATGTCATTGGCTGTGACCTCGGCGGGGGCGGAGCTTGCGCGTGTCCGCACGGGCCAATGGGAGCACGAGCCGCTGTCCAAGGTACCGATCGGGTGCACAGCAGAGGTCGCAAACGGGTTTTGATTCCTTACCCGTACTCGGCCGCACCAGGGTCGCAAACGGGTACCCGTACCCGGCCGTACCCTACCCGTACCCGGCCGGCTACGGGTAGGGTACGGGTATCGGGTACCTGATTGCGACCTCTGGGATGAAGCCATGTTGCAGGCGCGGGTGGGTTGATTCTAGGAACTTGAATTGTGAGAAGAGACAAGAACGTTGGGAAATGAGTGACAAACCAGTTACTCACCAGTGACTCACGGTCTACCCGTACCCGTACCCGGCCGCACACCAGGGTCGCAAACCTGTACCCGTACCCGGCCGGGTACGGGTAGCCGGGTGCGGGTATCGGGTAACCGGTTTTGCGACCTCTGGTGCGCAGAGAGCGGAGTTCAACCGACGTCGTAAACTTGTAAGGGACGACGATATAATAGACGACGTTTCGGGCAACAGTCCTTCTTTAGAGGACATCAATGCAGGGCCATTGTGTGTATGTTGAAATTCTTTCGCACACCGTACGTAGCCAACCGTGCTAATCGGATTTAAAGCGTTTGTGACTGCAGGGATTCATATTCTTGGTTCCTTCGGTAAAGTCACGTAGAAGGGAAATAATAAAATAATAAAAATATAAAACAATAAAATTTATTACGACGTTTCGACTGCAACACAAGTAATCGTCATCAGGTGTGAAATCCACAGCAAGAAAAACATATTTCTCGTGAGAATGTTATTGTTTATACATTTTATTATTTTATTATTTCCCTTCTATGTGACTTTACCGAAAGAACCAAGAATACAAAAAGATAAATTAAATAAATACTCGCGCGTGTTTAATTTCATCATTAAAAGCAGCACTGCAAAGGGATACGTGGACCTGTGCACATGTGATGTACTAACCACGTGTGTGTTGGGTTAGTCCATGCGGTGGTTTTCATGCCAAAATCCGTGTCGTTAACCCTCCAACCGCCCGACAAGATTGCAACGCTTACACAGACATTAGTAATACGTGACCCACGTACCGATCGATTTCTGATCGACGAAACCCCCCTCCTCATGCTCCTCCGCACCGGTGGGCCGAGGACATGTTCCATGGCTGGATTTCCACATCGGCTCTCGACGACGTTTCGCCCAAACGGCCGCGAGGCACGTCAAGGTTAAAGAACTCGGACCTTCTTCTTGGTTCTTTCGGTAAAGTCACGTAGAATGGAAATAATAAAATAATAAAAATGAAACATAATACAATTATTCTCACGACGTTTCGGCCACCATGCAAGCAGCCGTCCTCAGGTGACGAACAGGTCTGTCGAGAAGACAGAGTCTGACTCTTTATTATTTCCATTCTACGTGACTTTACCGAAAGAACCGAGAAGATGATTCCCTGCAGTCACGAAAGCTTTAAATCGAAATTGAACTCGGACCTGTCGGGCGTGTTCTCTCCCGTGGACAGCTGCCATTCAAGGTCCTGCGGGGTCATGCCGGATGCATCAACTGCTGCCACTTCGGTTTCGGGGACACGCGCGCAGTCACCTGCTCGGAAGATCACACGGCGAAGATCTGGGTGAGCGGACGTTCCGAACCTTGAGCGGCGCACAATCTAAGCTCGCCTCCTCTCCCCCTTGTCGCTAAATGTTGGTCACGTGGACTTATGGTGGACGGCGGAGTCCGTTGACGTCGACCAGAATGGATCATCACAGTGCTTGGTGTATTGGCCACCGCTGTTGTAGATTGTTGAGTTCATTTGTTTCACCAGGTTCGATTTGACTACCCATTTCTTTAGAACTGCTTGTTACTCTTTGCTGCTTGTTGTTGTGTTTAGTTTTGTCCTTCCGCCGCACCTTCTATTAGCACGGTTGCCTGCGTACGGTGCGAAAGAAGTTCAACAGACGTACGTACAGGCTCAGGATACGTCTCACTTGCAAAAGTGATCCAGACTATGATGCAAGGTCTATGCTCTGTGTCTTTGCGTCTTCACGAATCCTCGCTGACTAGCCTGGTGAAGTATGGTCAAATAACCCTCAGGACTCACACGGCAGTGGCGAGGGTGGGGGGGTGGTGGGGGGTACTGTACTGTGGAAATTAATTTCTGGCTTCATGATAATCTCCTTGCTGCAGGACACTGAGACTGGGAGAATCCTCAAGAGCTTTGATGACGCCCACCAGGATAACATTACCGAGTGCTCTGTCAACTCTACGAGGGGCAGGTAATTGTCCTACGCGAAGCGTGGAGTCAGTGGCTGCAGGAGACCATGGCTTCGTGGACACTGATAGACAGCAGGACAGTGGCAGACAGTCGTTCCTGGCCCTATGGGTGCATATGTAGTGGTGATACGCGCTGGGGTAGGGATCGGGGTGCCAGCGCGTAGTCATTGGCTGTGTGTGTGGTGACGCGCGCTGACGGTGAAGGATCAGGGGTCAGCGCGGGGTCGTGGGTTATGTGGTGCTGATTGGCTGTGTGCCGGTGACGCGCTTGAGAGGGAGTGATCGGGTGGCAGCGCGGCGTGATTGGTTGGGTAGTGGAAACACGCGCTGGGGGAGAAAACGGATCGTAGAGATAGCGCGTCGTGATTGGTTAACTAAGGAGCGATGCTCACGTCGAGGTCCGCATCCGCTCCGTCTCCCGTGAGCAGGGACTATATAAGGTGATGCACACAGGCGCACGGGGAGAGTGTAACCAGCGAAGACTGAAGACGGAGAGGAAGACATAGGGCCCTGTGGTTCCCAGTCCCGCTGTCCTGTAGGGACCGGGACTCTGTGTAACCCAGAGGCGGAGTGTAGGGTGAGCATGCAGTATGTGTAGCCAGAGGCATAGGGTCTACACGAGACGAGTGATGCGTGTGTAGCCAGAGGCATAGGTTCTACACGAGACGAGTGATGCGTGTGTAGCCAGAGGCATAGGTTCTACACGAGACGAGTGATGCGTGTGTAGCCAGAGGCATAGGTTCTACACGAGACGAGTGATGCGTGTGTAGCCAGAGGCATAGGGTCTACACGAGACGAGTGATGCGTGTGTAGCCAGAGGCATAGGTTCTACACGAGACGAGTGATGCGTGTGTAGCCAGAGGCATAGGGTCTACACGAGACGAGTGATGCGTGTGTAGCCAGAGGCATAGAGTCTACACGAGCTAAGTGAAGTGTGCAGTCAGAGGAATAGAGGTCACACGTTGTATCGTTGTATCGTGACAAGTAGTCAGAAGAATAGAGACCACACGTTGTATCGTGACAAGTCAAGATTTAATAAAAAGTGTGTTACCCGTCAAGGAGTTTCCTGCCGTCATTTCCAATACTTCACATATATCAATACTGACAATGATTATTACGTTATATGTGCACTACATACAAAGGGCGCCACGGTTGTGAGATATTAACTATCTCGCCTGGTATACAGGAGATCGTAGATTCGATCCCAACACTGACATCTGCTGTGTATTTGAAGTTTTCGTGTTCTACCCGCGATTACGTGGATTTTTTCCCGGGTCCTCCGGTTTTTCCCTCTCCATTTAGAAACGTGCTTTAAGTTAATTTGGCTGCCAAAAATTTCCACATGGTAAGCCACTTCGTTGGGCTATAATTTGTGGCCAAGTCGCTTCTGAAAAAGAGCTATCACAGCTCAGTGGGCCTTACCTGGTAGAATAAAAAAATATTTTAGTTTAATGTTGAACTTTTTTCACACCATACTCTTGGAGTGACCTCCAGGCCACCGGTTGGTTTGTCTTTTCTCGGCAGGCTTTTGACAGTGTCATGGGATAAGGCCATGAAACTCTGGGATTTGGAAACGGGGAAGCTGCTGGTGAGTGTTTATCGTTGAGTGTCTGCGTGTACAATGATTCACGTTAACTCCAATTGCGGTTAACTCCGTGATGGCCCAGAAGCAGTTTGTGAAGTCCACGATCCCAAGTGAGAATGCACACGTGGTCAAACAACTCCCATGACCAACACGGTTCGGGTAGCCCTTCACACAGCAGTGAAGGATTGACAAAGGACTGTCTAATTATTATTATTAATTTATTGGAGACTGCTTTCTCAAAGTTACCCGAAAGGGATTATACACACACAGCAGGAATCATCGCCCCATATTGCCAGACTCATGTCCCAGGATATTCTTGCAAATGAGACTCTATCCTGGTCTCCTGGTCCCTTGATTTCTCAGCTGATTAAACAAAACCAACTTGACATTTGAACTTTGAACCTCTGCAGATGTGCGAGACTCACGCGTGGCCGCTGACGTGCTGCGACGCGTCTGGCGACGGGCGCCTGCTGGCCACGGCCACCGCAGTGGACCGTTCACTCCGCCTGTGGGACGTGGACAGCTGCTCGCTCGTGGTGCAGCGCAACGGTGCGGTGGTTATTTCCACTGCGACTACGACGACGAATTATTATTATTATTATCCGTGACCAGGGTGGGGGGAGGGCGGGGGGGGGGGGGGCGGGGAAACTGCGGCTCCGGAATTGCGTGCGACTCTTGAAGGGATGGCTTGGCGAGAGTTATTCGCAGGCATTGCGGCTTTGTGAAATATTGAGAGGGTTTTAGTTCTTCTTGGTTCTTTCGGTAAAGTCACGTAGAAGGGAAATAATAAAATAATAACCATAAAACATAATAAAATACAATTCTCACGACGTTTCGGCCACAACGCAAGCAGCCGTCCTCAGGTGAAGAACAGGTCTGTCGGAAATACAGCGTCTGAATGAGCACTACCATGCTTGGCAGCGTGCTCATTCAGACGCTGTCTTTCCGACAGACCTGTTCTTTACCTGAGGACGGCTGCTTGAGTTGTGGCCGAAACGTCGTGAGAATTGTATTTTATTATGTTTTATAATTTTATTATTACCCTTCTACGTGACTTTACCGAAAGAACCAAGAAGATGAATCCCTGCAGTCACGAAAGCTTTAAATCGAAATTTAGGGTTTTAGTTGTTGTTGTACCGAATTAGAAGGAAACAAATGCCTCTTCTTGTTGTTTTGGGGTTTACCGACAGCCCTGATCGTGACGCTCGTTCGCCCCGGGACAGCCTCACCGAGTCTCAAGACTCGTTAAAGAGTTTACGCAGTGAGGACGGGGGGGGGGGGGCAGTGTTGTTGCTGCTGCTGTACGTACGTTGTATGTTAACGGATGTTTAAAAACAGCAGGCAACAGCAACTCACATGTATGTTGAACTTTTTGGCACAGCGTACGTAGCCAACCGCGCTAATCGGAGTTGCCGCTGTGCGCGACATCCCAATCGAGCGGTTTGCGGGGTAACTTTTCAGCATTCGGATGTTGTTTGACCAATTCCGGTTACATTGAATGTTTTACTGGTAGGGACCTCCTGGTTACACCAGCCCACAGGGGATTATTGTGTCCGTCCGTCGTGCAGAGAGGGGCTGGGTGGGGAGGGAGGGGGCTGGGTGGGGGAGGGGCTGGGTGTGGAGGCAGGGGCTGGGTGGGGGGTGGGAGGGGTGGGGCTGGGTGGGGAGGGGCTGGTCATCCCGTGGTGCCCTTATAAAACTCAACGTTAAACCTACTCACGCCGGCTTGTGCCCGCCCTCACAGTCGGGCATATTTGCGGAATACACCACGCCGCCGTTGACCCTGGCCATTGACCGAGCAACCCAACGTTCCTACCAGCTCTCCCCGCAGGAATGTGTTTTTTTTCTTCCGTGAGCCATGCGGAACGTACAAACTCCACGCGCAGAAAGGGGCCCGTGTCGGGAATCGAACCCGGCTCCTTGCTGCCGCAAGGCGCGAGTGTCAACCACTGCACACCACCACCCTGCCTCGCTTAAGCACTTCACGTGGCGAGGTGATTGTGCATCTTGCGTTGTCCACAGATCACCACGAGGGAGCGCTCACGGGATGCAGGTTTGATTGCGGTGCTCAGCGAGTCGTGACCTCGTCGTACGACCGAAGCTTCAAGGTGTGGGACCTTGCGACACGCGTGGCTACGGTCAGCGTGGCTGGGTACGTGGTGTAATACTATCACTAACGACGACAATGATGCTGATAATTATTGAGTGCACGTGGTATGGGCGCTATCGTTCGCAAAGCGAAGGGCGATCAATAAATTATATTACGGGCAACACCCACCACAGTATTAATCAGGGCGGCCTTCCGGATTAGAACCACGAACCCCCTGCAGCGAACGCGCTCCCGCTCTGGCCGCGTCAACAAAAACACGACCATGGCGTAGTTACAAGTAGAAACTAAAAAAATTAAACCTCATTAAACAAACAGCGGCAAGTCCTCGCTTGATGCGCGCTCACACGCGAGCGCGTTTTCGCTAAAACGCGGTTCTTCCATTCGGGAACACCTTTCACACAACGCGGAACACGCACCGTTCTAACGCGGAACGCGGACCCCCGTTCTATCGCGGAACTCGCGGTGTCTGAGCGGTCGACGAACAACTTTCTTGAGCCGCAGCGCGCTGATTTGTCCCGCCATCTCGCCGTGCGGCGTGCGTTAGCGCATCGGATTACCGTCACGTCGCCTGGTCGAAAGCACCAAAAACGCGTTATAACGAGCAGTGGCGTAGCTAAGATATTTTGCGCCCGGGGACGAACTATAAAATTGGCGGCCCCCCCCCCCCCCCCCCCCGTTTAATCACATACCAAAATGTAATTACATGACATGTAGGCTGTGTGTGGCGGGATATATAAACTTTTAGGTTGAGGTGTAGATTTGTGCAGTAGTTTCAGGCTGCCGCGCCCGCCGCAATAAGTTATAATGTGACGTTGTAAGCCTCATTTTGGCGCCCCTTTACCTTGGCGCCCGGGGACATATGTACCCCCCCTGCCCCCCCCCCCCCCCCAAAGGCTACGCCTCTGATAACGAGCGCTCGCCACAGGTCGCACGCGAACGTGCTCTCCGACTGCCGCTTCGGCGCCGGCGGGCGCCTCGTTGCCACGGCGTCGTGGGACCGTACTCTCCGCCTCTGGGACGTGCGGACCGGAGCCTTCCGTGAGGACGGACCTCTAGAATTGCGTGGGGGTCACGGCGGCTCCGTCAGCTCCTGCGCCTTCTCGTCCGATGGTAAAAAAAAAAACTTCATAACTGCGCCGCCGTTTGATGCCGCACGGTACGAACTGGAACCGAACTTGATTTGAAGCTTTCGTGACTGAAGGAATCCGTACTCTTTGGTTCTTTCGGTAAAGTCACGCAGCTTTGCCAGCTTTCCCACCTGATGAAGGACGCTTGTGTTGCGCCCGAAACGTCGTGTGATTTATTTAATTTTGTACCTACGTGACTTTACCGAAAGAACCAAAGAGTATGGATCCTTGCCGCCACGAAAGCTTCAAATCTAGAATTATGTAAATTATGTTGAGATAAGATTTCAAGTTTCATTTATTAGGTATAGCCCTGTGAGCCATTCGGCTCTTGAATCGGGTGCAACCGCAACAAACAAAAAAACAAAAACATGAACAAGAAAGCATCTTAAAGTGACTCTGTGCAAACAGAAAATCTTCCCTCACCTACACACCCACTCTGCAAGGATAACATCCGTCACCCTCCACCTACCACACACCAAGTCAGCGCCCCTTAGGCAGACGTGGCACGTGCAGTCGGTTGGCGTGATCGTTGCCAACACATCTGATTCAATCTTGATTTGAAGCTTTCGTGACTGCACGTCTCCTGGCTTGAGAATGGTAGCCGAGTGTGTGGGTGAGTGTTTGCGGGCTTTGGCAAAGAGACGACGCTGATGATGATGATGTTGCTGTTCCTTGCAAAAGGTTTCAGTTTGGTGTTTTAACATCTTAACACAACTGGTTTTTATTGTCAGAAAGGGGATGAAACCTATTGTTATATTTCGATACTGGCAAAGGAGGTCCCATAATGTAGCTGCTCACCCCGAGCTCTCAATGCCCTGACAGTGGCATTGTCCTTGTGCTGTTCGCCTTCTGGTGTTGTCCTCCAGGTCTAACGCTGCGTGAGACGAGGCTCTAAAGAAAGCTGTCTCTGGTGTGGACCAATCAGTTTCAAAGACAACGCATCATCATATACTGTCAGAGCATGTGTTTTTTTAGTTTGCATGTTCACCACAAGTATCTGTGGTTAATGAGGTACATGATTCCTTGCAAAAGGTTTCAGTTTGGTGGTTTAAACATCTTAACACAACTGGTTTTTATTTGCCGGAAAGGGTATAAAACCTCGATTTAAAGCTTTCGTGACTGCAGGGATTCATCTTATTGGTTCTTTCGGTAAAGTCACGTAGAAGGGAAGTAATAAAATATAATATTATTATATAATATTATTATATTATTTTATTATGTTTTATTTTTATTATTTCATTACTTCCCTTCTACGTGACTTTACCGAAAGAACCAAGAAGGTATAAAACCTATTGTTACATTTCGATACTGGCAAGGGAGCTCCCATGATGCTGTTAGTCGTCGTCAATGTGTTCATCTTGTGCGCGATCATATCCTTTTGGAAGCCTCCCTGCTCGTGTCTGGGGGTCTTGACCGACGCGCCGTCGTGTGGGACGCCGCTACGGGCAGCAGGGGCGCCGTGCTGAAGGTAACAAAAATAAAATATATATTTAAAAAAAAAAGTTTTTAAAAACACGCTTTTATGCAGAACCTACCTGGCACACACGAAGTAGCACATCGCGTAGAGATTCATAGCAGCCATCCAGCAGTAAATCGATCGTCACACCGTAAGCATGAATGTTGTAATGGAAGAACTCCACGACTCCAGGAAGTTGCCCCGAAGCTTGCCATAACGTAAGGCACCGTGGCCAATTACAGCCAACGTCAGTTGACCGTGGACAATTAGACCCAAGCCGAAACATAACATGTAAAAAAATAATGTTTAAAAATTATATTTTTAATTTTTTATGATAGAATATAGTATTAAAAAAAAATGTTTTAACACGCTTTTATGTAGAACCTACCTGGCCATCCAGCAGTAGATCGATCGTCACATCGTAGCACTTTGATCGATGAGCCGGGCTTCCTCTCGAACGCCGCGGTGGCTAGGAGATGTTGACTGCCTCGCCTGGTGTGCAGGAGGTCGTGGGTTCGATCCCGACCCTGACGCCTGCTGTATGTTTGGAGTTTGCGTGTTTCTCTCTCATCATCGACATCACGGTGGCTAGGAGATGTTATCTGCCTCTCCACGTATACAGGAGGTCGTGGGTTCGATCCCGACCCTGACGCCTGCTGTACGTTTGGAGTTTGCGTGTCTCTCTCTCTCACTCTCATCATCATCATCGTCATCACGGTGGCTAGGAGATATTATTTGCCTCTCCTCGTATACAGGAGGTCGTGGGTTCGATCCCGACCCTGACGCCTGCTGTATGTTTGGAGTCTGCGTGTCTCTCTCTTTCTCCGTGGCCGCGTGGATTTTTCTCCGGGTCCTCCCGTTTTTCCCCTCCCACATTTAGAACCAACATCATCACAGACGCCTTCAAACTAGAACGACCAATATCATCCATAATACAGTTTTTTTATAGTTAGATCGCGTAAATATATTAACGTGTCAAATTTAGATATAAAGCTTTCGTGACTGCAGGGATTCATATTCTTGGTTCTTTCGGTAAAGTCATATATTTTTTTAATTATTTTATTGTTTCCCTTCTACGTGACTTTACCGAAAGGACCAAGAATATATTAACGTGTCAGTTAAACCCGCCACCACCCGACACAACCAATTAGTAAGTTTGACACGTAAACAGAACGTGGCCAATTCGTCACTAGTACAGCAACACCGGTGTGTTGGAGAGCAAAGCCACAACATTTACAATCTGAATGACGACGTTTCACCAGTAATTACAACTGGTGTGGACCAATCAGTTTCAAAGACAATGCATCATCATATACCACCAGAGCATGTGTTTTCTTTGCATGTTCACCACAAAGTCTTACGTGTTTAATGCAGACATGATTCCTTGCCAAGAGGTTTCTGCTTGGTGTTTTAACATCTTAACACAACTGGTTTTATCATGGCCAGAAACGGGTTGAAACCTAAAATTGCGAAATCGTCACCCGTTGGAAGGAATCATCCGCAGGCCCCAAGCAAACGCCATCGTTCTTTGTGCTGCTTGCAAGGGTCACACGGACTGGGTGATGGACGTGGACGTGAGCGCGGACAAGCGCTGGGTTTTAACGGCCTCGAAGGTCAGCGAGCGGACGCGCTTTGCTCAGTTGCTCGATCTGTGAACACCCCCCGTTCTCGCCCCCCCCCCCCCCCCCGGTTTTTAAACTCGTCGGAGGCTTTCACGATCAATGTTATCCAACACATTCCTGCGGAGGGAGCTGGTAGGAACGTTGGGTTGCTCGGTCAATGGCCAGGGTCAACGGCGGCGTGGTGTATTCCGCAAATATGCCCGACTGTGAGGGCGGGCACAAGCCGGCGTGAGTAGGTTAAACGTTGAGTTTTATAAGGGCACCACGGGGTGACCAGCTCCTCCCCACCCAGCTCCACCCTCCCCACCCAGCCCCTCCCCACCCTCCCCACCCAGCCCCTCCGCACCCTCCCCTCTCTACCCAGCCCCACCCCTCCCATTTTTGGATGCACGACGGACGGACGGACACAATAATCTACTGTGGGCTGGTGGAACCAGTTGGTTCCTACCAGTAAAATGTTGACAAGTGCTGTCTCTCTCCACCAGTGATTCTTCTTAACCTGGGGGGTGCACGCAGTTCCTGGGGGGTGCGAGATGCCCTTTCTGGGGGTGCGACACGTGGCCAGATTTGTTTAAGAAGCTAAATCATCGATAAATAAATTCAGCGCGGGCACGTCAAGTGCAACTGCTTAGTTTTTATTAAACCCTGTGTGTTTAACACGGTGGCTTGCGCGGCCGATATCTTCCATAATACAGTTTTTTGGGATTAGATTGCGTAAATATTTCAGTGTGTCGTGAAACCCGCCACCACCCGACACAGCCATTTAGAAAAGGTTTGTCACGTAAACAGAACGTGGCCAATTCGTTACTAGTACAGCAACGCCGGTGTGTTGGAGAGCAAAGCCACAGCATTTACAATCCGAGTACGACGTTTCGACAGTAAGTACAAGCAGCTTCATCAGGCGACACTTTGCTCAAGCAAGAAGGGCTCCCAAGTGATGTCATCACATCTATCAAGGAGCGAAACAGGAGGGACCTCTCCACAAATCCTATGCACTCCAAAACCTCATCGGCCCGCGCGGTCTTGGGTGTGATCGCCCAGCAGCGGAATGACGCGAGGCTGGGAGGTTTGCACTTACGCGCGTCGCTCGTGTTCCACAGGACCGCACGATGAGACTGTGGAACATTGAAAACATGGACCGCATCCCAGCCGTGATGGGACGCGAGAGCGAGAACGAGTCAAGGGTCTTGCAGGTGAGTCGTGTTACTTGACCGCGCATTGTTACACTCAACGATGGTGCTCATTGGCTGGCTGGGCGGCGGTGGCGGCTATCGGTGACGGACCGGGGACTGGAAATCGGTCCCAGGCTTTTTGTAAACACAGCAGGGGGAGGGGGGGGGCAAGTTGCTGCGTGATCTCGTTGGGCCCCAAAAAAGGGCAAATGGGGCCCGATCCTCGGATGGAATGCGCATTCTAAATGTGAATTGTGGTTATTAAGGAGGCATCTTTGGGGCTGCCGATTATAATGGTGGACTTTAAACCCAAGTCAGAGCGTAAACAAGCAATGAAGCGCACACATTGGAGGAATACAGGGTGCTTTAAAACACGTTCCTTCGGAGTGGGCAGGTAGGAACTTGGTTGGACAGTGCATTCGTGCACGACAGACAGACAAATAATCCCTGGTGGGCAGTGTGGAACCTGTTTTTCCTACCTGTATAAAAGATAACTTGACTTTAGGGAGCCAGGCAGCCAGCCAGGTAGCCAACCCCCTTAACTATCGGCCCCTCCTCCTTGCTTAGGCCCCTCCCCTTACCCCCCCCCCCTCCCTTTGGCCCCTCCCCCCTTAGGCCCCTCCCCTGACCACCCCCTCCATATCCTTAGGCCCCTCTCCTGACTCCCCCCTTCCTTAGGCCCCTCCCCTCTCCGTACCCGGCAGTAGGTCTCCACCAATCAAAGAGCTGTTTATATTATATATATGCACGACAGACAGTCAGACAGACAGACAAATAATCCCTGGTGGGCAGTGTGGAACATTGTTCCTACCTGTAAAATGTTGACACTTATATGGGACTATCGTTTTAAATGTAAAAATAATGGATAATAACACTGTAACATGATAACAGATGTGCGAATTTGCGACAGTACCACAAGAAATGTACCCTCCGGGCTCTGGAGACCACCTGGAGACGATTCCAGGCACGCGTTGACAACGATGGCCAACGAGTGGGAGACTCTTTGACTTTTTGAAGCTATTAACATTACATTTGTTATCATATTATTTCGGTAAAGTCACGTAGAAGGGAAATAATAAAATAATAAAAAGATAAAACAATACAGTTGTCACGACGTTTCGACTGCAACACAAGCAATCATCATCAGGTGTGAAATCCACAGCAAGAAATTTTGAAAAAAGTGGCGGTCAAATTTTCTTGCTGTGGATTTCACACCTGATGATGATTGCTTGTGTTGCAGTCGAAACGTCGTGAGAATTATATTGTTTTGTATTTTTATTATTTCCCTTCTACGTGACTTTACCGAAAGAACCAAGAATATGAATCCCTGCAGTCACGAAAGCTTTAAATAAAAATTTGTTATCATGTTAACAGTGTTATATCATCCGTTCTTTTTCCATTTAAAACGATAGTCCCATGTAAGTGTTAAAAAAAAGTTCAAGCACACTCCCTATTTATTTATTTTTATTTCTGGCCACATTTGCAATTTCCCCCCACACACACAACGGCCCACCGACCCTCGGAATGGATCCGGCTCCTATGGCAATTCGGGGTCTGGTGGATCTCCCCACGTAGGTCGACTCAGCCTAGAGATGAGTTCCTGGCGCGGTGTGTGGTAAATATCAGCATCGGGAATACAAAGGCGGCTGGGGATGGTACTGGTAACACCACCCCCAACTCCACCCCCTCGTGTGCTGTACCGTGCCTTAATATAGGCGTTGTTCGCTAACAGCACTTGCCCTAACAGTCTGTTGTAGGCTACATGGGTGATCTTTGTCTCCTTCATAGACATTGTTCGCATACAGCACTTGCCCGAGGCTGTGTTCGCTAACAGCACTTGCCCCACCAGTCTGTTGAAGGCTAGACGGGTGATCTCTGTCTATGTATCCTCCATAAGTGATGTTCGCTCACAGCACCTGCCCTAGGCGATGTTCACACACAACACTTGCCCTAGGCGGTGTTCGCTCACAGCACTTGCCCTAGGCGATGTTCACACACAGCACTTGCCCTAGGCGGTGTTCGCTCACAGCACTTGCCCTACCTAGGCGATGTTCACACACAACACTTTCCCTAGGCGGTGTTCGCTCACAGCACTTGCCCTACCTAGGCGATGTTCACACACAGCACTTGCCCTAGGCGGTGTTCGCTCACAGCACTTGCCCTAGGCGATGTTCACACACAGCACTTGCCCTAGGCGGTGTTCGCTCACAGCACCTGCCCTAGGCGATGTTCACACACAGCACCTGCCCTAGGCGATGTTCACACACAGCACCTGCCCTAGGCGATGTTCACACACAACACTTGCCCTAGGCGATGTTCACACACAGCACCTGCCCTAGGCGGTGTTCGCTCACAGCACTTGCCCTAGGCCACAAGGTGGTAAACCTCTCCTCCCCTTCGCCCGGCAGTGCGAGGCGTGCAGGAAGCCGTTCCCCGCGATGCGACGCTGGGGGACGGCGGCGTCGTCGTCGTCGGCCGTGTCCAGGTGCAGCACGTGCCGCTCCACGACGACGGGCGACGCCCTGCGGCGTCACGAAGCCGAGCCCCATGGTCCGTGACGCAGCCGCGTAGTTGACTGCGTTATCAGCGAGGGGGGGGGGCGGCGAAGGGGGCTGTGCAGTGTAACAATCGAGTCAGGTGGGGGCCCCCCCAATAATGTGATTTGTACTCTTTGTTTTTTCGATAAAGTCACGTAGGTGAAAATAAAATAAAATAACTAAATTATATTCTTGGTTCTTTCGGTAAAGTCACGTAGAAGGGAAATAATAAAATAATATAAATAGTAAACAATAAAAATATATAGTTTTATATTTATATTATTTTATTAACAATAAAACATATATTGTTTTATATTTATATTATTTTATTATTTCCCTTCTACGTGACTTTACCGAAAGAACCAAGAATACAACTAAATGAAATCACGACGTTTCGGAAGCAACACAAGCATCCGTCATCAGGTGTAACCGCTCCAGCAAAATTACTGTAGCGCATGAAGAGAGAAACGTCGTGATTTTTATTTTATTTTACTTTTTAATGTTTTTACCTACGTGACTTTACCGAAAAAAACCTAAGAATATGAAGATAGCTATTTAGAGACACGTGTTTATATAGGGGACTAGTGGGGGGGGGGGGGTCATGCGGCAGGCCGTGTGGCGTCGTGGGCGGTTGAGCAGGGGGTTAGCATGAGTTAAACCGATAGATAACCATCTTTTTAAATCCTTTATATTAAGTTCACTTGCTTGCTTACGACCGTGCAAATCTTTCGGTCGTTTTTTAACCCACTTCCCGTGATCCAATCGAGCTGACATTTTGCACACAGACTCGCTGTGCGTGACAATTAATGTTCGTGAAATTTTTTTCCAAAATTTGACACTTTCTAGGACAAAAATATTATATTTAATTACCAATTGCTTAATGGTGCAATGCAATCATCTGCCCCATAGGTGGCAGCCATCTCAAGCCAGAGGACGAGAGGACTCTAGCCGCCACGCATATAAAGGATTTAGAGTGAAAAACGTTGTTTTTACGGGTTAATTTTTTTTCCTTGTGATTATTGTGATTTGTCTCTTAGCACGGTTGCAGCCTCTTGCACTGATCGACATCGTCGTTACGCGCGCGGTCTCGAACTATTTGGCGGTGCAGCCACTAACAGATCCGTAGTGGTGGTTACCTCTTTGCAATGTTACGTTACCGCTCGAATGTAATTAGAATCTAACGTGGAGCGTGGAATTGACGCATTTTCACTCGAAATTAATTCAAACCGTGTTTTGAATAAGTGTTTGGTTGTTGTTATTCTTCGTATTTTACTGTGTTGTTGAAAACGAATGTCATCGTGGTTGTCAAGGGGGGTGCCCCACAATTTATAGCTTTGACCATAGCGGGGGAGGAGGGGGTAATTGAAGAAGGGTTTTGCTTGGGTGCCACGGTAGGGAGATGTTAACTACCTCGCCAGGTGTGCAGGAGGTCGCGTGTTCGATCTCGACCCTGACGCCCGCTGTATATTTGGAGTTTGCGTGTCTCTCTCCCCGTGGTCACGTGGAATTTTCTCCGGATCCTCCGTTCCACCCCCCATCCAAGTGTATAATAAACATGCGTTTTAGAATATTTGGCTGCTATACATTTCCACGTGATAAGCCACTTCGTTCATCTATCATTTGTGGCCAGATCGCTTCTGAAAATGCAGTTGTATGGCTCATCCGGTCACTTACCTGATAAAATAAAAACAATTATGGGACCTCCTTTGCCAGTACCAAAATATGATAATAATCTGTCACGTGACCCGCGCATGTGGAAGCGTAACGCATTGTAGTTTAGTGGTTAGCGCGAGTTCGATTCCCGCTCACTACCGGTGACGATTATTTTAACCGGTCCTGGGCCTCCCCTAGGTCGACTCAGCCTCAAACGAGTAACTGTTGTGGTGTGTGAACATCGCCTACTGGGGAGACAAAGGCGGCCGGGCGTGGTGAATCCAAGTCCCGGGCGAAGCCGGGTAGTAACAGCTTAGTACCTAATAATTGAACTTGAACTTGGGTGTGCCACCACCGCGTGGAGGGTTGCCTCGTGGGCAGCAGATGGCAGCAGAGGGCAGTGCAGTACCAGCCAGCAGGCAGGGGTCGCAGCGCCCACAGCGGTGAGCAAGCGATCAGGCGTCCAAATGTGACTCGTCCCCAGGCTCCCCTATTCCTCCCCCCACTACCTTCGTCTTCCTGCACACCCTCTCCCCGCCATGCCCCACCTCGTGTTGGCACAACATCACCTCGTGTTGGCACAACACCACCTCGTGTTGGCACAACATCACCCCGTGTTGGCACAACATCACCCCGTGTTGGCACAACATCACCGCGTGTTGGCACGACATCAACTCGTGTTGGCACAACATCACCCCGTGTTGGCACAACATCACCGCGTGTTGGCACGACATCAACTCGTGTTGGTACAACACCACCTCGTGTTGGCACAACATTAAGTTCAAGTTCATGTATTAGGTGTAGCCCTGTGAGCCATTCGGCTCTTGAATCGGGTGCAACAGCAACAAACATGAACAAGAAAACATATTAAAGTGACTATGTGCAAACAGAAAAGACAGCAAAATATTGCAGAAAAGGCACCGTACACCAACACTGTGTGCAAAAATCACAGTGGGATGCAAGTCAAACAACAACAACAACAACCACAAGACAACTTAGATTAAGGCCATCAGTCTAACTCTGTACTACAACAAACAAACATGGCCAAACCAAAAAACGTTTCGAAAATCACCAAAATAAAGCCATAAAAAACATCACCACGTGTTGGCACAACGCGACGAACTCAGCACGGTTTCTTGTTTGTTTTCACATTTAGGTGCGGAAAACCTGTAACAGTTTTTTTTCCGGGGTTTTTTCTGCGGTTACCAATCATGCTTTTTTTTGTTACACAATCGTGGTTTATTAATACAACAAAAAAATGCGCTAACCTATTGCGCCACCGCTCCACAGCTTGTACACACGCAGAAATATCACCCGGGTACACCTCCATAATAGAGGTGTTTTGGGTTAGATTGGGTAAATATATAAATGTGTCGTTTAAACCCGCCACCACCCGACACAGCCAACTAGTAAGGTTTGCAACGTAAACAGAACGTGGCCAATTCGTCACTAGTACAGCACTAGTGTGTAGTGTATAGTGTAGTGTATAGTAGTGTATAGTGTAGTGTATAGTAGTGTATAGTGTAGTGTATAGTAGTGTAGTGTATAGTGTAGTGTATAGTAGTGTATAGTGTAGTATACTAGTACAGCACACCGGTGTGTTGGAGAGCCAAGCCACAACATTTACAATCTGAGTACGACGTTTCGCCAGTAATTACAACTAGCTTCATCAGGCGACAGCCAGATTTGTGGAGATTCCACCTGTTTCGTTCCTTATATAGAGGCGTAGATGTGGTGACCACGCTTCTGCATTCTTGCACAATGTGGGGGGGGGGCGGCGATTACTGAGTCTACGTACATGATGCATGTACATGATGCGAGCCCTTTCAACTTGTCCTTCCTGTCTATTGTGTATTAAAATAGTCGTACCAACGGTAATCCCTATTGAATTATGCTGCCCTATGTAGGCATGCATTTCAATAATGTATTATTTGATGATTCGCTTCCACGCAGCACTAAGGCTGTAGCTATCCGAACGGTTAAAGCTATTTTTTATTTCTTTAAATTTCGATAGATTATCTAATTAGTCTTGGCCAGTAGTAGCTAGTTTTGCACAGAACTTCAACATTATCAAAATCAATTGAGTGTCCTTGTTGGCACGCGTGTTCTGCTACTGCTGACAGTTGTATTTGGGATAATTGAATATTTCTCTGATGTTCTTTCAAGTCTCGTTCTGACCATTCGTCCTGTTTGCCCCAACATGACATTTACCGCACGTGTAATTAATCCTGGACACACCTTCTGCTGATAGCTTCGGTAATACATCTTTAGTACCAGATATTAATTTCTGTATTTTATGTACCGTGCCAAATCTTACTCGGATGTTTTGTTTTTCCAAACATCTGGCTAATTTATCAGTTACTCCCGCAATGTACGGTATTTTAATTACTTGGGCAGTTTCAATGCTCGTGTTATTTTATTTGGTTTTGGCATTCAATGCCCTGTTGATTTGTGCATCATTGTAACCGTTCATTTGCAGCGCTTCTTCAACATGTTGAATTTCACTTCTGACACTTTCTTAGCTCGATGAATGAGCGTCTAGATAAGAGCAGATTTCTGTGCAGGGTGATGGTGTGACTCTGCATTCAGATAGGCGTCGGTATGCGTTTTCTTTCAGCAAACACTGCGTGTTATGACAATAGGGGTTTTCCCTTTTTTTCAGGCAACAAAACAGGTGTGAAGATGTTAAAACACAAAACGGAAACATTTAAAAAGAAATCATGTCTGCATTAACCACAATGCTTGTGGTCAGAATGCAAAAAAAAATCATACTCTGATAATATATGCATTGTCCTTGAAACTGATTGGTCCACACCAGACAGCTTTCTTTTGTGCCTCGTCTCAAACGATGTTAGACCAGAGGACGCCAAAATGCAGACATGATTCCTTGTAAAAGGTTTCAGTTTGGTGTTTAAACATCCTAACACCTGTTTTGTTGCCAAAAAAAGAGAAAACCCCATTATCATATTTTGGTAATGGCAAAGGAGGTCCCATGATTTAACTGTGTGTTATTTTACCATTTCGAGCAGAATATCCATAAATGGGAGAGTTCAGTCAGCTTCCACATCCATGGTGAACTGGATGGATGGGTTTTGCGAGTTGAGATGATTTAGAAATGCGTTCAGTGTATCTATGCCGTGTGGCCAGACCACCAATGTGACATCCACATATCTAAACCAAGCAGATGGTTTTAGTGTGCTTGAAGCTATTGCTTTTGTTACAAAATCTTCAAAATACAAAGTCGCTATCACAGGAGACAAAGGAGAGCCCATTCCTGCTCCTCCTTTTCTTTCAAAAAATCACCAAGAAGTAGCTTCATCAGGCGACAGCCTTAATCAAGCGACAGCCTGATGAAGATCGTTGTAATTACTAGCGAAACGTCGTACTCAGATTGTAAATGTTGTGGCTTGGCTCTCCAACACACCGGTGTTGCTGTACGAGTATACTACACTATACACTACACTATACTTCGATTTAAAGCTTTCGTGACTGCGGGGATTCATCTTCTTGGTTCTTTCGGTAAAGTCACGTAGAAGGGAAGTAATAAAATAATAAAAATAAAACATAATAAAATAAGAAACGTCGTGAGAATTATTTTATTATGTTTTATTTTTATTATTTTATTACTTCCCTTCTACGTGACTTTACCGAAAGAACCAAGAAGATGACTACACTATACACTACACTTACACACTGCACTATACACTACACTATACACTACACTATACACTACTATACACTACACTATACACTACACTACTATACACTACACTATACACTACTATACACTATACTATACACTACTATACACTACACTACACACTACACTACACACTAGTACTGTACTAGTGTAGGGCTGTTACAGAGAGCCCGTTATGCATGGCAGCCTATGGTAAACAAGCACAGTGGGCGGGGCTACGTCAGTGCACGGGCAGGTGCCCTCTACGACGTCCGCGCTTCGGACGTTACGATCCCCCGGGGCCCCACCCCTCAGGGAGGGGGGTGTATAAAAGGGGAATGTATCGGGGGGCTCGGGAGTGATGTTTAGCTAAAGAAGAGGAGGCGGAAGACGTCTGAGATAGAGCCCTGGACTCCCCCTGGTACGCCGTCCTTATCAGGACCGCGCAGGCTCGAGCCAGTGGCGTGGTACCAGAGCCAGAGCCAGTGCTGGTCTGGACTCTGGGTACCGGGCCCGACTGACCAGTGTCGGGCCAAGATAGCCTCCCCTAGCCCATTAGTGGAGGACTCAGAGGCAGGCTAAGGTTAGCCTAGAGGTGTGTCCTCAGATAGACGGGTGAGGGGGCCGATACCCCCTCAATTGTGTATGTCACAAAGTTGGTATTCAAATAAACAAGTGTGCCTCCAACTCCGGTGTCAACGAGTCATAAGCGTTACTACATCTGGCGTCAGAAGTGAAACAAAGTACGAACATGGATACACGCCGGACGACTCGAGTCGGAGTACCAGGAGCGGAGGACACCGCTGCAGTTGGAGAGCCCGAGACGGCTGAAGATGCCATCGAGCAGCCGGGGCTGGGTGCATCCACGCCACAGCAGCTGGAGGAAGGGGAGCCGTCGACGGAGGGGCTGAGGCAGGCGCACGCGAAGCTGGCCGAGCTGCTGTACGCCGCAGCCGCCATGCTCGATAACATCACACGGCTGGGGGCTGCGGGACCGCCACGAGGCGACAGCAGCCAACGACCACAGCGCCTTCCCGCCATTTCAACGGAGCAACATTTTGAAACTCCCGCCATCGCCGCAGCTGCTGTTGAGGGCGTGGCCGCTCTAAGCATCGCGTCCAACGGCGGGAGTACAGTACCTGCCGCGTCACCACGGGTGCGACCGGCGATGCCATCGCTGCTTCGGGCCGACGCTGAGTCGAGTGAGGGAGACGAGGGAGCGCGATCGTCCTCTGCAGCCGCTGCCTTACATCAGCGACTGCCGCCGCTCAAAGAATTTGTGGGCGAGGAGGGCGACTGGGGCGGCTTCCAGCGGCGCTTCCTCGCTCACCAGGAGATGGCACAGTGGACAGACGCCGAGGCTCTCCGAGCACTGCCAGCACTCCTCGACAGCGACGCCCTCGCCACACTAACATCGGCAACGAAGGAGAGGCGTTCCACGCTGCGGAAGGCGATGCAAGTGCTGTCCGCTGTGTATGGGCCACCATCGGACTGTCGTCAACTCTTTTACGATCGCCAGCGGGGGACGAAGGAGTCGCCCCTGGCGTACCGTACAAGCCTCCTGGCGCTGGCAAAGGAAGCCTTTCCACGAATGGACGACGAGGGGATCGACGCCATGGTGACAGAAAAGATACTTTTGCTGGCGGACGACTTAGACATCGTCATTGTCGCACAGGACGATGCAGAAATGTGCTCCCTCCAAGCGGCCCGTCTCCTCCACGCAAACCTATCCTCTCAACGACGGAAGGCCAGCAAGGCGGCGAGCGGGCGCGCCGTCGCTGCGGCCACCCTCCCGGCGGAAGAGGTTTGCGCCATCAACCATCGACGGCAGCACGGAGCGGGAGCGCGGGGGGACCGGGCCGGTTCAAGCCATCTACAACGTCCATCGTCGCCACCAGCGCTTCCACGCTGCTACAACTGCGGCATCCGGGGCCACGTCGCCTCGGGGTGCCGCTCTCCTCGGCAGCGCGGGACGACACCTCAACGGGACGCCGGCCCTCGTCACAAGCTCCACCATCATAATCCGGCGAGTCGCGGCACCCCTCACGTTTGGCCCACGCACACGCCCGTCGCACACTTAAACACCGCAGCGAAGGGGGGGCCAATATCGCGTACCATGGCACCAACACGCACCGCTCTGGGTACTCACATTGAACCCAGCCAGTGGTCCGTGTTGGCCCATCGGGTTGTAGCCGCGTCGTCGGGGTCGTCGGCCGTTGTGGGTCACATCGATGGGGTGGAGGTTCGCATCTTGGTCGATACAGGAGCATCGGCGACCATTATTTCGGAGTTGATTTATAACATTCTCCCTGCCCAGAGCCGTCCTTTGATGCCTGTTAATGTGCCATTCTTTGCTGCTAACGGGGGTTCACTTGGCATCATCGGACAAATTCGAGCCCAAATTTGTGTCGGGGATATTAAATTATCTGGGCCGATTTTTGTTTCCTCCTCGCTGGCGGTTCCGTGCCTGCTGGGGACGGATTTCCTGGCCAAAATGCCGATTAGGATATTAATCGACCAGGGATGCATTGAGCTCCCATCGGGCCGACGCATGGCGTTTTTGCCATCCCCCGCTACGAGCCGGACGGCGTTCGCGACGGTGCCGGCGTTCGTAGATAGAACGGTGCGCGTTCCTCCGGGGGCGCAAATGTTAATTCCTTTGAGACTTCGGCGGCCCTTCGCTAAGGGCATTGGGGCTCAAGGGGTTTTGCTGGGACCGTCTAGGGCCGGGGTCAGTGGACCTAATTTACTCCCGGCCCAGACCATAGTGAGAGGGGATGGAGAACCCTTCATCGCGGTCCTCAATGTGGGCTCGCAGACGGTGGTGGTCCCACAGGGGACCGTGCTTGCTCACGCAACGCCGGTGCCCTGTGAGGAACCCGTCGCGAGTCATGTCGGCGCTGCCCCTGCACCGCGACCACATTCAGACAGCGATGAAGGGTGGCTCGAGGCGCTTTGCGCGGGATCGACGGACCTGTCAAATTTAGAGCGCCAACGTCTTAAGACACTACTGAGGGAATTTTCCGACGTTTTCAGTCGGGATAAATACGATTTGGGCTGCACTCATCTGCTGCGTCACCATATTGATACGGGTGACAGCGCGCCAATACGCCAAAATCCTTTTCGGTTGAGTCCCGCCGAAAAGGACCATGTCAAATCGGCTGTTGATGACATGCTAGCCGCCGACATAATTTCTCCCTCCAACAGCCCTTGGGGAGCGCCGATCGTCCTGGTTAAGAAGCAGGACGGTTCGTTGCGGTTTTGCGTTGACTTTCGGCGCCTTAATAAAATTACGGTTGCCGACGCATACCCGCTCCCACGGATGGACGAATCGCTTGACGCCTTGGCGGGAGCGCGATTCTTCTCCACATTGGACTTACTTTCGGGATTCTGGCAGCTTCCTCTGGACGATGATTCAAAGCCTAAAACTGCTTTCCGTACTCCGCACGGCCTGTTTCAATTCAACCGGTTGCCGATGGGCTTACACTCAGCGCCGGCAACTTTCCAGCGGTTGATGGAATTGGTTTTGGCTGGATTGCAATGGGAGTCGTGCCTGATTTATTTGGATGACGTCATTGTCTTTGGCAAAACTTTTGAGGAACATCTCCAGAGGTTGCGGGCGGTTTTCCTAAAGATGCGGGCTGCTAATTTGAAATTTAAGCCCCAAAAATGCCATTTGTTACGCGAGTCGGTGCGTTATTTGGGGCACATCGTGGGGCGCTCAGGTATTTCTACCGATCCCGCCAAAACGCAGTGTGTAAGCTCCTGGCCGACTCCCACCTCAGTGGGAGAGGTTAGGAGTTTTATTGGGTTTGCGTCGTATTATAGACGCTTCGTCGCTAATTTTGCGACTATCGCCAAACCCCTACATGCTTTAACATCTAAAGGGGTTCGGTTTTGCTGGGGTCAGGAGGAGGAGGCTGCTTTTTGCTCCCTTCGGGATGCTTTGGTAAACGCTCCTCCCCTGATTTACCCTGATTTTTCAAAACCGTTCTTGCTCGACACCGATGCGAGCAACACGGGTATTGGGGGCGTGCTCTCCCAGGTGGTTGACGGCGTGGAACATGTGGTTGCGTACGGCAGTCGGGTGTTGTCTCCAGCGGAGCAACGGTATTGTGTCACCCGTAGGGAACTGTTGGCAATTGTCCATTTCGTCCAACAGTATCGCCCATATCTGTACGGTCGGCATTTCACCGTCCGCACAGATCATGCGGCACTGCAGTACGCCCTGAGGGTTCAACAGCCATCGGGACAATTGTCCCGATGGTTGGAGGTCCTCCAGGATTACGATTTCCAAACCACATACCGTAAGGGCGTTCGCCACACCAACGCGGACGCTCTGTCACGCTTGCCAACCACCTCCGAGTGTGCATGCCTCCTGGGGTCTGGACGTTGCAGGCCTCCAGGGGACACATCGGTACCTGTCTTGGCGGCCGCCAACGACGACGATGCAATGGTTCCTAATTCGATCGAACAACAGGGCAAAGATTCCCTGTTGGGGTTGCCCGTCATTGAATGGGGGCGCCTCCAGATGGAGGATGTCTCCCTCCTCGGGTGGCGACGTCGCGTTGGCGGTGCGGCGGGGGGAAAAAGAGGTGGTTCCGACGCATGGGAAATGTGCCAAGGTCTGCTAATGCATTGGGACGGGAAGTCACGTCGACATCGGCTGGTTGTCCCTACTGGGTTGCGGGGTAGGGTGGTATGGGCCGCTCATGAGCGCCTCCTACACCTGGGGACCCAAAAGACTCTCGCCTTGCTGCAACTTGATTTTTACTGGCCTGGCATGACGAGGGATGTGGGGGATTTGTTGGGATCGTGCCCTCAATGTGCACAACGCAAACCGCCGGCACGGGAGTCTAACCCGCCCTTGCAATCGATCAAAGTGTCCAGGATAAACGAGCTGGTCGCTCTGGACATTTTGGGACCATTCCCCGCCACCCCCAGAGGGAATAGATATTTGTTGACGGGTGTCGAGTATTTTACACGCTGGCCTATGGCCTGGCCTTTGGCCAACCAGTCGGCAGCAGCCATCGTGGAGGCCTTTGTTCAGGGTTATGTCCTGGACAAAGGTGCTCCGGAGAGGCTGCTGACCGACCAGGGCAGAAATTTTTCCGGTAAACTACTCAGACAAGTCTGCAATCTCCTGGGCACAAAGAAAATTCGGACCTCCCCATATCACCCACAAACTGACGGGATGGTCGAACGTTTGCATCGCACCATCTCGTCCATGTTATCACAACAAGTTTCGGACTCGCAAACGGATTGGGACCTACAAATTCAGGGGGTCTTGGCGGCGTACCGGATGGCACCCCATGCGGCTACGGGGTTTTCTCCCTTTTACCTCATGTACGGCCGAGAACCAGACCCGCCTGTTCGTGCCCAGTTGCGGATCCCCGTGCCGCAGGGAAAAACTAATCTGGCTGACCACGTTAAATTTAATCTGGACAAATTGACCGAGGCACGGGATGCTGCAATGCAAAACTCTGACCTCCGTCAGAAGGCAAATGAGCGCCTCAGATTGAGTCGAGCGCACATGCTGCAGTGGAAGCCGGGGGACAAGGCATGGTTGCACTGCCCCCAGGTGCCACTGGCAACCTCCTCTAAACTTGTGCGGCCGTGGCGGGGCCCTGTGGAAGTGGTGGAGGTGTTACGTCCGCAGTGCGTGCGCATCAAGTGGGGGAAGCGGCGATGGTTCGTGCACCCCTCCAGATTAAAACCCTTCGCTGCGGTACACAACCCCACTTCACACGCGCGTGGCCAAACGTGTGGGGGGTCGGCCGACTTGCTGGGTCCGTCTCTGTCGCTCTCACCTAATGCCTTGCCGGCTGTGCCACCTTCAGGAGCATCAGGAGTGACGGGCTCACGCCCGATCACCCCTCCTGCGGATACCGAGGGTCACGCGGAGTCAGAGGAATGCTCACCTCAAGACGGACAGTCGCCACCTGATGGTCCGCCACGCGGGGTTACCCCGTGTGAGGGGCCCGCTGCAAGGACGCGCGCTAAAATGCGCAAACTGTTGTGAGGCCGGAAAATGTGTACATAGCTGTTGTGTTTATTGGCTGTTGTGTGGATGGTGTGTTTCCCGCTCCTCGGATGTACATATGTTGGGTTCACCGTTTGTTGTGTGTGCGGGGTGGGTTCCCTGCTGGTTGTATATAAGCTGTTTTTTTTACGGAATTCGTATTTATTCGGGGGGGTGCGACGGGTTGTTTCTCATCTTGTTGTTGTGTCTTGTTCTGGTTCCTGTTATGGTTCAAAAATAGTGAGGCACACGTCAGGGGGTGAAGGCACCTTTATTGTCAAATTTTGTATGTTGGCAGCCGGGACGGCTGCATGCTATGTGGGGGGGAGTGATGTAGGGCTGTTACAGAGAGCCCGTTATGCATGGCAGCCTATGGTAAACAAGCACAGTGGGCGGGGCTACGTCAGTGCACGGGCAGGTGCCCTCTACGACGTCCGCGCTTCGGACGTTACGATCCCCCGGGGCCCCACCCCTCAGGGAGGGGGGTGTATAAAAGGGGAATGTATCGGGGGGCTCGGGAGTGATGTTTAGCTAAAGAAGAGGAGGCGGAAGACGTCTGAGATAGAGCCCTGGACTCCCCCTGGTACGCCGTCCTTATCAGGACCGCGCAGGCTCGAGCCAGTGGCGTGGTACCAGAGCCAGAGCCAGTGCTGGTCTGGACTCTGGGTACCGGGCCCGACTGACCAGTGTCGGGCCAAGATAGCCTCCCCTAGCCCATTAGTGGAGGACTCAGAGGCAGGCTAAGGTTAGCCTAGAGGTGTGTCCTCAGATAGACGGGTGAGGGGGCCGATACCCCCTCAATTGTGTATGTCACAAAGTTGGTATTCAAATAAACAAGTGTGCCTCCAACTCCGGTGTCAACGAGTCATAAGCGTTACTACACTAGTAACGAATTGGCCACGTTCTGTTTACGTGACAACCCTTGCTAGTTGGCTGTGTCGGGTGGTGGTGGGTTTTAACGACACATTGTTTTAATTACGCGATCTAACCCCAAATAAACCTCCGTTATGGATGACATTGATCGCGACAGCCTGCCACGTGTGACACGAACCGGGTACCCATTTGCGCATTGACCAGAAAAGAGAAGTTCAGACGGGTGACCACTACTGAGACGTTGCTTTGTTTAATTATCTGCTCGGAGATCTGCTTAGAGGTGGGCACAGCTGCTCGTTGCAACCGAGAGAACAGGAAAGACCGCTCATGGAATGTGAGGAATCTCCAAAGCGAGGCTGCGCCTGCATAAAGACAAAAGATCCCCCCCTCCCGTATAGGCTTAACATACTTTTGGGGCAAGTGCCGTTTAGCGAGTAGCACCCTAAGAAGGCCGGCACGGCACACGAGGAGGTGGCCAGCACCACGCCCGAGATGTTAACTTCCTCGCCTGGTATGCAGGAGGTCGTGGTACAGATATTTTTAGTTAGATCGCGGTTAGGATATTGGTCGCGATAGCCTACGTGTTAAACAGGAAGACGTGGGTTCGATCTGCTTTATATTTGGAGTTTGTGTGTATCTCTCTCATCATCATCACCACGGTCGCTAGGAGATGTTAACCCCCTCGCCTGGTATACAGGAGATCGTGGGTTCGACTCCGACCCTGACGCCTGCTGCTGTATGTTTGGAGTGTGCACGCTTCTCTCCCCGTGGTCGCGTGGATTTTTCTCCGGGGCCTCCGTTTCTTTCCCCTCCACATTTTTTGAATCACGCGTTTTCAGAGTACTTGGCTGTGATCATTCCCCACGCGATAAGCCACATCGTTGAGATGTAATTTTGTGACCAGGTCGCTACTGAAAAGGAACTATATACAACTCGGCGTGTCTTACCTGGTAACGTAAAAAATGAAATTAAAATTAATAAAAAAATAAAAAAATAAAAATCACGACGTTTCGGAGGCAACACAAGTGTCCGTCATCAGGTGGGACCGTCACAGTCAGATTTGCTGTGACTTTACCGAAAAAACTAAGAGTATGAATCCTTGCAGTCACGAAAGCTTCAAATCTAGAATTACCTGGTAACGTTTAACAACAAAAAAAACAATTTAGTTTACGCACCACACCTAGTACCCGTCTGAGGCTGAGTAGACCTAGGGGATGCCCCGGATCACGCTCAAAATATTCGCCACTGTTGTGGGTAGCGAGCGGGATTTGGAACTCGGTCCGTAGCGCAGCGCGCTCACCGCCACACCGATTGCTATCGTCACACCACGGCGCACTCAACAATTACCCGCGTGAATTATGTTCGCCGCTTACAACGGGTAGGCGTGAGCCTCCAGCCAGCCACGAGGGGCCGCTACATTAATGGAAGTGAAAAGAAAGAGGGGGGGGGTGGTTGGGCGAAATGAAAACATCGGAACGTGGGGCACATTACGATCACCCCATTCTTATTTAAGGCGTGTCAATAACGCGCCGGCAGTGACGCGCCATCAACACATTCGTTGTTTTTGGCCACGTGTGTTTGCGTACGTGTGTCGAACTTCTTTCGCACCGTACGTAGCCAGCCGTGCTAATCGGGAGGTGCGCGGGGGGGCAAGGGGCGAACACATTATCGCACGTTTTATTATTCTTAAGAATGGTCTCTTTTTTTTTTTAAAAGGTCATTGTCATCGAGGAATGCGTTTTCGTTCTTTGTGCGCCGAGGGCCGTCCATAGGGTCGGGAGAGGGGGGGGTTCAAGGCGGCTCGGGGCAAACTCCACAGTGGGCCTCCACCAAGGTCCCCTCACCCCCACCGCCCCCCAAAGCGCGGGGCCCTGGCCAGTCGCCGTGTACCCAAGGAGACGCCTCCGTACGCACCACTATGAACGCACCGGGACTGCGTCTCGAACTCCTTCGATCCTGGTCGAGCTTGCGACGTTCTCGCGACTAACTGCACCCCGGCCGACCACCGGCAGCGGTCGGCGTGAGACGAACAATTGCAGGGCCTGCGCCTTCATCTTTTTTCTTTCTTTCACGCGGCTTACACGCTCGACTGTTCGCGGTCTCCGCCTCGTCCGATTATCCCATCGCCCGTGTCGTCTCACGCCCTCTCCACACAACCACCAACCCAATGACCCTATGTCTGTGGGTATGGTGGGGGGGTGGTGGGTGTGGTGGTGGTGGGGTGGAGGGTGTGGTGGTGGGGGGGTGGAGGGTGTAGTGGTGGGGGGGTGGAGGGTGTTGTGGTGGGAGTGGTGGGTGTGGTGGGGGGGGTGGTGGGTGTGGTGGGGGGAGTGGTGGGTGTGGTGGTGGATGTAGTGGTGGGTGGTGGGGGTGGTGGGGGGGTGGTGGGTGTGGTGGTGGGGGGAGTGGTGGGTGTGGTGGTGGGGGGAGTGGTGGGGGGGGTGTGGTGGTGGGGGGGTCGTAACACGGGTCGCGCGCATGAGACTGTAGTTCCCCGTCGCTCCCACACCACCTCTCGTTCACCTCGGTCACCACGCGCCATCCCAGCTCAGCGGACAGTTTTGAGTGTCTGTCCTTCGGCTAATCACCCCCCACACACACACAACCAACCAGCGCCACCACCACACAAACCTACAACCAACCAGCACCACCACACACACAAACCTACAACCAACCAGCACCACCACCACACACACCTACAACCAACCAGCACCACCACCACACAAACTTACAACCAAGCAGCACCACCACACACACACACCTACAACCAACCAGCACCACCACCACCACACCCACCTACAACCAACCAGCACCACCACCACACAAACCTACAACCAACCAGCACCGCCACCACGACCCACCACCACACACGCCGGAGCAACGCTTACCTGCAACGTGGGGGGAGGAGGGGGTGGAGTCATGCACAAATCCATTTTATGAGCGAGCTGAACTCTGGACCTATCCGACTCAAGGACGCGGCGGCGGTAGCATCGTCGTCATCATCATCGTCGTCGCCGTCCAACATCTTTAAAGCATTTGTTGCCTTCTATCGGCGCGATGAATCCGGCCGTAGCGAGACGCGCTGGCGGGAGTTCTGCCGTGCTGAGACTCGCTCGGCTCCTCTTCCTTGTCGTGGCGTTCGTGGCGACGTTCATGCTGGGCAGCATCAGCCGCGACTACACCCAGAGCGACCTGGGTCACGAGCAGAGATCCGCCTGCAGGTAGGTGCCTGCTACGGTGATAAAGATTCATCATCACCATCATCATCACCACCACCACCAACCCCATCACCACCACCACCACCACCCCCACCACCACCCCCATCACCACCACCACCACCCCCATCACCACCACCACCACCCCCATCACCACCACCCCCATCACCACCACCACCACCACCACCCCCATCACCACCACCACCATCACCACCACCATCACCACCACCCCCATCACCACCACCACCACCACGTCCACCCACCTCTCAGTTTCGACTACAACAGACGGTTGGGGTGCAAGTGCTGTTCTCGAGTGGCACCTATGAAGGGCCGGCATTTGAGGCTGAGTTGACCTAGGGGAGGTCCGGGACCGGTTCAGATAATCTACACACAGATGAAGAGCCCCCCCCCCCCTTAACAGACTGCTGGGGCAAGTAGTGTTAGCGAGCACCTACACACAAAGACAAAGATCCCCCGTAAATAATTAATAGGTTGTTGGGGCAAGTGCTGTTAGCGAGCACCTACAAACAAATACACAGAGACCCGTAGACTCGCACAGAGACCCGTAGACTCGCACAGAGACCCGTAGACTCGCACAGAGACCCGTAGACTCGCACAGAGACCCGTAGACTCGCACAGAGACCCGTAGACTCGCACAGAGACCCGTAGACTCGCACAGAGACCCGTAGACTCGCACAGAGACCCGTAGACTCGCACAGAGACCCGTAGACTCGCACAGAGACCCGTAGACTCGCACAGAGACCCGTAGACTCGCACAGAGACCCGTAGACTCGCACAGAGACCCGTAGACTCGCACAGAGACCCGTAGACTCACATGGAGACCCATTTATTAAGAACTGCTTCTGTGTGTTTAGTGGCGTTGTCCTTCCAACGCATTTGCGGTGAACACGGTTGGCTACGTACGGTGCGAAAAAAAGTCCAGCATGCAGTACAGACATACGTGTGGCAATGTCGCCTCTGACAACAGAGCTGCTAGATCGGTGGACTTTGATTTTGATCTTATTATTGGCACAAGAAAGGCAGGTGAAAGGCAAACACGGTATAAAGGTTGAGGTTGGAACACAACGGCGGCTTATACGAAAACCACACCTAATGTATATACCAAACAGACTGTTCAATCAATTAAACAAAGCATACTATTTACAATTAAACATGTTAAACTTAGTGTTTAAAAAAAAAAATGTGCGTGCGTATGTGTGCGTGAGAGAGCGGTGGTGGAGTGGTTAGCGCTACGCTGCGCTACTAACCCGGCGACCCGAGTTCAATTCCTGCTCATGGCCAACACCGGTGACGATTATCTGAACCGGTCCTGGGCCTCAAACGAGTACCTGGTGCGGTGTGTAGTAAACATCGCCACCGGTGAGACAAAGGCGGTCGGGCGTGGTGCTGGCCACCCACCCCCACTTGCCCAGTGCTGTTAGTAGGTGGCACCTGATGAAGGCCAGAACGGCACGCGAGGGGTGGGTGGCCAGCAACCACGCCCGGCCGCCTTTGTCTCCCTCGTGGCGATGTTTACACACACACACAGTACCAGGTACTCATTTGAGGCATAGTCGACCTAGGAGAGGCCCTGGACCGGATCGGATAATCGTCACTGGTGTTGTCTCCACACCACCACCACCACCACACTACCGCTCCCACACCACCATGACCACACTACCACTCCCACACCACCACACAACCACTCCCACACCACCACCACCACTACCACTCCCAGCAGAGCCACAGTATTTCGTGATCAGATTGTAAATGTTGTGGCTTTGCTCTCCAACACACCGCTGTGCTGTACTAGTATACTACACTATACACTACACTATACACTACTGTGCACTACACTATACATTACTATACACTACACCACTATACACTACTATACACTACTTTACACTACTGTACACTATACTATACACTACACTACTATACACTACACCACTATACACTAAACCACTATACACTACACCACTATACACTACTGTACACTATACACTACTGTACACTATACACTACTGTACACTATACACTACACTACACTATACACTACACTATACACTACACTATACACTAGTGCTGTACTAGTGACAAATCGTCACGTTCTGTTCACGTGACCACATTTAACTCGTTGGCTGTGTCGGGTGGTGGCGGGTTTAACGACACATTCATTTATTTACGCGATCTAAACCCACCCCCCTCCCAAAAAAAAAACCCACCTGCCCCATGGGTGACATTGCTCGCGACAATTCCCCCGCAAAATCGCTCGTTTCGGATTTAACACCGCGGCAGCCACAATCATAACACCACCACCCCACCCCTCTCTCTCTTCTGTTGCAAACCAAACGCCTCCGGCGGGTGACGCTCTCGCAATTCGAGACACAGGCACCATTCCGTCTCGACGCGTCTCTTCATCGGCCGCTTGAAACAGAAAAACCACCCCCCGAGTGGAAATGCGCAGACACCGACGGATCTTCTGCAATGCGGAAACAACCCCAACCCAACCCAACTTCGCATATCCCGTGCGGGGGCCATATGTGCCCCTCACCCCCCAATTGGCCACGAAAACGCTCATAGCACTCATGGGCGCTGCCACGCTCTGATGGAAGCTGGCGTGAGTTGCGTGTGGGATGGGTTGGGGGGTTATTGAGCTCACGAGTGCTTGGAAGTGTTCATTACGACCCGGGCAGGTGCAGTGGTCTAACTTATTTGCAGACTGCGTGTGGTGTGTGTGTGCGAGGTGCGTTGCGTGTGTGTGTGTAGTGGTTAGCGCTACGCAGCGCTACGAACGCGGACAGCCGGATTCGATTCCCGCTCACGGCCAACACCGGTGGCGATTATTTGAACCGGTACTGGGCCTCCCCTAGGTCGACTCGGCCTCAAATGAGAACCCCGGTGCGATGTGTAAACATCGCCACTGGGGAGACAAAGGCGCCCGGGCGTGGTGCTGGCCACCCACCCCCTCGTGTGCCGTGCCGGCCTTCGTAGCTGCTACCTGCTAACAGCACTTGCCCCAAAAGTCTATTAAGGCTATACGGGGGGTCTTTGTCTTTGCTTATGGGGAGCGGTGGTGCAACGGTTAAGCGCGCTGCGCTACGAACCCGGCGATCCCAAGTTCCATTCTCGCTCACGCCCACCAGCGCCTGTGACGAGTATCTGATCCGGTCAGTGTCCTTCGCCTAGGTCGACTCAACCTCAAATGAGTACCCGGTTCGGTGTGTAAACATCGCTATGGGGAGGGGGGGGGAGAGACAAAGGCGGTCGTGCGTGGTGCTGGCCAACCACCCCCTCGTGTGCCGTGCCGGCCATTATAGCTGCTACCTGCTAACAGCACTTGCCCCGACAGCCTAAAAGCTACACGGGGGATCTTTATCCCAGGTGCGTGCGTGTGCGTGTGTGCGTGTGTTTGTTCTGCGCGAAATGTCTTTGTCATATTTGTTGCTTTTTTTTAAACGTAATCCTCGTGGTTCCGGGGCAGTGTCGTTTGGCAAGTGGATTTGCTTTTTTTTTAACTAAAACGCGATTATTGTTACTGCTTTTGTGGAGATGGCGGAAGCATTCGTGAACTTCCGGATTAAACAAAACAAGTTTTTACCTACGTGACTTTACCGAAAAAACCAAAGAGTATGGACCCTTGCAGTCACGAAAACTTCAAATCTAAAATTAAACAAGTTTTCCTTCACCAGGTAATACCCCCACTGAGCTATGTATTAATTTTTTTCAGACCTCGCTAATGATAGCTCAACGAAGTGGGCTCATCCTTCATGTGGACATTTATAGCAGCCGAATACTCGAAATCTGCGATTTACAGGGATTCCGTGCTTCATTATCTACATGACCGGGTGATCGTGAAGTCTTGGATGTTTGCTGTACAGCTACCCAGGCTGACGCACCATGGATTCGTCTTGCGAATTGGCTGGGTAGCTGCTGGCTACACTGGACTTTCCGTATAACAAATAAACATTGATTGATTGATTGATGGCCTTTAACGGCATTTAGACCGAACAAATCCAGTAGGTATGAAGACTTTGACTTAAAGCTTTCGTGACAGCAGGAATTCATATTCTTTGCGTCTTTCGGTAAAGTCACGTCGATAGGTTCAAAGAAAATAACGAAAAAAATAACAAAAAACTACAACGTTTCGATCGCAACACAAGTGGTCGTCTTCTATCTACGTGACTTTACCGAACGTCCCAAATAATACGTCTTAGTTTTTTGTTTGCTTTATTTTTAATTAATTTGAACCCATCTACGTGACTTTACCGAAAGACCCACAGAATACTTCAGGAGTTCGTTTCACGTGGGAGGGTGGTGGGTAATGCACTCTCGTAGTCGCTGCTGCTGCTACTGCTACAACTGCTGCTGCTACTGCTGCTACTGCTGCTGCCACTGTTGCTACTGCTGCTACTGCTGCTACTGCTGCTGCTGCTACCGCTACTGCTGCTGCTACTGCTGCTACTGCTGCTACTGCTGCTGCCACTGTTGCTACTGCTGCTACTGCTGCTACTGCTGCTGCTGCTACCGCTACTGCTGCTGCTACTGCTGCTACAGCTGCTGCTACCGCTACTGCTGCTGCTACTGCTGCTACTGCTGCTGCCACTGTTGCTACTGCTGCTACTGCTGCTACTGCTGCTGCTGCTACCGCTACTGCTGCTGCTGCTACCGCTACTGCTGCTGCTACTGCTGCTACAGCTGCTGCTACCGCTACTGCTGCTACTGCTGCTACTGCTGCTGCTACCGCTACTACTACTGCTGCTTCTGCTGCTGCTTCGGTTTTACTGTCCGACTTGTTTCGTCTTGCTCCTGCTTTGACGGCCGCCGCGCGAGGCCTCGGGGGTGGAATTCCGAACCGGGGTGATGTTTTGCCGTCGCGAGCACCGATGGCAGAGGAATTTAGCCGACGGCCGAGAGACGACAGGAGAGGCGATTGTTGTGACTAAACTCTTTGACAATAATATTTACGATGGGTTTTTTTGTCACCAAGGTAAGGGCCCCGCAGAGCTACGTTGCTCTTTTACAGAAGCGACCTGGATATCACAAAATATAGCCCGACGAATTCGCTTATCGAGTGGAAATGTATTGCAGTCGTAAAGTCTAATCGCACGGTGTTGATTTAAAAAAAAATCGGAGGACCTGGAGAAAAATCTACGAGACCTGCAAACTTAAAAAATACAGCAGGCGCCAGGGTCGGGATCGAACCCACGAATTTCCTGTATACCAGGCGAGGTAGTTAACATCTCCTAGCCATCGTGGTGATGATGATGAGATAGAGACGCAAACTCCAAATATACAGCAGGCGTTAGGGATCGAAATCGAACCCACGACCTCCTGTACACCAGGCGAGGGAGTTAACATCTCCTAGCCATCGTGGTGATGATGATGAGATAGAGAGACACAGACTCCAAATATACAGCAGGCGTCAGGGTAGGGATTGAACCCACGACCTCCTGTATACCAGGCGAGGTAGTTAACATCTTCGAGCCACCGTGATGATGATGAGAGAGAGAGACGCAGACTCCAAATATACAGCAGGCGTCAGGGTAGGGATTGAACCCACGACCTCCTGTATACCAGGCGAGGTAGTTAACATCTCCTAGCCACCGTGATGATGATGAGATAGAGAGACGCAGACTCCAAATATACAGCAGGTGTCTGGGTAGGGATTGAACCCACGGCCTCCTGTACACCAGGCGAGGTAGTTAACATCTCCGAGCCACCGTGATGATGATGAGAGAGAGAGACACAGACTCCAAATATACAGCAGGTGTCAGGGTAGGGATTGAACCCACGACCTCCTGTATACCAGGCGAGGTAGTTAACATCTCCGAGCCACTGTGACGCCCTATCCTAGGCGACACTGACCCAAACCCTGAATTCTCCCCCGTAGCTTCACAACCTTGCTGGTGACGCGGGCCAGTCGACTCTGTTCTCCGATTGGCCTCGAGCAGCCTCCTCCTCCTGATTCCAAGAACACAGGATGAGATGTTACTATCCTTTGTGCAAGCACTTCCAAGAGTTCATGAACAGTGAGCCTGGTGAAATTTGGGGAGCGCATCGTCAGTAGTGTACCTTTGGTTCCTAGGGTGTTTCAGCCTTTCATACTATACACCCTCCCCAAAGGCGGCCAGCGACAGGGTGATCAATCCTACGCCATTCCCAATTAGTCATAGGAGTTGCCTTGTTGTTGATAGCCAACATCCCATGGGACTATGGCAGGGGCGTCCTCCTCCCTGAGTCAAGCATTGTTGACCGCATTCATAATCGTCACTGGTGTTGTCTCCACACCACCACAACCATCACCACCACACTACCGCTCCCACACCACCATCACCACAGCGAAGTCGTCTCTGGGACGAGACGAGCTGAACATCGCTTCCCCGTCGCGGAATTCACTACCTCCTCCTCCTCCGCCGTGCCCACACCTCACAGAGTTCTGACTTAAAACTTTCGTGACTGCAGGAATTCATATTCTTTGGTTCTTTAGGTAAAGTCACGTAGATAGAAAATAATAAAAATAAAAAAATAAAATGACCGCTTGTGTTGCGATCGAAACGTTGTGAGTTTTGGTTTTTCATTAAAAAAAAAATTATATCTAGGTGACTTTACCAAAATAACCAAAGAATACCGCACCGAGTCTCAAGACTCGTTTTTCGCCAGAGGGTCCTGCCAGGTTTTCACAGTGCGGTGTGGATGTTTCCTGTGTGTAATCCAAGGCCGTAGCCATGGAGTCAACATTGGGGGGGACCAAATCTTCAGGGTGTCTGGGGGTCACAACCCAGAAAAATATCTAAATTTGAAAATGTATTTCCTGCCTAAAATATTTAAAAATCACTAACACATGGGAGGGACTTTTTAGTAATTTTTTTTACAATAATGTCTAATAGTATATTGTATTACATTGCTATGTTTTTACTTTTTGTTTTTACCATTTCTTGTTTCATTGTATATAATGGCAGAGAATAGGGATTAATAAAGTACAACCATAACCACAATAATGTAAACATAAATCTATGCATGAAGACAAGTCCAGATATTGTGGCCAAGGTTTAGCAAATTGTTTTATTTATTTACATAGCATAGCATTTTTTTTATTGCAATATATTGGGGGTGGACATGTTGAGCATATTTGAATATTGGGGGGAGATGTGTGCAGTAGTGTAGTGTATAGTGTAGTGTATAGTATATAGTAGTTTACAGCAGAGGTGTGGACTCGAGTCATGTGACTTGGACTCGAGTCAGACTCGAGTCATGAATTTGATGACTTGCGACTCGACTTGGACTTGCATAACAATGACTTTGTCCCACCTATGAGATGTGGACTCGAGTCATGTGACTTGGACTCGAGTCAGACTCGAGTCATGAATTTGATGACTTGCGACTCGACTTGGACTTGCATAACAATGACTTTGTCCCACCTATGAGATGTGGACTCGAGTCATGTGACTTGGACTCGAGTCAGACTCGAGTCATGAATTTGATGACTTGCGACTCGACTTGGACTTGCATAACAATGACTTTGTCCCACCTCTGGTTTACAGTATATAGCAGTGTAGAGTAGAACCCCTCTTAACGATGATTCCTGTTAACGACAGGCCTCTATACAGCCGAATATGTAGTGTATAGTGTATTCGTGTAGTAGTGTAGTGTATAGTGTAGTGTAGAGTATATAGTAGTGTAGAGTAGTACCTCTCTTAACGACCATTCCCCTGTTAATGACGGGTGAGTGTAGGTATAGTAAATATAAATTAATGTATTTATTAATCATGTTTTTTCTAAAATTTTGTGTTTTACAATGTTGTTAGTATCTTTCTGTATTAACATCCATTGTTTAAATATTATGAAGTTCGTTTTTTTGGGTGAAAAAGGTAACTTTCGATGCCATTGAAACAAATTAAGACTTTAACTTGTATTTCCTAGATTCACACAACGACCAAATCACTTAACGAACGGTTTCGTGGAATAATTTACCGTCGTTAAGCGTGGTTCTTCTCGATATACCATCGGGGTTTTTGGCCCAATTAACGAACGTTGAAAAACAAGAAACAACAGCAACTTACAGATATTTATAGATTTGAAGTTTTCCTGACCGCAAATATTTGTGTATGTCACGTATGTTGAACTTCTTTCGTACCGCACAGGTAGCCAACCGCGCTAATCGGGCGACAACCACGTGACGCGACGGGGATCCACGTGCGTGTGCGCCACGTGTCTTCCATGTCGCTCCTTTGTTGCCCCACACAGGGAACCCCGCGAGATGCAGGACACTGCGTGGTCTGCGCTGAGACCCACGGTGGCCAGGAGACCCAAGGCGACAACGACAGCCATGCCTCTGGGGGACTCGTACCCGCACGACGACACCTACACACGTTCTGTAGGTAGAGCTGGGTGACTGGTACCCACACAATGACACCTACACACGTTCTGTAGGTAGAGCTGGGTGACTGGTACCCACACAATGACACCTACACACGTTCTGTAAGTAGAGCTGGGTGACTGGTACCTACACAATGACACCTACACACGTTCTGTAGGTAGAGCTGGTTGACTGGTACCCACACAATGACACCTACACACGTTCTGTAGGTAGAGCTGGGAGACTGGTACCCACACAATGACACCTACACACGTTCTGTAGGTAGAGATGTTATCTCCCTCGCCTGGTATGCGTGAGCTCGTCGGCTTGATCCCGATCCTGATGCCCTGTGCTTCCCGATTAGCACGGTTGGCTACGTATGGTACGAAAGAAGTTCAACATACATACTTGGAGTGTGCATGTGTGTATCTCTCTCTCTCGATTCCCGTGGTCGCGTGGATTTTTCTCCGGGTCCTCCGGTTTTCCCCTGCACATTTAGAATCAACTTCACGTGTTTAGAGTGTTTGGCTGCTTTGAATATCCACGTGATGACGATACGCCATTTTGTTGAGCTTTCATTTGCGGCCAGGTATCTTCTTAAAAAGTTATCCAGCCACAGTGGGTTATACTTGGTAAAAATAAAAATAAATACGTTGCCGTAGTTTGACTTTGAGTCTGCCGCTTTGGGACTCGAGTGTGTGCACACCGTGGGGTTTGTCTTAAACAATCGTGCATCTGTTAAAGACAGCTTCACAACTCATCGGATTTCTCGATTCTCTCTCCACCGCCCGCTTCTGCCCCAGCGTTGTTATCAATCGGTGCAATGTCGGGAGTGCGGTGGGGATAATGTGTGTGTTACTGCCTACTCCTTTCATGATATCTGGAACGGCATGGAAGAGTTTGGCCCAAATATCCACCCAGGGCCCCCTATCCGACAGCGGCGGCATGAGCAAGCAAATCCGCAAGACCTCCAACCTTTTGATAAAAAACATTTTTGTTGGTTTCTCTCGAAAAGGTGTGGCATGACGCTTGGTTAATCTGAGCCTTGAACGATGGGCCCACATTCCCAATGCCACGCCTTGGGCTTAGCATAAATGCCCTGTCAGGCGAAGTCCAAGTTACGTAACCCGAGGGTGAGGTCTCCTTTATGTAATTACAAAGTTCACAGCCTCCCCACCACCCTGCGCTGTTGCACTCGGCTCTGCAATCTTGCAGCCGCATAAAGATCGCGCCAAGTCAATCGATCGCTCCATGAGGATGGCAAACGCGATACAAATGGTGCACGAGCACAAGGAACAAGCAAAGCAGAAGCAAACTTACACACTCGACACATTGGTCATTGATAACACCGAAATCTTAACAAACTTACACACACGACCACATTGGTCAATGACATCACCGTGGTCTTAACAAACAAGCGCCCCCCCCCCCCCCCCCCAACGGTCTGTAATTGGTGATAGTTTCGACAATGCACTGTCTACGTAACGCGCACACACACATCAGGTTGCGACTGACTGGTCATTCACGCCGCTCGGCAGAGTGAAGGGACATTTGGTGGAGTAGGGCCCATCACCAGAGCAGGGAAGCTCCTATTGTCGGCCGTCGCTTCACGGCGTTCGCTCGTTAAAAATAACGAACTCGCTACCCGTCGTGTTTGGCTATCGGCGAATCACACCTGGGACTCTACGCGACTCCGTCGAGAGAGATAGAGAGACAGAGAGATCAAGTGGCGAGAGATAAAGTGACAAGATAAACTAATGGGATAAAGTAATGAGATATAAAGCAACGAGATGTATTGATGACCTGTATTGGTGACATGTATTGATGAGAGATTAAGTGACGAGAGAGAAAGCTTGTCTGCGTATTTATTCAAGGCAGTTCATTATATTTATTTTAATTTACAATGGTATTACAACATATTTTTACTTGTTTGTCTTATTATGATAATTTCGACGCGTTTAAGGGCTTATGTAAGTGTTTATTAAAGGTAACTCGTAACAAAGATAGGTTTCCGTAGGCCGAAATCATTTTCCGCTGTTCACGAGCATCTCAAGAACGTATCCCTCATCGCGAACAACGGGTGCGATTAAATGACGGTCACGTTTAACGATATATTGCTACGCGATTTAAAATGCAACATTTTGCCATTCAAACAATCCACGACGTGCACTGCGCAGTCGCTCGCCGTCGCCACGAAGCAGAGAAAGCGGATTCTTAAACCCCCTTCCCAAGGGTTTCGCTTCATCTTCCAGGGTGTCTGGGGGTCCCAACCCAGAAAAAACATCTAAATTAAAAAACGAATTTCCTGCCTAAAATATTAAAAAATTCCCCAACGCATGGATGGACTTTTTTTTTTATTTTTTGACAATAATGTCTAAGAGTGTATTGTATCACATTGCTCTGTTTTTTACCATTTCTTGTTTCATTGTTTGTAATGGCAGATATTAAGGATTCATAAAGTACAACCATAATCACAATCATATATAAAAATAAATCTATGCATTGATTTATATGAAGACAAGTCCAGATATTGTGGCCAAGGTTGAGCAAATTGTTTTTTATAGCAATAAATTGGGGGGGGGGGGGGGGGGGGGGGGGAGACATTTTGAGCATATTTGAATATTGGAAGGGGGGTGTGTGTGTGTGTCCCAATATATATTATAATGACGGCCTTGTCTTCTTGGTTCTTTCGGTAAAGTCACGTAGAGGGGAAGTAATAAAATAATAAAAATAAAACATAATAAAATAATTCTCACGACGTTTTCGGCGACAACGCAAGCAGCCGTCCTCAGTGAAAACCAGGTCTGTCGGGGAGACAGCGTCTGAATGTTTTCACCCGAGGACGGCTGCTTGCGTTGTGGCCGAAACGTGAGAATTATTTTTATTATGTTTTATTTTTATTATTTTATTACTTCCCTTCTACGTGACTTTACCGAAAGAACCAAGAAGATGAATCCCTGCAGTCACGAAAGCTTTAAACCGAAATGACGGCCTTGGTTTGCACGCACGACAAGCCGTGCCGATTGTCTGTTGTTTTGCTGCTGCTGCAGGGATGCAAGAACAGCGTGCGTGCGCTGGCGCTGCGTGCCGACGAGTGGCTGCGCGCCGCGTTCATCCCGGACACGCGCGTGCTCGCGTGGAGCGAGCACGCCACGCCGCAGGAGTACGAGCGCCTCAAGCGCTTCCAGCTCATCTACGGCTGGGGCGGCAAGAACTTCTCGCGTGAGTGGCGGTGGTGGTGGTGGCGGTGATGGATGTGGTGGTGGTGGTGCTGGTGGTGGTGGCCGTGCTGGTGGATGTGGTGGTGGTGGTGCTGGTGGTGGTAGTGATGGTGCTGCTGTTGGTAGTGGTGGTGGTGGTGGTAGGTGGATGCGGTGGTGGCGGTGCCGGTAGTGGTGGTGGATGTGGTGGTGGCAGTGGTGGTGGCAGTGGTGGTGGCAGTGGTGGTGGATGTAGTGGTGATAGTGGTGGTGCTGCTGGTGGTGGATGTTGTGGTGGTGCCGGTAGTGGTGGTGGATGAAGTGGTGGTAGTGGTGGTGCTGGTGGTGCTGGTGGTGGTAGTGGCGGTGGTGGTGGTGGCAGTGGTGCTGCTGATGGTGGATGTGGTGGTGGTGCTGGTGGTGGCGGTAGGTGGATGCGGTGGTGGTGGTAGTTGGTGGTGGTGGATGTGGTGGTGCTGCTGGTGGTGGATGTGGTGGTGGTGGCAGTGGTGGTGGATGTGGTGGTGATAGTGGTGGTGCTGATGGTGGTGGATGTGATGATGGTGGTGGTGGTGGATGTGGTGCTGGTGTTAGTGGCGGTGGATGTGGTGGTGGTAGTGGCGGTGGTGGTGGTGGCTGTTCATCTTCGCGGCAGCTCGTTCGTGTATCAAGACGCTGCTTGGTGGGCACGTTGAACTTCTTCCGCACCGTACGTAGCCAACCGACACTAATCGATCACCACCCCCCCCCTCCCCCTCTCGCAGTCGTGGCCAACGCGCTGCAGCTGCTCAACACGAGCGCCAATCGGCACATGTTCGACGACTGGAGCCAGCGCTGGAGGCGGCGGCGGGCACCCCCAGTGCGTCACGTGCGCCGTCGTGGGCAACGGCGGCATCCTCAACGGGTCGCGCATGGGCCGCGAGATCGACAAGCACCACTACGTCTTCCGGTCAGCGCACACTCTCTCTCTCGCCCCCGCTCTCTCTCGCCCCCCCCCCCCACTCTCTCTCTCTCTTACCCCCCCTTTCTCTCTCTCTCTCTCACTCCCCCCCTTTTCTCGCCCCCCCTCCCCCTCTCTCTCTCCCCCTTCTCTCTCTCTCACCCCGCTCTCTCTTGCCACCCCCCCCCTCTCTAGCCCCCCCTCTCTCTCGACCCCCGCCTCTCTCGCTCTCCCTCCCTCTCTCTCCGTCTCTCTCGCTCCCCCCCCCCTCTCTCGCCCCCCCCCCCCTCTCTCGCCCCCCCCCCCTCTCTCGCCCCCCCCCCCTCTCTCGCCCCCCCTCTCTCGCCCCCCCTCTCTCGCCCGCTCTCTCTCGCCCCCCCCTCTCTCGCCCCCCCCTCTCCCCCCTCTCTCTCGCCCCCCTCTCACCCTCCCTCTCTCTCGCCCCCCCTCTATCTCCCTCCTCTCTCTCACCCCCTCCCTCTATCTCCCCCCCCCTCTCTCGCCCCCCCCCCCTCTCTCGCCCCCCCTCTCCCCCCTCTCTCTCGCCCCCCTCTCACCCTCCCTCTCTCTCGCCCCCCCCCTATCTCCCTCCTCTCTCTCACCCTCCCCCTCTATCTCCCCCCTCTCTCTCGCCCCCCCCCCCCTCTCTCCCCCCTCTCTTTCTCCCCCCCCTCCCCCCAATATCGCGTGACGTCGCCGCTTGGGGATTTGTTGTTGTTGTTGTTGTTTTAGTTTGTTGTCCTTACACCCCGCCACACCCACCCCACCCACCACGCCGCACCTCGGCTTGGCCACGTGCGTTGAGCAGTCAGTGTCGATTTACAAGTGGACAGCTGCAGTGGATTCTTAATATCGGAAGGAAGAGCGTTCCAGACGGCCACAGAAGCTCGTCTGAAAGTGCCGCGGTGCGCTTTCAGATTGCCAGCCAAAAGACGCTGCAAAGATTTCCGGAGTTCGCGTGGTGGTGGTGGTGGTGGTTTTTGCTCCTTGACAAAATCGGCTAGATATTGTGGTTGGTTTGTGGCGAGCAAATGGGTCTTGTGTAAATCCCCACGACGTGGCTTTTAAAAACCAGGATCGACCTCTTGCAGAAGCCACGCAGGGGACGTGTGGCGTGCTCTAGCAGAACGGCGAGCACTCGCGCGTCGCGTGAAAGCGCCGTGGTGTGGTGACCGTCTTTGTTGCATGGACAGCCAAAAGACGCGGCTAGCGTTGATTAACCGGAGTTCGCGTGGTGATGGTTTCTGCTCCTTGGGGTTCATTTGCGGTGAGCACTTTGCATGTAATGAGCGCGACCTTTAAAACATATTTGTTCAGCAACGAGAAGCCCATGCAGCTTGGCGAGCACTGGATGGACACGTGTCCTCCTCTCTATGTTATTCCAGCCGTGCATGCAATGTATCATCCATAATCCTCAATATTATTGTCCATTAGTGTATTCAAAAATAATTATAGATGATATTTTGGACCGCACGGTTCAACTGTTAGCAACAAATTTGCTCGTGTGCTTAAGTTTGCTCAACGGAAGAGCGGAACCCGGCTTAAGCCAGATTAACTCCCAGCGCCCCCCTCGAGATCAGGCACATCTATCGAAATCGGCTGAAGAATCCTGTAAATCACGTGACCTTCTGTGTGGACACCCACACTCTGAACCCCTTTCCTCTCATCTACGCATCTTTCTCTATCAATAAATCAAGCCTTTATTTCCGTTGCACTATTTGGCGCAAAAGATGCAATTCAAAGTGCTGTACAGATAAAAGAAAACATTGTCAAAAGACTAAAGCTCAAGAACAATAAAAGCAATTTCCATATAAACGAAATTGCAAAAAAAATATTTCCGTGGTTTTTCCACATGATGATGATGATTGCTTGTGTTGCAATCGAAATGTCGTGATTGGTTTAATTTTTTTTCTAACTACGTGACTTTACCGAAAGAACCAAGAATATGAATCCCTACAGTCACGAAAGCTTTAAATCAAAATCGTAACACATATTTTGTTGCCAGAAAAAAGGGGAAACATATTCTCATACAGAGACTATCCCAACCCCAAACCCTACCCCAACCCCTATCACTACCGATGCCCCTATCGCCAACCCGATCACTACCCCAACCCCTCCTTAACCACTCACGCCTGCCCTCCTGTCACCATCGCTTCACCACAACGTTGAATAACAACCACCCCACGTTAAAATATCTCAACCACTGCCACCTTGTGTACACTTTTGTAAGTATTGCAAAGGCGCCTTTGACCAGAGGTCGCAACCGGGTACCCGATACCCGTACCCTACCAGATACCCGGCTACCCTTACCCGGCCAGGTACGGGTACGGGTAGCCGTTTGCGACCCTGGTGCGGCCGGGTACGGGTACGGGTAGGCCGTGAGTCACTGGTAAGTAACTGTTTGTCACTCATTTCGGGTAGGGTACGGGTAAGGAACGGCTACCCGTACCCGGCTGGGTACGGGTACGGGTACCCATTTGCGACCCTGGAGCGGCCGGGTATGGGTACGGGTAAGGAATCAAAAGCCGTTTGCGACCTCTGCCTTTGACCGAGTAAGGCGCAGCTGTTGCACGAGTCTGTGTAAGACAGGATGGGTTTACTTCGCTCATTTTCAGAGGGGGGAAGGACACTTTCACCGATAAGATATCGTCAGCGTGAGTGAGGGGGCCGCCACACCATTTGAAACCATCGTTGGGTTTGACAGCAGCACGATGATGATGATGATGAGGGGGTGTTGGCACATTTGTGTATTGTCAGGGGGGAGGGAGAGAGGGAGGGGGGGGGGGCGCATTTAAGGCCACCAGTGGCCCTCGGTGGCCTTGCAGTGGAGAACGCTGCTGTGGATTTCACACCTTATGGTGATTGCTTGTGTTGCAGTCGAAACGTCGTGAGAATTTAATTGTTTTATATTTTTATTATTTCCCTTCTACGTGACTTTACCGAAAGAACCAAGAATATGAATCCCTGCAGTCACGAAAGCTTTAAATCAAAATTTTATTGTTATTTAACTCGACTTGCCAATGCCACAGCAGCAGCGACGGTGGTAGCATCGCCAAATTATTTTAAGAATAAACAAAAAGTTTAGGGGCTCGCTCCTCCAGGTGGATCGGAAAGTCGCGTGCTGAATCTTCGTAAATTCCGCCGTGGCCGCCGCTCCCTCGCGGAAACCCATCGTCCCACTCCCGGTCGATAAAACTAGTACCAATTAGGGTGGCACTTTTTGTCTTGTTTTAATACGTGACCCTTTTATCCGCAAATCATCTCAACCCATCGTCCCACTCCGGGTCGCTAAAACTAGTACCAATTAGGGTGGTGCTTTTTGTCTTGATTTAATACGTGACCTTTTATCTGCAAATCATCTCGACCCATCATCCCACTCCCCAGGTCGCTAAAACTAGTACCACTTCGGGTGAAACTTCTCAAAACTTCTTCACTTATCCACGACTCTTTTATCCGCAACTCATCTTGACCGACCGTCCCACTCCCGGTCGAAAAAACGAGTACCACTTGGGAGTGGCGCTACCTTTCATTTGTTTTATTCACTGCTCACATTTCTCACGCGATTCGTGAAACCCGCGCAGCGTCGCGACCGAGTTTCCTATCCTCAGTCTACCGCTCTCTGCCCACCCTCCCTGGCACCGTTTCACCTTCTGCTGCTACGATGCGCTCCGATGGCCACTTTTACAGAGGGCGATTGTTGGCACGAAATACAGACGCCGATTGATTTTGAGTCGCGCGCGCACGCGCACACCCAGCCGCCACTGCCAGCCTCCTCCATCCACCTCCATCCATCTCCCTGGCTTTGTGATTGCCGATCACGTGACGTCGGATCAGAATCAGAAGTGAATTTCTCGAGTAAAGATCACGTGGCTTCGGCTGCTGTTACTTTTGCTTTTTCTTCTGTTTTTACTATTGCTGCTGCTTCTGCTGATGTTGCTTCTGCTGCTGCTTCTGCTATTGTTGATGTTGTTTCTGCTGCTGTTGCTGCTTCTGCTGCTGTTACTTCTGCTGTTGCTGATGTTGCTACTGCTGATGGTTGCTGCTGTTACTTCTGCTGTTGCTGATGTTGCTATTGCTGACGTTGCTTCTGCTGCTGCTGATGTTGCTGCTGCTGCTGCTTTTGCTGCTGCTGATGTTGCTTCTGCTGCTATTGCTTCTGCTGCTGCTATTGCTTCTGCCGCTGCTTCTGCTTCTGCTGCTGATGCGGCTCCTGTTGCTTCTGTTGCTGCTGCTACTGCCGCTGCTGATGCTGCTCCTGTTGCTTCTGCCGCTGTCGCAGGGTGAATGCCGCGATGACGCGGGGCTACGAGGACGACGTGGGGAGCAGAACGAGCTTCTACTTCTTCAGCACCAACACGATGCGCAACTCGCTGGGCCGCTTCCGCAAGCAGGGATACACCTCGCCGCCCGACACGCCGGTACGGAGCACCGCACGCACGCACAGCCCGTGCCCTTCACAGTCCGTGCCCTTCACTGCCCGTGCCCTTCACTGCACGTGCCCTTCACTGCACGTGCCCCTCACAACCCGTGCCCTTCACTGCCCGTGCCCTTCACTGCCCGTGCCCTTTACTGGACGTGCCCTTCACTCCCCGTGCCCTTCACTGCCCGTGCCCTTCACTGCCTTGTCAGCACGTACCCTTCACAGCCCGTGCCCTTCACTGCACCCCCCCTCCCCCCGCGAGCCACGGGCTGACCCTAGAGGCGCGATCCCGTACACACGGTACACGTGGAGTCCACGTCCTTCGCACCTTCTCGACGCCCACGTCAAGGAGAGTTTCACGACAGCATCTCTTGTGCGCGTAGCTGACAACCCCTTAGAAATCTCAAAGTTCATCCTACAAAGTCCCATCGCAATGGAGAGAAACGCAAACAAATAGACAATTTCGATTTAAAGCTTTCGTGACTGCAGGGATTCATCTTCTTGGTTCTTTCGGTAAAGTCACGTAGAAAGGAAATAATAAAATAATAAAAATAAAACATAATAAAATAATTCTCACGACGTTTCGGACACAACGCAAGCAGCCGTCCTCAGGTGAAGAACAGGTCTGTCGGGGAGACAGAGTCTGAATGAAACACCACCAGGCTTGGAGCGACTATTTAAGCTGGGATGGAGGGGGGAAGGGCGCCTTGACAGAATAATTTGCAGATCAAGAGGAATTTAGCATATTTATGCGAAATGCAGATATGCGATTAGTACTACTTATTTCCATTCTACGTGACTTTACCGAAAGAACCAAGAAGATGAAATAGACAAACAATGTTTTTTTTTTCTCCCCCATTGAAACGGCCGTACGCCGTATGGACCTGACAACTCACCACTACACTCACCACTAGCTGTGCCTGTCTGTCTGCCTTGTTTGTCTTGTGTGTGTGTGTGTGTTTTTGTTTCCTGTCCCCAATTTGGCCCGTCAATGTTTGTCGAGTTGGCTCTGGCAAAAAAAAGAGAAAAGAACCACCCGGCCACGCGGCCCACGCTCAGGTGTCCGGTGGCATCACGTGACGAGAGCCACGTGACCCACGGCAGCGTCGCGAGACGTCTCGCCCCTCCCAGCGGGGGGGGGGGGCTCACCTGGGTGGAGGGGGTGGGGAGCGAGTGGGGTGGGGTGGGGTAGCCCCCGGGGGAAAGGGGGGGGCATGACACCTGGTGCTGTTTGTTTACACGGCAAGCGTGCGGCAGGGGAGTGCTTGTTGTGTAGCCCTACCCCTGTGTGTGAACCCCTACCACCCCTACCCCTGTCTGTGAACCCCTACCCCTGTCTGTGAACCCCTACCCCTGTCTGTGAACCCCTACCCCTGTCTGTGAACCCCTACCCCTGTCTGTGAACCCCTACCCCTGTCTGTGTACCCCTACCCCTGTCTGTGAACCCCTACCCCTGTCTGTGTACCCCTACCAGCCCTTACCCCTGTCTGTGAACCCCTACCCCTGTCTGTGTACCCCTACCAGCCGCTACCCCTGTCTGTGAACCCCTACCCCTGTCTGTGTACCCCTACCAGCCCCCATCCCTGTGTGTCAACCCCTACCAGCCCCTACCCCTGTCTGTGACACCGCGGGAGATCGTGACGCCGCTCGTTGTCGCTTGCAGGAGACGCGCTACGTCTTCATCCCGGACAGCACACGCGACTACCAGATGGTGCAGGCCGCCATCACCAACACGCCCGTCACCTCTGGACGTGACAGCTCAAAACTGTGAGGACACTCCCCCCCCCCCCCCCCCCCCGGTTCCCCTTCCACGTGCACATCGCTCCACACCTCCCTGCTTATACATCTTTAACCAAGGCCGTCGTCTTCTTGGTTCTTTCGGTAAAGTCACGTAGAAAGAAATCATAAAATAATAAAAATTCAACATAATAAAATAATACAAATTCAACATAATAAAATAATTCTCGCGACGTTTCGGCCACAACGCAAGCGGCGGTCCTCAGGTGCGGATCAGGTCTGTCGGGGAGACAGCGTCTGACGCTGTCTTCACCTGAGGACGGCTTGCTTGCGTTGTGGCCGAAACGTCGTGAGAATTATTTTATTATGTTTTAGATTTATTATTTTATTATTTTCCTTCTACGTGACTTTACCAAAAGAACCAAGAAGATGAATCCCTGCAGTCACGAAAGCTTTAAATCGATATTCAAAACACATCCCCCCCCCCCCCCAATATTCAAATATGCTCAAAATGTGTCGCCAGTAATATATTGCTATAAAATAGATTTCTGTTTTTATTATTGTGGTTATGGTTGTACTTTATTAATCCCTAATCTCTGCCATTACATACAATGAAACAAGAATAGGTTAAACAGAAAAAAACAGAGCCATGTAAATACAATACACTATTAGACATTATTGTAAAACATAAATAAAAAGTCCATCCCGTGTATTAGTGAATTTTTAAATATTTTTGGCAGGAAATTGGTGGAAATTAGTTTTCAAATTGAGATTTTGTTTTCTGGGGGGGGACGACCCCCAGACCCCCTGGAATATTTGGTCCCCCCCAATGTTGACTCCATGGCTACGGCCTTGTGTGTTAATCATCTCATCGCAGTCGCTTGCAGTGGGCAAAACATACGTGACCATTTTTCATCAAAGCGTGTAAAGTGAAAAAACTAGACGTATTTTTGTTTCCTCTTAATTTCATTGTTCTTCAATAAGTTTTCATATTTACGTCGTTCATGATGACGCTTGAGTTGACGACGTAGGTGGCACACACGGGTTTTTTTTTTAGGTCTGGAGTAGAGTTGGCACGACCACATCACATCGCTCTCAACCCAGACGGTTTAGCCCGTATCCTTGTGCAGGGGAATTGAGTGTTCAGGTCCATACGGCGTAGAGCCGTTTCAATACGGGCAAAAAATAAATGTGTCTATTTGTTTGTTGTTTTTCTCCTTGTGATGGGACTTTGTAGGATGAACGTTGAGATTTATAAGGGCACGCGGTGACCCATAAGGTCTGAGTTGGTCTGTAACAAGGTAGGGCACTGATAAGGGGTTGACAGGGATGTAGTGGTGAGTGTCCTGGTGAGTGTACAAGTGGTGAGTGCAGTAGTGGCGAGTGTAGTGGTGAGTGTACTGGTGGTGAGTGTACTGGTGGTGAGTGTACTGGTGATTCTACTAGTGGTGAGTGTGCTAGTGGTGAGTGTACTAGTGGTGAGTGTAGTGGTGGTGAGTGTACTGGTGATTATACTAGTGGTGAGTGTGCTAGTGGTGAGTGTACTAGTGGTAAGTGTGCTAGTGGTGAGTGTACTAGTGGTGAGTGTACTAGTGGTGAGTGCAGTGGTGGTGAGTGTACTAGTGGTGAGTGTAGTGGTGGTGAGTGTACTAGTGGTGAGTGCAGTGGTGGCGAGTGTAGTGGTGAGTGTACTCGTGGTGAGTGTGCTAGTGGTGAGTGTACTAGTGGTGAGTGCAGTGGTGGCGAGTGTAGTGGTGAGTGTACTCGTGGTGAGTGTAGTGGTGGTGAGTGTACTAGTGGTGAGTGAGTCTGCCAGCAGTGGCACGATCAAGCAGTTGCCAGGGCTTCTTTGCCCCCCTCTCCACCCTCACCACGTGTAGAACGTCCTGTCCGCGCTGTGTGTGGCTGCTGGTGGTGGTGGTGGTGGTTCTGGTGGTGGTGGTGGTGGTGGTGCTGGTGGTGGTGCTGGTGCTGGTGGTGGTGGTGGTGGTTTTGGTGGTGGTGGTGGTGGTGGTGGTGGTGGTGGTGCTGGTGGTGCTGGTGGTGGTGGTTCTGGTGGTGGTTCTGGTGGTGGTGCTGCTGCTGGTGCTGCTGCTGCTGGTGGATGAACAACCCCTCCGCGTGGATCTCGCAGGCCTCCCACCTACTTTGGCAGCGCTCCGGGGCCTGAGAAGTTCAAAATGCTCCACCCCGACTTCTCCCGCTACCTACGGAACAGGTTCGAGGGTTTTTTTTTATCTCTCTCCTCGTTTCAACACTTTTATTGAACTTGTTGAAGCTTTGCTCTGCCCGTTCTACTCGGGAGGGTCTCGTCTGGACCCCCCCCCTTTGCGTCTCTCTCGCCCTGTGTTGTTACAACAACAACAGCAAAGCATGAATGGACTACAGGAGCGATTTTTCCCATGTAAATGAGACCATAGATGATTTCTTCCCCCCCCACTACCACTTCCCCGGGTTGTCAACACCCACCCACCCATCCATCACCTACCCACCCATCACCCACCCACCCATCACCCACCCACCCATCACCCACCCACCCACCCAACCACCCGACCACCCACCCAACCGCCCACCCAACCACCCACCCACCCAACCACCCACCCGACCACCCACCGACCCGACCACCCACCCACCCAACCACCCACCACCCACTTTGTCCCTCGCGTTAGGAACCGTGGGTGCATATAATCAATAATTTTGTTATATCTTAACTGCAAACTCCTAAAAATAATTTCACAAAGGTTTTCACTTTGGGGTGGGGTGTATGCCCCCTCCCCTCCATCCGCCCGCAAACTCCACCCCATGAGCGGGCGCTTTGTTCATGTGCACAGCAAATAATGAAATGAAAGCATTCAAAAAGAAGGGTCTCGACCTGATCTTCAAAGACTTTTGTTTTAGTTTTATGATCAGGTAGGTCACCTGCCATATTTTAGCAGTTGGGGAGGGGGGGAGGCGATGGTTTGGCCAGCGCCAGTTTAGTTTTTACGCGTGAGTTTTATTATTTTATTGGAAATGCCGGAGAACTGCCCGGCATGGAAAACTCGCGCGCACAACAGGATGAGAGAGAGAACTTTTTTAAATTTTATTTTACCAGCTAAGGCCCCACTGCTAAGCTACGTAGATATTTTTCGGAAGCGACCTGGCGATTGCAAATGACAGCTCATCACCACGTGGAAATTTGTAGCAGCAGGCAAATGCTCTGAACGCGTGGTGACGTTGATTCGAAATGTGGAGGGGGAAAAACGGAGGAACCGGAGAAAAACTCCACGCGACCACGGGGAGGGAAAGAGAGCTAGAGAGACACGCAAACTCCAAATATACAGCAGCAGGTGTCGGGGTCGGGATCGAACCCACGACCTCCTGCATACCAGGCGAAGGAGTTAACATCTCCACATGCGTAAAGGCACCCGAATTGCGAATCGAACCCAGGCCCCCCCCCCTTCTAGCGAAACAAAAATAGGAAAGTAATGCAAGGGAAGCTAGCGACGGTGGTTATTGAGTGACCCGTACACCGCACACAGGCGCATAGCTGTGAACCCCATATCAGCGCCCTCCCTTGTCACAGAACACTTCAGAACTTATTGGTCACCCCGTGTCCCCTTATACATCTCAACGTTCATCCTACAAAGTCCCATCGCAAGGGAGAAACACAAACATATAGACAATCACCACTACTACACTCACCACTAGTACACTCACCACTAGTACACTCACCACTACTACACTCACCACTACACTCACCACTAGTACACTCACCACTATTACACTCACCACTAGTACACTCACCACTAGTACACTCACCACTAGTACACTCACCACTACTACACTCACCACTACACTCACCATTATTACACTCACCACTACTACACTCACCACTAGTACACTCACCACTAGTACACTCACCACTAGTACACTCACCACTAGTACACTCACCACTAGTACACTCACCACTACACTCACCACTAGTACACTCACCACTACACTCACCACTAGTACACTCACCACTAGTACACTCACCACTAGTACACTCACCACTACTACACTCACCACTACACTCACCACTATTACACTCACCACTACTACACTCACCACTACTACACTCACCACTACACTCACCGCTATTACACTCACCGCTATTACACTCACCACTAGTACACTCACCACTACACTCACCACTATTACACTCACCACTAGTACACTCACCACTAGTACACTCACCACTAGTACACTCACCACTAGTACACTCACCACTAGTACACTCACCACTACTACACTCACCACTACACTCACCACTATTACACTCACCGCTAGTACACTCACCACTATTACACTCACCACTATTACACTCACCACTTGTACACTCACCACTACACTATACACTACGCTATGCACTACACTAATACATACCTGTCAACCCCTTATCAGTGCCCTACTTTATTACAGACCAATTCAGACCTTATTGGTCACCCCATGTCCCCTTATAAATCTCAACGTTCATCCTGCAAAGTCCCATCACAAGGGAGAAACACAAACAGATAGACACACATTTATTTTGCCCGTATTGAAACGGCTGTACGCTGTATGGAACCATACCCCTTGTCATTGCCCTACCTTATTACACACCAATTCAGACATCATTGGTCACAATGACGACTGCGATGTGTTTTTGTTCTATCCCCCACAGGTTCATGATGTCCTCGCGGCTCAAGGGGCGTCTCCGCGTGATCTACAGGCCCAGCACGGGAGCTATGATGCTGCTCACCGCACTGCACACCTGCGACGTGGTGAGCTGCTCCCGAAACTAAACGCATTTTTCTTTTTTTAAACTAAAACTTTTTTTTTTTAATCCTTTATATTAAGTTCGCTTGCTTGCTTGCTTGCGCGCTTACGACCGTGCAAATCTTTCGGTCGTTTTTTTACCCACTTCCCGTGATCCAATCGAGCTGACATTTTCAACACAGACTCGTGCGTGACAATAAATTTTCGTGAAAATTTTTTTTCCAAAATTTTACACTTTTTAGGAACAAAAAATTATATGTAATTACCAATTGCTTAATGGTGCCAAGCAATCATCTGACCCATAGGTGGCAGCCATCTCAAGCCAGAGGACGAGAGGACTCTAGCCGCCACGCATATAAAGGATTTATAGTGAAAAACTTTGTTTTTATGGGTTAATTTTTTTTTCTTTCTCCCCTTCAAATTTCGAATCAACATCACGCTTTGAGAGTGTACGGCTGCTTTACATTTCCACATTATAACAGCCACTTCGTTGAGCTGTTCTTGTTGACAGGTCCCTTTTGTAAAAGAGCTGCATACAGTAGCTCAGTTGGCCTTACCTGGTCATGTAAACATAATTCTAGATTTGAAGTTTTCGTGACTGCAAGGATTCATAGTCTTTTGTTTTTTCGGTAAAGTCACGTGACTTTACCGAAAAAAACAAAGAGCATATAAAAATAGTTTAGTAAACCCCCATCACCACCCCTACCCCTATCACCAAACCTATCACTACCCCAACCCCTCCTTAACCACTCACACCTATCCTTTATAACCGTCACCATAGTTAAACAACCAGATTTGAAGCTTTCGTGACTGCAAGGATTCATATTCTTAGGTTTTTTCGGTAAAGTCACGTTGGTAAAACATTTTAATTAATAAAAGTAAAAGTAAAATAAAATAAAAATCACGACGTTTCGGAGGCAACACAAGCTTCCGTCTTCAGGTGGAACCGTCACAGCACGATAGCTGTATCAAGTGAGAGAAATTCCAAGAAAACACTCCTTGTATATTACCTTGTTATCTCGGCATCTCTTTAGGAAGGCCAGCGTCTCGAGAAGCTGTGACTTCTTGTCTCGTTGTCTGTTCAAAACTCTAACAGATAGGTGGAATTCCTCCCCGTAGAGGGCATTAATTCTAGATTTGCAGCTTTCGTGACTGCAAGGATTCATATTCTTTTTTTTACTTTTATTAATTTTAATTTTTTACCAACGTGACTTTACCGAAAAAACCTAAGAATAGTTAAACAACCACTTTGAAGAACAACAACCCCACTATTTATGTAAACCACTGTCTTCTAATGTACAATTTTAATTATTATTGTAAAACGCATTGGACTCTTAAGACGCTATATACATCTATATAAGATAAGAATCGATTCTTGCATTGAATTGCAGGCCTCAGTCATGATGAGGATTAATCGTTATTGAACGGTTGGGTCAATTCACGCGATAGGCTGGGTCATGAAGCCAGCATGCCCAGCCACCGCATGCCCAAGCAGCTTCTCTATGGCCAGATAGAGGGGCCTAAACGGGCACGACACGGGCTGGAGAAGAGATGGACTGATGCGGTACGGGAGAATGTGGAGCTGAGTGGACTTGCCGACGGTACCACTTGTGTCAAGATCAGCGTCCATGGAGGAGGCTCGTGAAGGACGCTGCTGCTGCTGCTGCTGGGCAGTTGGAGGAAGTTGCCTTCCAACAACAAGGAGGGCAGAGGAGCGACGCTCACAACAACGAGGGGAGTGCCTGGTGGCTGAAATGCTGGTGCATCAGCCAGTCATCTCCATCGGTTAACCCATGGCACCTGCTGGGTCTGTCCCGTGATCTCCTGCGTCAGCGAAACCTTCGATACATCACGTGACGGCCTCAAAGTGCACCTGGCCTGGCACAGGCGCCGTGGTGACATCACCGTCGGTTACATGGTGGTCTGACGGTTGTTTTGTGGCCTTGTTCCCTTCCTCGCTGTTGTCGCCGTTGCTGCTGCTGCTGTCGTGACCGCCGTGTGTCCGTGTCCCCTAGGTGGACGCCTATGGGTTCCTGACCAAGGACTACGCCAGGTACTCGTGCTACTACTACGACAAGGTGAAGCGCGGCGTGCCCTTCGTAGCCAACCACGACATGAAGCTGGAGCTGGTGCTGTGGGCGCGCCTGCACAAGTCCAAGATGATCCGACTCTACATGGGAAAGGGCAATTGACGCGTGACGAACTGCGAGCGCGCTGAGAAGTGGTGGGGTAGGGGGGGGCGGGGGGTTTGGGGCCCGACACGGAGCACCGGGGTTTGGTGGGGGGGGGGGGCTTGGGGAAAAGTTTTCGTCGAACTGTCACTCACCCGCCCACCCGTTTCGAGCCACAAACTTGGCCGCTCCTCTACCTTGCGAAGTTGCCACGGTTGTCCCGGAGGTCGGTTCCTGCGGACGACGGAGCCGGGCTCGGAGGCGGAATGGCAGAGCGGCGGGTGGGTTCAGGGGGCGTCTCCGGCAAAACGCGGCGCTTCCGGCAAAACGCGGCGCTCACCGTGAAGTAGTGTGCCAGTGTCTACCAGCCAGGACGCGGTTTAACCGGTGTTTAGAAGCCCTAATTATTATTGTTATTGTTGTTCTTATTGTTACGACGATTCCGCTGAGTCTCAAGACTTATTTTTTCCTTTCCTTAGAATCCCATCCTCCGACAAAGTCGGTGGAGTTTAGGCTTGGCCTTGAGTCTTGGAGGCCAGCACATGCCATGGCCTCAACGTAACAAAAAAAATGAGTTTCGTTTATTTTTGTTGCTTCTCCAAAACGCTGGAGAATATCCAACGCTCGCAGATTCGTACACGGAGACGCTGGGAAACTGCAGATGAGCTGGAAGGCAGTCAAAACTGACACTGTAAAGTGAGAGAAGGGGTCTGTAATATGGAGGTGTTAAGTTTTGATAGTTTATAGCGGCTGTGTCATGCCACACCCAGGGTAACCGTTTAAAGTAGGTGTGTCGAATACGGTTATCCTGGGCATTTCCGTGCTCATTTAAAGAGTTATGGATCAGGAATCTAGAGAAATTATAGCAATTTTGAATGCATGCTCGACCCCATGCTCGACCCCATGCTGGACTCCATGCTCAACTCCATGCACTTTCCCATGCTTTATCCCATGCTCGACCTCATGCTCGACCCCATGCTCAACTCCATGCTCGACCCCATGCTCAACTCCATGCTCGACCCCATGCTCGACCCCATGCTCGACCCCATGCTCGACCCCATGCTCAACTCCATGCTCTATCCAATGCTCGACCCCATGCTCAACTCCATGCTCGACCCCATGCTCGACCCCATGCTCAACTCCATGCTCGACCCCATGCTCGACCCCATGCTCTATCCAATGCTCGACTCCAAGCTCAACTCCATGCTCAACTCCATGCACTTTCCCATGCTTTATCCCATGCTCGACCCCATGCTCGACCCCATGCTCGACCCCATGCTCGACCCCATGCTCGACCCCATGCTCGACCCCATGCTCGACCCCATGCTCTACCCCATGCTGTAGGAGATTGCCAGCAGAGGATTGCCAATTGGACCGTACACGCGTACACCTTGCACTCGCGTTTTCGCAGAGTACCTATTTATTAAGACTCTCGAGGGATAGTCGAGGAAAACGCTGACACCTTTAAGCTTGTTGACAATTTAAAAGATGGAAAGAAATAGTTTATTTTAAATTAATGTTTAATAAGGTAACGGGGGGGAGGCGGGGGGGTGGGGGGGGGGTAGGTAGCAACTTAACTGTATTTTATTAAATAATGACAAAAGAGGTTTACGTCTTTAGTAGTGTATTAGCACGATGACTTCACAACTGTCAACCCATACGGGTTTGGTCGTATTCTTGTCCAGGGAAATTGAGTTTTCAGGTCCATACAGCGTACAGCCGTTTCAATACGGGCAACATTTTCTTTTATTTTCGTTTGTGTTTCTCCCTTGTGATGGGACTTTGTAGGCTGAACGTTGAGATTTATAAGGGCACGGGGTGACCTACAACGTCCAAATTGCTCTGTAATAAGGTTGGGGCACTGATAAGGGTTTGACAGGTATGCGCTCGTGTGTTGGAGAGTACACCCGCGACGTTTACACCTCGAGTGCTGTGACATTTTCGCCGGTAATTGCAACACCCCTGGAGCCCATCGGGAGACAGACAGAGTTGCGAAGAAATCCTCGACTCCACGTGTCCGTCCTTAAATCGAGGTGGGGGGTAAATGTGATGCCGTTACTGTGGTCCAATCAGACCAGAAGCGGCGGCGGGGGGGGTAAAAGTATATCATGTAATTTACAACTCATGCGTGCCAATGTGTCAGCGTCGTTGTATACACAACCAGGCATCATCGTCTTCGTCACCCGCGCTTCGTTTTACCCGAGGAGAGCCTCACCCGAGCTCCCAATGTTCGTTTACATGAGCGGTCCTGCCAAGTTGTAACAAGTAGAGGGGGCGGCGATGATGATGCTGCTGCTGCTGCTGCCCGTTTGTACTGCCACTTGAGTAATTTGCGAGTGATTTTGGATGTGTTTTTGCCGATGCCAGCTACGTTGTGTACCGGGGAGCGGTGGTGTAGCGGTTAGCGCTACGCTGCGCTACGAACTTGGAGACCCGAGTTCGATTCCCGCTCACGGCCAACACCGGTGACGGTTATCTGAACCGGTTCTGGGCCTCCCCTAGGTCGACTCAGCCTCAAATGAGTACCCAGTGCAGTGTGTTGTAAACATCGCCACTAGCGAGAAAAAGGCGGTCGGGCGTGTGGTGCTGGCCACCCCAAACCCCCTCGTGTGCCGTTCTGGCCTTCATAGGTGCTCGCTGACGGCACTTGCTCCAACAGTCTGTTAAGGCTATACTGGGGGGGATCTTTGTCTTTGTGTGAACTGCTCGTTGAGTCAATTTCGATTAACTTTTCATCAGTGGCTTGGCACGAGTGTTACCACCGTGCCAGCCAACGACGTAATCGCGTGATCAGCAGTCCTTATAGGTGGGTTGTGGTGGTGTAGACAGAATGGGTGAATTATGATTAATGTAATGCTTAAACGTTGTTTTTTAAATACCATTTGATGCTTTCGGTAAAGTCACGTAGGTATGAAATAAAATGAATCACGACGTTTCGGGCGCTTGTGTTACGTCCAAAACGTCGTGATTTATTTCATTTAATACCTACGTGACTTTACCGAATGAACCCAAAGAATATGGATTCCCGCAGTCACGAAAGTTTAAAATCAAGGTTTTTTAATTATTATTTAAAATGTGTCGAATCGTTGTCGTCCGCGCAAATTGCACCTCGCAATCCGGCAGGCAGCAGCAAGTGAGGCCGGCGCTGACAACAATCGGCCAAGCTCTGCAGTCCTCAACATATTAAGATGTTCGCTGTCAATCAATGCGTGTTCATACCATTCAATGAGTTCGTTCATCTCTCCGCTATTAGACTATGAAAAGCGACCAAACGACTGTCTCGATAGACATTCATATTGTAGTCACCACGGTGTTAGAATCGATGTGAAATGACGTAACTGCTGGATTATTGTTGGGAAACAAAAAGTTGTTGAGCTGCTACCGTAACTGCTGCTGCTGCTGTTGTTGTTGGGGTAGCGGCCACGCAAATGTTTACATGGCGTGCAATAAACCCACGTGATCCTAGGCCGTCGCAAAGAAATGAGTGGCGGGTTTACTTAATTATTTAATTATTTCCTGGCGGGATGGGGGGGGGGTTGGCACGACAAGCGTGGAGGTGAAGTATGGGGGTCAAACGGCATCTACCCCCCGCCCCCTCCCCCCTCCTCCCCCACCTCTTCCATGACGGACTCAGCTTGGCGAGCATCTCATCCAGCAGTGGATTGACAGCGGGGGCTACGAATTATCCCCGCGGAATTGTCACCGTGCGAGAGAGTCCGTCCGTGCGTGCGTCCGTGCGTGCGACCGGCAGAAACTGCCCACGTGGACGCATCAGACCACAAGCGGTGGCCTCCGTTATTTTTATTTTTTGTAAATTGAAAGGGGGGTTGCGGGGGGGTCCCCCTCTCAGTCACCCTCTGGCATAACTCCCCACTCCCCCTGATCAGCTCGAGAACGCCTGCGTCTGAAAGCGAGGACTCGGCAAATGGGGAGTTCACACAGATCTGGGTGGCCCCCTCGTGAACGCCACTCCACAGACTCTGAGTTTACGCGATTGAAGTTGAAATGAGACTGACTCGCCTGCCCCTCCCCCCTCCCCCGCATCCCCCCCCCTCCCCCGCATCTCCCCCCTCCCCCACATCTCCCCCCACCCCCTTCCTTCCTTCGCCAAAGGAAATGGATCAGACGCACCGCGTAACGCATTACGCTACGGTCCTACGCAGTCCGCGTTGGTTGTCTGTCCGGGCAGCATATCCCGCTACGCACCACTCACGCACCACTCTCCTATCTTCTAAGCTGTACACAGCCCCCCACCCCCCTCCACCAACCCCCCCCCCCCCCTTGTGATTGGATCAATAAAAAAGATAATTGACAACAAAAAAGGAGGATTGCGTCGCTGTAGCGCGCGTACGACTGCTGCTTCTGCTGCTGCTTCTGCTGCTGCTGCTTCTGCTGCTTCTGCTGCTGCTTCTGCTGCTGCTTCTGCTGCTTCTGCTGCTGCTGCTGCTTCTGCTGCTGCTGCTTCTGCTGCTGCTGCTTCTGCTGCTGCTTCTGCTGCTGCTGCTTCTGCTGCTGCTTCTGCTGCTGCTGCTTCTGCTGCTGCTGCTTCTGCTGCTTCTGCTGATGCTGCTTCTGCTGCTGCGTTTGCTGCTGCTACGACTGTGTGTAATCCCATTAGGGCGGTACTAGCGGTGTTTCTCAAACTTGTTTTGGCCTCCGGAGCACTCAGCCGATGCAAACATTTCCCTGAACCACTCAAACCACCCAGCCACCGCCCACGCCCTGGCGACAAAAACGCAATGATCGATCTCTCTCTACATACCACTCGTACAAAATGGTTCTTATTACTGGAACATTAAAAAAAATTGTACGTAACTAATACGGTTGTCTTTTAGGTGTGGGGGCAAGGGGGGACATTTTAATTAAAAATATACATACTTTTTTTTTTATTAAACATCATCAGCCAAATATGAATTCACTTCCGAAACAAAATGTGTGAAAAAACGTCGTCATTATTGTCCGGCTCAACCTGCGTTCGCATCACGGCCACCTGTAAGATCGTCAGGGACCACCGGTTGGTTCCTGAGACCGCACTTTGCTGTAGAGTAACCTGCAGTGTCACTTTCAGCGTTGTGATTTTTTTTGGTCAATGCCGGTTACATTGTATGGTTGTTTGTTGTGGTTGTTGTTGTAAATTTATGGACGGCCCCACGCACAGAAAGATGCCCGAGTCGGGGATCAAACCTATGCCCCTACCTGCTGCGAGACACGAGTGTCAGCACTGTGACACAATCTGTCTGGTGGGCTGGGGTTGGGGGGGGGTAGGAACCAACTCACTTCATTCTACCAATAAAACGTGTTATTAAATTATAAACACAATCTTTGCACTGCTAACGAAAGCACTTTGGAAATCTAATCATAGCGACAGTATATCGGATATATCGTGGGACCTTATTGCCAGCATCAAAGTATCAAAAAAACAAGAATAGGGTTCACCCTTTCTGGCTAATAAAACAGGTGTTGAGATTTACACATTGGAGTTAGCTGATGATGAGGCTGCGTAGGGTGCAAAAGAAGTTCAACACAGATGCAAGCCCAGCCTCAAACTGGCCCAACCAGTTGCCACTTACGTGACGGAAGTCGATTATACACTGGTCAACACTTTTTCTGGCATAAGGTATTCCAAAGGTTTTAATGTAATTTTGGGGTGCTGATTCCAAATCTGGCATCAGTTTTTGTCTATCACATCAGGTTTTTGAGATATAAAATATTGCATTTTCAATAAAAACTGCGGAAGAAATTTTTTAAATAAATGTGGATATCTACATGAAATTATATTATAAACACACTATCCTAAAAATACAGCACCATATTTTAACACCAAAGCAGTCACTGACTCGCAACAACTTGCAATCATAAGTGACAGAGTTAAATTCGGGTAATATCAATGAAAATGGGGTATGCCGAAAGCATAAAATGAGATGTGATAGAGCAAATCTGACATCAGATTTGGAATCAGCACTCTGAAATTAGTCTAAAACAGCTGCAAAAGTCCAGGCCAGAAATTTTTTTTTGTTGTTGACCAGTGTTATCAACCAGGAATGGACTACGTCAATAACTGGCTTAGGATCACCTAAGTGGCAAACTGGGCGTTGCCGTGTGGGAGTCTGGTCTCACTGAGCAATTTGGACTCCAACCTCCACGCTGCTAACGGCCCCCACTCTTATCAGCGTGACTCAGTTTGTGGCTGGGCAAGCTTCCGAGGCAGGAATTGCGAGATGCGGCGTTTGTACAGAGCAGTGGTTCTCAATCGGGGGTACGCGTCAATATGCCAGGGGGTTGCGTGACGCGATTTATCGATGCGTGAAGTTAAATATCAATTCGTGAGAGTCGTTGGTGAATAATCATGTTGCATGAATTTGCCAATATATATATTTTTTAAACTACGGTCAAATTTTAATCCACGTGGTAACCCCGCACGACATGAAAGAGCTCTCTAAACTCACCGATGGTGAACAATGCGGGTTTCCGAGAGTAACTTCAGCTCGAACAAACGACGTCACGCGTGCAGAGCCTCCGTTGAGTTTGTCTTTTTTATTCGCTTGCAGTTGCGTGCTTAGTCAGGACACCTCACAAAATGGACAATTGGTTAAAATGTTGACGTTCGTTATTCATACCTTTAATTCCTGGAACCACGTTGGGTCAGGGCAAAGGGATTGGTACTCGGTTGAAACACGATTCAACAACGGGGGGTAACAGCAGTAGCCAACCAAGGTTGAGAATAAACACATTCCTGCGGAGGGAGCTGGTAGGAACGTTGGGTTGCTCGGTCAATGGCCAGGGTCAACGGCGGCGTGGTGTATTCCGCAAATATGGCCGACTGTGAGGGTGGGCACAAGCTGGCGTGAGTAGGTTAAACGTTGAGTTTTATAAGGGCACCACGGGGTGACCAGCCCCTCCCCACCCTCCCCTCCCCAACCAGCCCCTCCCCACCCTCCCCTCTCCATCCAGCCCCACCTCTCCAATTTCTGTATGCACGACGGACGGAAACAATAATCCCCTGTGGGCTAGTGTAACCAGGAGGTTCCTACCAGTACCAACTGCTCTACAACTACCGCACACCGAACTACTCGGATCCCGGTGGCCAACATTATCGAGCGGCATTTGTGTAAGCAAGCAAACCCTTGACCGGCTTCGATCTTCATGGGGATCATCATCGGAGTCAGGCTCGTGAAACACATGCTGCTGGATTAGCCAATGTCATTGGCGAGAGGCTCACATCTACACTGTGGACCCCTCCTGTGGACCAACACAGTAATTGCCTGTGTTTGTGGATACAAACGGCACTTCTGCCTCGACCGGTTTACTCTCACGGCCAAGACCGACTACACAATGCACGCGGAGCGTCCGTCGATTGCTGCTGTCGTTTTATTCGCTTGCAGTCACGAGTAAGCTAGTAAGGACACCTTACAAAATGGCCGACAGAATGGGTTAAAACTATGTTCATTATTCATGCATTTATTCCTCAGAGCAATGTTGGGTCAGGCAATTGGGGGTGGGGGGGGCGGTTTACTCCAAATTTAACGAGGGGGGAGCGAAGCGGGGGGGTCACAGCAGAAGCCCAAAAAAAATGTTGATAACAACTGGGGGTCCGAGGTGAGTAGCGGGGCCTCGCACGCGAGAGGGCGCTGTTTGACAAGGCCTGGACCACGTGGTACCCCCTGTCACGGGGGTGACGTCACAAGCCCCACCCCAGCCGTCGCGAGCCCTCGCACGCGAGTGTGCGCTGTTTGACAAGGCCTGGACCACGTGGGCCAACTGTTACGGGGGTGACGTCACAAACCCCAGCCGTCTCGAGCCCTCGCAAGCGAGAGGGCGCTGTTTGACAAGGCCTGGACCACGTGGGCCCCCTTACACGGGGGTTTACGTCACAATCCCCACCCCCCGCCCCTCTCGCTGTGAGGTACGAAGGGGCTTTTGTCGTCTTTCCCCCAAACCCTGCACCTCCTAGGAGCTCGGTTGGCTACGTACGGTCGTGGTAGTGAAAGAAGTTCAACGCACACACGTACACACTCACCACCTCGCCACCAACTGCTTCGCGTTACTTTGATATGCGAAGCGTCACCTCCACTGCATCCGGCCTTATCCACGCCCCCTCACCCCCTCGTCTGTCACGGTGCCGGCCTTGATAGGTGCTCGCGACCTGCACTTGCCACAACAGTCTGGTCAGGCTATACGGGGGATCTTTGTCTTTGTTTGCGTATCTATGTGTGTGAGTGTGTATCTGCGTGTGTGCATCGATGTGCATATCTGCGCGTGTGTATCTGCGTGCGTGTATATGCATGTGTGCGTCTATGTGTGTGTATCTATGTGTGCGTGTGTATATCTGCGTGTGTGCATCGATGTGTGTATCTGCGCGTGTGTATCTGCGTGCGTGTATATGCATGTGTGCGTCTATGTGTGTGTATCTATATGTGCGTGTGTATATCTGCGTGTGTGAATCTACATGTGTATATCTGCGTGTGTGCATCTATGTGTGTGCATCGATGTGTATAACTGCGCGTGTGTATCTGCATGCGTGTTCATGCATGTGTGCATCTATGTGTGTGTATCTATATCTGCGTGTGTGAATCTACGTGTGTGCATCTATGTGTGTGTGTGCGCATGTGCGTGTGTATATCTGCGTGTGTGAATCTACGTGTGCATCTATGTTTGTGTATCTATATCTGCGTGTGTGAATCTACATGTGTGCATCTATGTGTGTGTGTGCGCATGTGCGTGTGTATATCTGCGTGTGTGAATCTACGTGTGCATCTATGTGTGTGTATTTATATCTGCGTGTGTGAATCTACGTGTGTGCATCTATGTGTGTGTGTGCGCATGTGCGTGTGTATATCTGCGTGTGTGAATCTACGTGTGCATCTATGTGTGTGTATCTATATCTGCGTGTGTGAATCTACGTGTGTGCATCTATGTGTGTGTGTGCGCATGTGCGTGTGTATATTTGCGTGTGTGAATCTACGTGTGCATCTGCGTGTGTGCATCTATGTGCGTGTGTGAGAGTGCGCGTCCACGTGTGAGAGTGCTCGCGAACACGCTCTAGTCCTTCTGCATCGTGCCGCCAATGCAGCCGACGAATCCGTTGATGATCTGCACAAGGCAAAGCACGAGCTCCGCCCCGCCAACCGCCAGCAGGATGGAGAAGGTGATGATGTTCCACTCAACGGCATTCGGGGGATCATCGCAGATTTTCCACAGGGTGGTGTTCGTCAAGTAGTCGCCCCTTCGAAACACAGACACAGGAGGCCCAGGGTCAGAGGTCGCAAACGGGTTTTGATTCCTTACCCGTACCCGGCCACACCAGGGTCGCAAACGGGTACCCGTACCCGGCCGTACCCGTACCCTACCCGGCCGGGTACGGGTAGGGTACGGGTATCGGGTACCTGATTGCGACCTCTGGGATGAAGCGTTGTTGCAGGCGCGGGTGGGTTGATTCTAGGAACTTGAATTGTGAGAAGAGACAAGACGTTGGGAAATGAGTGACAAATAGTGACTCACCAGTGACTCACGGTCTACCCGTACCCGTACCCGGCCGCACCAGGGTCGCAAACGGGTACCCGTACCTGTACCCGGCCGGGTACGGGTAGCCGGGTATTGGGTAGGGTACGGGTGTCGGGTACCCGGTTGCGACCTCTGCCCAGGGTTAAGGGTTCAGAGCATTTCGGTTGCTATAAATAAACATCCGCATGATGATGAGCCGCTTCGATGGGCTATCATCACACGTGGCCAGGTCGCAACTGAAAAAGAGGTCCTTACCTGGTAAAATAAACAAAACAGTTTGTATTGTTTAATATATATATAGTTTAGCGGTGGGCTGACGAATCGGGCTCACGAGTAGCGCAATGAATGAGCCGTTCTAGATTTGAAGCTTTCGTGACTGCAAGGATTCATACTGTTAGTTTTTTCGGTAAAGTCACGTAGGTAAAATATGAAATTAAAATTTATAAAAATAAAAATAAAAGAATAAAAATATAACTTTTATTCTTTTATTTTTATTAATTTAATAACAATAAAAATAAAAGAATAAAAATATAACTTTTATTCTTTTATTTTTATTAATTTAATAACAATAAAAATAAAAAAATAAAAATATTATTTTTATTCTTTTAATAAAATAATAAAAATATTATTTTTATTCTTTTATTTTTAATCATTTTAATTTTATTTTTTACCTACGTGACTTTACCGAAAAAAACTAAGAGTATGAATGAGCCGTTGGTTGGTGGGATGGTTGAGCGGACGAAGGAGCGGAAAGCGTAAATAATAAAGGCGCTGCCCCGCATCTGCTTTGTTGGCACCACCGCCGCCGGAAGAGGCCGCTACTCAAGGGCAGCAACATTAACGAGCGTGGGGGCAGGGAGGGGGTGGTAACAGGGGGAGGGGGGTAGCAGGGGGGGGGGGGAAGTTCCACCCATTGGTGGCCAAAGCTCCGAGTTGGGGGGGGGGCCCTTGTCAACCATCGTGAGATATGTTTTCGGCAACGGTGTAAAAAGAGCGAAACACTTATTTAAAACGGAGCGTCCGTGTAGCATTAAATGTTCGAGAGCTGTCGCCGCTGCTGCTGATGATGACGACCAGGGTTCGGCAAGCAGAAAAAAACGGACCAACAGGAAAATCATTTTTTTTTCGAATTTGGCAAAAACAAACACAACCCAAATCAATATTTTGAGAGCCGCATGATGCACGTGGTTGAAAACGAGATGGCGGTGGCCCTTAATAGCCAACGTGACGAAGCAACAGTCCTTAAAGAGCCACATGTTGCCCGAGCCCTGATGATCATCATCATCGTGATCATCGTTACGAGATTTGTAAAGTGGAAATCGCGCTCGCTCTCAAGAGAGGGAGCTAGTGTCAGCAAGCGACCTCACGTTTTGTTGCTTCCTTCGAAAGGGTAGATCCATTCTCCGTCAGCTTCGCACAACGGCCCCGTGAAGAGACCAAGGGCCGAGATGACGATGCAGTACGCCGCTCCCACCCCGCTCAGCGCCGCGAACACAGTGGAGAGCAGCATCTGGGGACGGGACAGATCAGCCAGGGCAATTCGCGCGAGACGGAGCGATCGGGATCGGGATCGGGATCGGATCGACCGTGGGCATCGCAGGTGCCGCAAGGGGGTGTGACCGTGTCTGGGTCGCGGGCCTTAGTCCAGCAGTGGAGAAGCGCGTATTTAGAGAGAGAGAAAGACAGAGTATTGAATGCCATTTGTCACCAGGATTTTGGGGGGGGAGGTGCTGGGTGGTAGTCCGTGGAAATCGTTGCATCGGCCGAGCGGTTCGCGAGCCGAAAAGGTTCAAGAAGCACTCTGTCTCCTCGACAGACCTGTTCTCCACCTGAGGACGGCTACTTGCGTTGTGGCCGAAACGTCGTGAGAATTGTATTTTATTATGTTTTATTTTTATTATTTTATTATTTCCATTCTACGTGACTTTACCGAAAGAACCAAGATGAAGAAGCACCGCTATAGTACAAAAAAAAAACCTTAGCGATGTGGTTTTCGGACAGTCGTTCTGACTCTACTCCTAACCCATCAACCGTCAACCGGAACAAGACCGGCGAACAGGGGGGGGCATGACCGATGCGGCCACCCGTTGCCACAAGTGGCACCATCAACGATTCGGCGGCCCTGCGAGTAGTGGGTCTAATACGGAATCCCAAAAGGCATCGAGGCCACATCGTAAACACTCCGCCGCTGATACTGGCATTTTTGCAGCTGGTCGCCAGGAGTTATAAGTGCGAAGATAGGTGCATTGTCCTTGCACTGTTTGCCTTTTTGCGCGAGTTTTGAACAAAAATAAGAATGAACCTCAAATTTCGATTTAAAGCTTTCGTGACTGCAGGGATTCATCTTCTTGGTTCTTTCGGTAAAGTCACGTAGAAGGGAAATTATAAAATAATAAATATGAAACGTAATAAAATACAATTCTCACGACAGTTCGGCCACAACGCAAGCAGCCGTCCTCAGGTGAAAAACAGGTCTGTCGGGAAGACAGCGTCCCGCGATTTTCCGACTTGGGTGCACGCGGATTTTCGCTCGCAAATCGAACGGCGGTCGTGAGTCGAGGGAGGGGGGGGATACCTGCCGTCGGCTTTTGTTGTTGTTGCAAACGCACCGTGCCCTGGACATGCAAATAGCCATCGCGTGCTGTCACTGGGCGTATTCGGCCACGCAGCCAACTACCAACTTGATTGAGATCGACAATCATTAACGAGCTCATGGTCCACCCTAAACCGCATCCACTGCACAAACCGTATTCTTAGGTTTTTTCGGTAAAGTCACGTAGGTAAAAAATGTAAATTAATACAATAAAATTAAAATTAATAAAATAAAAATAAAATAACAAATATTTTATTTAATTTTTTTATTTGATTAATTTTAATGTTTTACCTACGTGACTTTACCGAAAAAACCTAAGAATATGAATCCTTGCAGTCACGAAAGCTTCAAATCTAGAATATTATGGTAAGGTTGGTGCGGCTGAAGCTACGGCTAGTCTACATAACAAAGAACTGAACCTTTCATCTTCTTGGTTCTTTCGGTAAACCCTCATCACCCTCATGACCACCACTACCAACAACAACAACACTATTGTGTTTTGTTTGTGGTAACGTTCTGACTCACCCCTACTGCACATCTATCAAAGAGAGCTTTGTGGCTTGGCAGATTCCTCCTACAGTAACAACACTGAAGCTGATTCTGCACAACGATGGGTACTTTACCTGCTCCATGCCCTCCTCATGCCGACCCGAGTCCCATTCCCCGCTCGCGGGCCAACCCCAAGTGACGGTTAATGATCTGATCCCGTCCTGGGCCTCCCCTAGGTCGACTCAGCCTCATATGAGCACGGCAGTGCGTGGTGCCAGCCACCCGCTCTCTCGTGTGCCGTGCCGGCCTTCATAGGTCGCCTGCTGATTCAGATGCGGAGACGACTACAATGTCACACTAAGATGGTTAAGCTCAGATGTAACAAAGGCTCAGTCTCGATTTAAAGCTTTTGTGACTGCAGGGATTCATCTTCTTGGTTCTTTCGGTAAAGTCACGTAGAAGGGAAGTAATAAAATAATAAAAATAAAACATAATAAAATAAAATAAAAAATAACGTCGGCTGAACGTTGAATTCCGTGTTCGCCCAGAGGCTGAACAGCAATGAGACAAAAAAGAATAATAATGAAATAATCAATGATAATAATATAAAATAATATAATAAAAATAATAACAATCGCTAGAAATTTCGATTTAAAGCTTTCGTGACTGCAGGGATTCATCTTATTGGTTATTTCGGTAAAGTCACGTAGAAGGGAAATAATAAAATAATAAAAATATAATAAAATATTTTATTATGTTTTATTTTTATTATTTAATTATTTCCCTTTTACGTGACTTTACCGAAAGAACCAAGAAGATGAATCGCTAGAAATATTAAAATAATTGAGAAAGAACCCATGCCAAAGTTCGCCAAAACGTTGGCATGTGCCACTGGACAAACGGTTGACTGGACGTTCGTCCACGTTTACCGAGAGGCTGAACAGCAATCGCGGATTGTTGCGAAGGTGGTGGGGTGGGTGAGCGTCGTTTACACCCGTACTTGCACCACGCTCTTATCAGCTGCGCCGAGATACACAATCATTAACACTGGGAGCCAGATGGTGCCAACGTGACGCATGAAAAGTTTGCACCGAAATTTGCGTTTGCATTGGGCGTGTTAAGAGATGTCGATGGGAGTGATCGTCACTCACCCGAGCTCGGCAGGTTCGATTCTTAGCTCTGAACAACTCCTTGCATTTATAATAATAATATAATCAATCAGTCGCTGCAAACGTGACTGATTACATTTCCAAGTAATAAACCACGTCGCCGAGTTATCATTTGCGGCCAGGTCGCTTCTAAAAAAAGAACTGCATCGCTCAGCGGGCCCTACTTGGTGAAATATAAATCAATAGTATAGTTTGAAAAAGAAGGGGGGCTTGGGGGAAATGATTGAGTTCTCATAGCGCAGAGCGATTGTTGCTAAGGAAGAGGCTGGCTGCTGTTTCACAGAGGGTCAAAGTGACACGGATACACTCGCTCAACAACCCACTTGCATCATTCTCGCACTCAATCACTCAATCACTCACCCTCAGCACTCATGCATCCACTCACCCACATCCACTCACCCACCCACTCACTCATGAATTTACTCACCCACTCACTCACCCACTCATGAATTCACTCACCCACATCCACTCACCCACCCACTCAATCATAAATTTACTCACCCACTCACTCACGCACTCACTCACCCACTCATGAATTCACTCACCCACATCCACTCACCCACCCACTCAATCATAAATTTACTCACCCACTCACTCACCCACTCACTCACCCACTCATGAATTCACTCACCCACATCCACTCACCCACCCACTCAATCATAAATTTACTCACCCACTCACTCACGCACTCACTCACCCACTCATGAATTCACTCACCCACTCACTCACCCACTCACTCACCCACTCACTCGCCCACTCACTCGCCCACTCACGCGCCCACTCACGCACCCACTCACGCACCCACTCATGCATCCACTCACCCACATCCACTCACTCATGAATTTACTCACCCACTCACTCACCCACACACTCATGCATCCACTCATGCATCCACTCACCCACATCCACTCACCCACCCACTCACTCATGAATTTACTCACCCACTCACTCACCCACCCACTCACCCACTCATTAATTCACTCACCCACCCACTCACTCATGAATTTACTCACCCACTCACTCACTCACCCACTCATTAATTCACTCACCCACTCACTCACTCATGAATTTACTCGCCCACTCACTCGCCCACTCACGCGCCCACTCACGCACCCACTCACGCATCCACTCACCCACATCCACTCACCCACCCACTCACTCATGAATTTACTCACCCACCCACTCACCCACTCACTGCTAATCATTCTCAAGAGCGCAGGGCGATCATCGCTAAGTAAGGTACCGAAAGAACCAAGAATATGAATCCCTGCAGTCACGAAAGCTTTAAATCGAAATTTTACCGCTCCCATTTATAAGACTACCCCAGCCGGTGTGTAGCGAGACAGAGCGCCCCGCCTCCCCTCGGCAACGAACATCCCACGCCGTGAGGGCGAGAGCCCTGAGAGACCACGTGCACGTCGCTATTCACGCTGCGTGCGGTTTAATTGTTTCACGTTTTCCCCTTTCCCGGGGGGGGGGGGGGGGGGCTTACCCCACATCGGTTGTTGCAGCAGCAGCCGTGGCCTCCAGCACGCTTGGCCCAGGCGGAGCCCGGGCCCACCTGGGGAAGGAAGAGAGAGAGAATCGGTTAGAGAGGATCAAAGAGATGAAGAGAGAGAGAGCGAGTGAGCACAACGCAGGCCAGAGGTCGCAAACGGGTTTTCATTCCTTACCCGTACCCGGCCGCACCAGGGTCGCAAACGGGTACCCGGGTAACCCGGCCGTACCCGTACCCTACCCGTACCCGGCCGGGTACGGGTAAGGTACGGGTACCTGATTGCGACCTCTGGGATGAAGCCATGTTGCAGGCGCGGGTGGGTTGATTCTAGGAACTTGAATTGTGAGAAGAGACAAGACGTTGGGAAATGAGTGACAAACGGTGACTCACCAGTGACTCACGGTCTACCCGTACCCGTACCCGGCCACACCAGGGTCGCAAACGGGTACCCATACCCGTACCCGGGTAGCCGGGTATCGGGTAGGGTACGGGTATCGGGTACCCGGTTGCGACCTCTGACGCAGGCCCTGCAATTTCAGAATCACACTACAGGGACTCCTCTGCTTACGAACGAGTTGGGTTCAGGAGGTGTGTCCGTAAGTCGATTTGTCCGTAAGTGCAAACTTTACTCCCTTCGATTCCAAACGCGTTGTCACGGCGTGCACACGAAACATGGGGAATGGCTTTGAAAGTTATATAATGTCCTGAGGACGTAGATGCCACTGGTTCTTCGTGTTCTGTAGATGTGATGCCACTGGTTCTGTACGTTCTGTAGCAACACCTGATGACGGAGGCTTGTGTTGCTTCCGAAACGTCGTGAGTAAATGTATTTATTTATTTTACCTACGTGACTTGACCGAGAAAAACGAAGAGTAAGAGTATTCCCTGTATTTATTTATACTGCAGGAGGAATCCGATGAGCTATGGAGCTATTTTGTTGACAGATGTCCAGGCGGGGCACGGGCTAACAACAAACGATAGTAGCGCAAAGCACAATAAAGGTAACAAATCACCGAAACACACACAAATAAAAACTAAACCATCCCCATCCTACTCTTTGGGTCTTTCGGTAAAGTCACGTAGATATAAAAGTAATAAAATAATTTAAAAAATCACGACGTTTCGATCGCAACACAAGCAATCGTCTTCAGGTGAAAAAATACAGCAGGCGGACTGCTGAGGCAGGAAGAAATATCCCATCCTAGCAGGCAAATCCCACTGACCTGGCCACGAATGATAGTTCAGCAAAGTGGCCCATCGTGTTTGACATTTATAGCAGCAACATAATTTAAACAATCTCAACGCGTGCTTCTAAATGTGGATGGGACAAGCCGGAAGACCCGGAGGGAGAAATCCACGCGGCCGCGGGGAGAGCGAGAGAGAGAGACACGCAAACTCCAAATACACATCAGCAGGCGTCAGGGTCGGGATCGAACCCCCGACCTCCTGTAAACCAGGCGAGGTAGTTAACATCTCCTCGCCACCTTGATGATGAGAGAGAGAAACGCAACTCCAAATATACAGCAGCAGGCGTCAGAGTCGGGATCGAACCCACGACCTTCTGCATACCAGGCGAGGTAGTTAACATCTCCTAGCCACCGTGATGATGATGATGATGAGAGAGAGAGAGACACGCAAACTCCAAATAAACAGCAGGCGTCAGGGTCGGGATCGAACCCCCGAACTCCTGTAGACCAACGAGGAAGACAACATCTCAACCACCGCGGTGCCCCCTTAAATAAATAAAATATATAAGTTCAAATTGCATCCTCCATTTCCATCTCGCGTCACCGCTGGCAAGAAGGATCTTCACCAAAAGAAAGCCCGGATTTTTACCCCCCCCCCCCTCCATGCATTGAGATTATTTAAATGTTGTTAATTTTCGTTTTGCCGCTATAGAATGTCCACGTGACGACGAGCAAACTTCGTCGACCTATCAATTCGTGATGGCACAGTAGTGTGGCTTGTGCAAAAAAAGAGAGTGAGTTAGACAGCTCCAGTGGGACCTTGAACCTGGTGAGATAAATGAGAAAAAATGCTTCTCGGTTTTTGTTTTTGTTTTGTTTCTACGCGATGTCTGTTTTGCGTGGCCCCGTTGTCACTCCCGTCGCAAACCATATCTGCGATGTCTCAGTCTGTGTGTGTGTGGGGGGGGGGGGGGTGTGAGGGGGGGGGCGGGGGGGAATTTCCCCACACACCCATTGGGGGGGGGTGGGATTGGTAGGGGGCATTGTTCGCGTTATCTCGCTCAAAAGAACGCGATAACGGAGGGCTGGAGATGGTTGTGAGACAATAAAACGACACCCTTAACTACTGGACACGTTGCCCAGCCTTTGAACTACCACCACCACCACCGTCACTACTGGACGGTGACGCCTGCACACAATTAGCCAACTAGCCCACGACTGAGGCCACGTCACCTTTCGCACCGTGCACCGGCCGTGCGAAATCGGAGGACGCGCAGTATTAACCAGGGCGGCCCAACGCCGAAGGAAAAAGAAACAGCTTTTGTCGCCTGATGATGCTGGTTGTAATTACTGGCGAAACTTCGTACTCAGATTGTAAATGTTGTGGCTTGGCTCTCCAACACACCGGTTAGTGCTGTACTAGTGACGAATTGGCCACGTTCTGTGTCGGGTGGTGGCGGGTTTAACCATACATTTATACTTAAGCGATCTAACCCCCTCCAAAAAAAACTTTATTATGAATCAGTAGGCTTTACCTGGTAAAATATAAAAAAAAACTATCAATTTACATAGCTTAGAAATCATGAAACATATTTCTTTATTAACGATACAAACTACCCTGTGAAGACAAAATAAAAAACGGGAATAAATCGATTCTTCAATCGATTATTGGCCCTGAGTCACGCCAACTCTTCTCATCGCTGTGTGACTAAGTCTTGAGCAGTGTTTCATTTCGCATCGACTCCGTCTCCGTTGACAAGCCGCTGAGGTTTAGGCACAGGCTCAGGGCTTGAGGCGCTCAGCTGCTTCCATAGACATGCGAGTGAGTGAGTGAGCGCATCAGTCGTGAAACGGCTCGGTTAGAAACATTCAGGCTGTTAGAACAGGGAGAGAGAACATATCAACTCCACTCACTCACTCTGTAGAACAGGGGGAGATCATACAAACTCCACTTGCTCACTCTGTAGAACAGGGGGAGATCATACAAACTCCACTCACTCTCTCTGCAGAACAAGGGGAGATCATACAAACTCCACTCACTCACTCTGTAGAACAGGGGGAGATCATACAAACTCCACTTGCTCACTCTGTAGAACAGGGAGAGGACGTACAAAATACACTCGCTCACTCTGCAGAACAGGGGGAGAACGTACAAACTCCACTCACTCATTCTGTAGAACAGGGGGAGATCATTCAAACTCCACTCACTCTCTCTGCAGAACAAGGGGAGATCATACAAACTCCACTCACTCACTCTGTAGAACAGGGGGAGATCATACAAACTCCACTCACTCACTCTGTAGAACAGGGGGAGATCATACAAACTCCACTCATTCACTCTGTAGAACAGGGAGAGATCATACAAACTACACTCACTCTCATTCTGTAGAACAGGGAGAGATCAATCATACAAACTCCACTTAATCACTCTCACTCTGTCTCCTCGACAGACCTGCTCTCCACCTGAGGACGGCTGCTTGCGTTGTGGCCGAAACGTCGTGAGAATTATTTTATTATGTTTTATTTTATTTTATTATTTCCATTCTACGTGACTTGACCGAAAGAACCAAGAAGATGACACTCTCACTCTGTAGAACAAGGGAGATCATACAAACTCCATTCACTCTGTAGAACAGGGGGAGATCAACAGGGGGAGATCATACAAACTCCACTCAGTCACTCTGTAGAACAGGGAGAAATCATACAAACTATACCCACTCACTACCACTCTGTAGAACAGGGGGGTGGGGGCGTTCATACAAACTCCAAATACAGCAGCAGGTGTCAGGGTCGGGATCCAACGCACGCCCTCCTGCATACCAGGCGAGGTAGTTAACATCTCGCCACCGTTGCGTTTATTACGTTTAACAATAATATACATTTGTTTATTTTTAAATGTAATAATAATCAACTGTTAATCATACAATAGTTAATGAAATATAATTAACTATTTTACCAAGTAAGGCCCACTATGCTATTTAGCTCTTTTTCAGAAGTTGGCCTGGCCACAAATGATAGGTCCCAACGAAGTAGCTCATCATCATTATCACGTGGACATTTATAGCATCAGTCAAATACTCTAAACGTGTGGTGATGTTGATCCTAAATGTGGAGGGAAAAAACCCAGAGGACTCGGAGAAAAATCCACGCGACCACGGGGAGAGAGAGAGACACGCAAACTACAAAGATACAGCAAGCGTCAGGGTCGCGATCGAACCCACGACCTCCTGTATAGCAGGCGAGGTAGTGAACATCTCACCACGGGGAGAGACAGAGAGACACGCAAACTCCAAAGATACAGCAGCAAGCGACAGGGTCGCGATCGAACCCACGACCTCCTGTATACCAGGCGAGGTAGTTAACATCTCACCACGGGGAGAGACAGAGAGACACGCAAACTCCAAAGATACAGCAGCAGGCGACAGGGTCGCGATCGAACCCACGACCTCCTGTATAGCAGGCGAGGTAGTGAACATCTCACCACGGGGAGAGACAGAGAGACACGCAAACTCCAAAGATACAGCAGCAGGCGACAGGGTCGCGATCGAACCCACGACCTCCTGTATACCAGGCGAGGTAGTTAACATCTCACCACGGGGAGAGACAGAGAGACACGCAAACTCCAAAGATACAGCAGCAGACGACGGGGTCGCGATCGAACCCACATGCTGCTGCGTACGAGTGAAATCATCAAGGACACCAATAAAAGGACAATGTAAACGCACGTTGCTAAACACGTAACTCACCATGATTCCACCGCCCAAGATGCCTCCCATGCACCAGACGTATTTGCTGTAATGCAGGCCCCAGATCTTCCAGTCGGGGAAGAACTGAAGGACATTGACCACGATGCAAACCAGCGAGAGGATGCTCAGAGAATGGCCTATACCAGCGGAGCACTTTCCCGTGCACATCTTTGCGATTCCGTGCGAGGAGACGGACGAGAGACAACGAGAGACACAGAGAGAGAGAGAGACGTTCAAATTAAAAGTAACGCCCTGAGAAGGAAGGGACTCAACGTGTGCTCTGACGCACAAAGCCGACAAGTGACGAGCGGCAGGGCAGGTAGATCGCTCAGGCTGTGTTCGCTCGGATGGCAGATAACACGACTATATATACACAGAGAGGGAGATACGTACATGCGTGTGTGTGTGTGTATCTCACCCCCCCTGTGTGTGTGTGTGCGTACCTGCCTGCCATTAAGGCCATCGAGTTATAAGGATTGCGCAAGAGAGTGCGTTCATGGGTTGTTTAGACAGCGATGTAGGTCTGCGCAAACTTCGACCCGTGCGCCAAATCCGAGATACGGGGATCGGTCGCGACAATTTGCATCAGTCCGAGGGGGCTTCCTGCCTGCCCCCGCCGAGCCCAATGGAGACGGCTGACGTCAGGAATGGTAAACGCGAATATTTACTTATCTTGGGGAAATCCGATGGGCTATGAGTGTCCAGTCGGGGACACGAGGTCAAACAAGTTGCGACGACAGAAAATGCCGCCGCCTCAAGACGCGACAGGGAGTGCAAATGATAGGCAAGGTGAGCAAATCACAATTTTTTTTTACGAAAAAATAACGATTTTTTAAAAATGTTTTTACCAGGTAAGGCCCACTAAGCTATTTGGTTATACTGGTAGGAACCACCTGGTTCCACCAGCCCACAGGGGATTATTGTGTCCGTCCGTCCGTCGTGCATCCAAAAATGGGAGGGGTGGGGTTGGGTGGGGAGGGGAGGGTGGGGAGGGGCTGGGTGGGGAGGGTGGGGCTGAGTGGGGGTGGGAGGGGTGGGGCTCGGTGGGGAGGGGCTGGTCACCCCGTGGTGCCCTTACAAAACTCAACGTTTAACCTACTCACGCCGGCTTGTGCCCTCCCTCACAGTCGGCCATATTTGCGGAATACACCACGCCGCCGTTGACCCTGGCCATTGACCGAGCAACCCAACGTTCCTACTAGCTCCCTCCGCAGGAATGTGTTTTCAGATGCGATCTGACCATCACAAATGATAGCTCAACGAAGTGGCCTCATCGCATCACTCATACGTGGTCGCGTGGATTTATCTCTGGGGCCCTCTGGAGTTTAACCCCCCTCCACATTTAGAAACAACGTCACGCTTTTAGAGCATTTGGCTGCGATAAATTCCTCACACGAAGATCGAGCCACACTTCGTTGAGCTATCATTTGTGGGCTGGTCGTTTCTGAAAAAAAATAAACACATTCCTGCGGAGGGAGCTGGTAGGAACGTTGGGTCGCTCGGTCAATTGCCAGGGTCAACGGCGGCGTGGTGTATTCCGCAAAGATGGCCGACTGTGAGGGCGGGCACAAGCCGGCGTGAGTAGGTTAAACGTTGAGTTTTATAAGGGCACCACGGGGTGACCAGCCCCTCCCCACCCAGCCCCACCCCTCCCACCCCCCCACCCAGCCCCTCCCCACCCTCCCCACCCAGCCCCTCCCCACCCTCCCCTCTCCACCCAGCCCCACCCCTCCCATTTTTTTGATGCACGACGGACGGACACAATAATCCCCTGTGGACTGGTGTAACCAGGAAGTTCCTACCAGTATTACCAGATAGCTCGGTTGGCCTGAGCTGGTGGGATGACGTAAATAGTATGACAAAATAAGAATAGGTTGTACCCTAATTCTAGATCCCTGGCTCTTACCCTATATAATCGCTTGTCACATACAGCTCTCTCTGCCCACTACCAGTTAAACATTATTTTGCTGTGGTTGTCCCACCTGATGACGGAAGCTTGTATTGCCTCCGAAACGTAGTGATTTGAATTTCGATTTAAAGCTTTCGTGACTGCAGGGATTCATATTCTTGGTTCTTTCGGTAAAATCACGTAGAAGGGAAATAATAAAATTATAATAAAATCATAAAAATAAACATAGTAAGATAAAATTCTCCCGACGTTTCGGCCACGCTGTCTTTCCGACAGCCCTGTTTTTCACCTGAGGACGGCAGCTTGCGTTGTGGCCGAAACGTCGTGAGAATTGTATCTTATTAAGTTTTATTTTTATTCTTTTATTATTTCCCTTCTACTTGACTTTACCGAAAGAACGAAGAAAACGTCGTGATTTAGTTATTTTATTTATTTTTATTTTATTTTCACCTCCGTGACTTTACCGAAAGAACCAAAGAGTAAGGTTTTACCCTTTCCGGAAATTAAACGGCAGTTGTGCTAAGATGCTCAAACACCGAATATAAACTTTTTTCAAGGATTAAAGTCTGCATTAACCACACGTACTTGTAGTGAACACTCGTGGCAAACATTCGTGTTGAACACTTATGGCGAACACATGCACTGTGCGTGGTTAATGCAGACATGATTCCTTGAAAAAATGTATCTATTTTGTGTTTGAACATCTCAACACAACTCCTGTTTTATTGCGACAAAGGCTTAAACCTATTTTTATTTTTTCATGTTTTGATATTGGCAAAAAATGTCGCGTGATAAAATAATAATAAGTGCCGTTTTCATCTTCTTGGTTCTTTCGGTAAAGTCACGTAGAAGGGAAATAATAAAATTAAAAAAAAATATTCTCACGACGTTTCGGCCACAACGCAAGCAGCCGTCCTCAGGTGAAGACCAGGTCTGTCGGGGAGACAGCGTCTCATTTTTATTATTTCCCTTCTACGTGACTTTACCGAAAGAACCAAGAAGATGAATCCTTGCAGTCACGAAAGCTTTAAATCGAAATTTAAGTGTCGTTTTCGTTTCGTTTTTTTTTTCTGCGTGTGTGTGATTCGCTTACCCGTCCGATACTTTTCACTCCTGTCGCTTTTTTTTTGTGGCACTATTCGTCGTTGTAAATTCATACTCGTCGGTTCTTTCGGTAAAGTCACGTAGGTATTAAATAAAATAAATCACGACGTTTCGGGCGCAACACAAGCGTGCATCATCACAAGCGTCCATCATCACCTGATGATGGACACTTGTGTTGCGCCCGAAGCGTCGTGATTAATTTTATTTCATACCTACGTGACTTTACCGAAAGAACTAAAGAGTATGGATCCCTGCAGTCAAGAAGGCTTAAAATCAAGGTTGTAAATTGAGTTTCACCAAAGTTCCAAATTCACGGCTTCTACATTTCCCATTCATCCGTTCAAGGCATCGGCTCCACAGAGAATGTTTCGACGAGTGGCCACGTACGGTGTCGAAAGAAGTTCACCCTAACCACCTCTACGTTGTTACGAGTGGCGTGCGGTGAGGTGAATGGCTGGGGAGGCATTGGCTAATGTCAGAGCCAGATTCACCACACTGAGGGAGGCGTGGCCTCACTGAGGGGGGCGTGTCTTCACGGAGGGGGGCGTGTCCTCACTGAAGGGGGCGTGTCCTCACTGAGGGGGGCGTGGCCTCACGGAGGGGGCGTGTCTTCACTGAGGGGGCGTGTCCTCACTTAGGGGGGCGTGTCCTCACTGAGGGGGCGTGTCCTCACTGAGGGGGCGTGTCCCCACCGGGGGGGCGGGTCCTCACTGAGGGGGCGTGTCCTCACTGAGGGGGCGTGTCCTCACTGAGGGGGGTGTGTTTTCACTGAGGGGGCGTGTCCTCACTGAGGGGGCGTGTCCTCACTGAGGGGGCGTGTCTTCACTGAGGGAGGCGTGTCCCCACTGAGGGGGGCGTGTTAGATACGTCCCCCTCAGTGAGGCAGATGTGATAGCTGCCTCCCCTGGTGCTTTTTCATTGCAGTTTCATGACGAGACCAGCGAGCCTAAATATCTTTATACACATACGTGAAATAAGTTAACCTGAACTATGGAAATCGAGGACATGAAATGAAGGGGTCTACAAATATTACATTGGTGATATACTGAGATAGTAACAGGCACGCGCTTATTGCCCGCGCTCCATCCAGTTATTGAGGGGTTGCGCAATCAGAGGGGAGGCTGTGCTCGTCGCTGCCTCACCTCTCGTCTCTTCCTGTATTTGCAGCGGAGCTCCGCAAATTTGGCGATTTTGACTATAAAAATGATTGGAATCGTACAGAAATTACATTTATAACACAGATCGGTGGAAAGATCTTAAAATGTATTAGATTTTTTTTTACTTTCCGCAACAGCTATTTCCATTGGACAGGCGAGGCCCTGCTTCCCCTGACCGCATGTCCCTGGTTGTTACGAGTCGGCTCAACGAGATGCCCGCGGTTATCACTGTGGCCGTTACCACCACACAACAACAACCGCCATTCGCCACTAAGTGGCGGTGACGTCAACACGACCTTTGAGCCAGGCCATGTGCACCTTGAGGCCACGTGAAGTGTCGAACGCCCGCTGGCAGGAGGTCACGGGGCAGACCCAGGTGTCACGGGT
>NC_136169.1:3060877-3242187 GCF_965212315.1 Lampetra planeri | reverse complement strand
AATGAATGCAATAACGATGTTCATTTTAATAGTATGTGCTTATAATGTTGCTGGTATCTTTACGTGTTTAAAATCCATTGTGTAAACATGACAAAGTACGTTTTTTTTTGGGGGGGGGGAGTAGGGGTGAAAAAAGGGGGTAACTTTCGATGCCATCGTACCGAATGGAGCCTTCACAACGTGTATCTCCTCTACTCGTTTAGCGAGCAAATCACTTAGCGACCCCTTACGTGGCACCAATCACCGTCGTTAAGAGGGGATTTGCCATACGTCACTTTGACGTCCGTCTCGAGACGTTTGGTTTATACTGGTAGGAACCTCCTGGCTACACCAGCCCACAAGGGATTATTGTGTCCGTCCGTCGTGCAGGGAGGGGCTGGGTGGGGAGGGGGCTGGGTGGGGGGTGGGAGGGGTGGGGCTGGGTGGGGAGGGGCTGGTCACCCCGTGGTGCCCTTATAAAACTCAACGTTTAACCTACTCACGCCAGCTTGTGCCCGCCCTCACAGTCGGGTATATTTGCGGAATACACCACGCCGCCGTTAACCCTGGCCATTGACCGAGCAAACCCAACGTTCCTACCAGCTCCCTCCGCAGGAATGTGTTGCAGCTGCCCACTATTCCGGATAAAGGGGGCAACATGACAGACCTCCTTCCCAAAGGCGGAGCCAGGATTTCCAGGTGGGGGGCAACCCCTCCAGCAATGAAAATGATAAGAGGAGTTGTTAGTAAGCAAGGACTTGTCCCTTGCTTTTTATTCGACGCGTGTGCGGCGATGGCGCAGCCATCGATCGAGGGTCGAACTCGAACCGCGTTGTGCGATCGGCAACGCGCTCGCTGAAGGTGTTGATGCCTTCAGGGAAGTCGTGTGCTGTCTACGCAACTGCGCACAATTATGTGAGTCACTTATAACCGCTTTGCCGTTACTTATTGCCAATTATGGACTCAGACTATTGTCCTATCATCTCATAGAGTCCCTGGCACGTAATCATATGCTACACAGTGGCAGTGGGGGTCGCAAAATGCCGATCGGATTATTGGGGATTATTGGGGGGGGCACGTGCCCCCCCCCCCCACTCAACCAGTGCTCCCTACTGCCGACCATCAACCTCGCTGCCCCTCCCTCGTCCCCTTCGAGATGTTAACTCCCTCGCCTGGTCTACAGGAGGTCGTGGGCTCGATCCCGACCATGACGCCTACTGGTTTATATTTGGAGTTTGCTGCTGTGTGTCTCTCTGCCCTCTGTGGCCGTGTAAATGTGTTTTCCTCCGGGTCCTCCGGGTTTGAACCACCACATTTGGAATCAGCGTGCCTTGAAGAGTATTTGGCTGCTATGAATTCCCACGTGGTGGTGATGATGATGATATTAGCCACGTCGTTGGGCTATCATTTGTGGCCAGATCGCTTCTGAAAAAAAAGAAGGTACACATAGCTCAGTGGGCTTTACCTGGTAAAATAAAAATAACTGGTTGGGTAGTTTTACACAGAGAGAGAAAGAGAAGCGATTGCCGCATTGGCAGGGTAAGATTAGCACACTAAAAATAAGAATGAAATTTAAAATAAAATTAAGAAGAAGAAAAAAATGTTCTATTCATTTCATTATTTTTGTTTTTTCACCTACGTTACTTTACCGAAAGAACCAAAGAGTATGGATCGTTGCAGTCACGAAAACTTCAAATCTAGAATAAGCACAATTTGCTGACGAGTTACGCAATCGAATGCAACTCAGCGGGCCTGAACTCCTCCTCCACCTCCTCCACCACCTCCTCCACCACCTCCACCACCATCTCCTCCATCACCACTTCCACCTCCTCCACCACCTCCACCAACTCCTTCACCACCTCCACCACCACCTCCTCCACCACCACCACCACCTCCTCCACCACCACCTCCACCACTACCACCTCCACCACCTCCTCCACAACCACCACCACCTCCACCACCTCCTCCACCACCTCCTCCACCACCTCCTGCACCACCTCCACCACCCCCTTCCACCACCTCCACCACCTCCTCCACAACCACCACCACCTCCTCCACCACCTCCTCCACCACTCCACCGCCCCCTTCCACCACATCCTACACCACCACCACCTCCACCACCTCCTTCCACCACCCCCTTCCACCACCATCTCCTCCACCACCACCACCCCCTTCCACCACCTCTTTCTCCCCCGGGCTGTTGTGCGATGCGGTGTGTTGAGTCACGGCTTCGGGTCCCCCACCCGGGTCCCCCACCCCCTCACCCCCCCCCTCACCCCCCCAGGTTCCGCTGCCTGCAACTCGGCTCAGGATTGTCGAGGCGCGTGACTGCGCCCAGCATCCCCGGCTGAGTGACGTGAATGTGCGAGTGCGCGCTGTTGGTGCGCGTGGGGAACGTCTGTAGGGGCGAGTGCTGCTTCACGAGGAGCAGCAGCAGCTATGAAGGCCGGCACCGTGGCACACGAAGGGCGCGGTTGGGGGGGGGGGGGGCAGTAGCACCACCACGCCCGGCAGAGGGTCGCAACTGGGTACCCGATACCCGTACCCTACCCGTACCCGTTTGCGACCCTGGTGCGGTCAGGAACGGGTACGGGTAGGCCGTGAGTCACTGGTGAGTCACCGTTTGTCACTCATTTCCCAACGTCTTGTCTCTTCTCACAATTCAAGTTCCTAGAATCAACCCACCCGCGCCTGCAACATGGCTTCATCCCAGAGGTCGCAATCAGGTACCCGATACCCTTACCCTAGAGACAAGACGTTGGGAAATGAGTGACAAACGGTTACTCACCAGTGACTCACGGTCTACCTGAAACCCGTACCCGGCCGCACCAAGGTTGCAAATGGGTACCCCGTACCCGGCCGGGTACGGGTACCCACCAGGGTCGCAAATGGGTACCCGTACCCGGCCGGGTACGGGTACCCATTTGCAACCTTGGTGCGGCCGGGTACGGGTAAGGAATCAAAACCCGTTTGCGACCTCTGAAGGCCCGGTGCTCATTAACAGCACTTGACCCCTGTCTGTTGGAGAGGTTACACGGGGGGGGGGGGGGCATCTTCGTCTTCCGTGCGATGCGTCACCGCTGAGAGCCGGGGGTGAGCGCAGCGCTTGGCACTGCTGACAGAAGCCCCCACAACCCCCCGCGCCGTTCTTCCCGTAGCCACGCGCGCCTCTGCCATGCCACAGCAAGTCCAGGGGTGGGTGGGTGGTGGGTGATGGGTGATTTTTGTCTCATGGGGTTTGTCGAAGGAACCTTAAGGACTTTGAAAACAGATTGTTAACGGACACCACCCCCCATACCCCCCGCTACCCCCTCCACCCGCAGGGTTAGCTCAGTGGTGTAGTCAACTCCATCATCAGCTGGGGTGTGGGCCCCACCCCCCCCCCCCCAACATTTTATTTGTCTCTTCGCACTCGAGTGATGGCGTAACCCTCCTCCCAGCCCCAACCCCTACAACCGGGAATGCTGCCCCCCCCCCAACTCTAAGTGTCCTAAATGATTTCGTTCATTCGATATAATTAATACGATGTGGGTGTCTCCATCATGTAACGAGGGTTTTTTTTTTTGGGGGGGGGAGGGTTAGATCGCGTAAAAATGTGTCGTTAAACTCGCCACCACACAGCCAATTAGATTGTAAATGTTGTGGCTTTGCTTTCCAACACACAACCGGTGTTGCTGTACCAGTGACGAATTGGCCACGTTCTGTTTACTTAGCAAACCTGACCACAGTTGGCTGTGTCGGGTGGTGGCGGGTTTAACGACACATTTATATATTCACGCGATCTAACCCAAAGAACCTGCATTGTGGGTGACATTGGTCGCGAAAGCCAGCGACGTGTTAAAATAGACGCTATCATATCCCGCGTCTCCTCTTGCCTGTCAAACCACATACATACATCATCGCTACACACGCTATTTGATTTTATTACATGCTGGGAGGGAGGTGGAGGGGTGGGGGAGGTGACGCGTCGTACGATCCGTAAAAATAAAAGGGGCATTTTAATTCTAAAGCGTTTATTGACAAAGTTCCACTCGGATGGAGCGACGCGTTGTTACTTAAACGAACAACATATAAATATATAAAACAACGAGGGCCAAGATAGAGGAGGGCCAACAGTTACATGCCCCGGCACGGAGGGTTCAGTAGGTGACTCAGTAGGTGACCCAGCAGGTGACCCAGTAGGCGAACCAGGTGACCCCAGGTGACGCACCAGTGGGTGAACCGGTAGATGACCCCAGATGATAAACTAGGTGACCTCCAGCAGCTGAATCAGGTGACGCCGGTAAGTGAACCAGTAGTTGAACCAGGTGACCTACTAGGTGACCCAGCAGGTGACCTAGCAGGTGACCCAGTAGGTAACCCAGTAGGTGAACCAGTAGATTAAAAAGTAGTTGACCAAGTAGGTAAACCTGGAGGTGAACCAGTAGGTGACCCTTGCTCTGAGCAATGGCAATGATAGCAAACGCATATTATGCCGATTCGAAGGGTCTGCAACGTGGCTTATAGGCTGAAGCGTCGAAGTTAAAAAAAATCGATTTCGTCGCTCAAATGACCACTGTCGCCCGCTTGAGCTAGCGGTGGAAATTCCACATTCCTACGACAGGGGTAAGGACATCCAAAGATCAAACGCTGTTGGCTTCTTCACAAAGTTACCAATTTTAAAGACCCCCCCCCCCACACCTCCTGGATGGGGCTGGGGGTGATGATGGGATTAGCCAACCCCCACCCCTAGCAATCAGGATTCGAACTTGCGGCCTTCAACACAACGTGCAACGGTGCGTGTGTGTGTGTGTAACGCGCGGTCGGAACTTTGTGCGTTATGGAGAGGAACGAAAGAAAAAAACCCATCAGCAGTTCCCGTAGAACTGCACTGGCCCCTCAACCAGGATTTCAACTGGCGAGTGTTCAGATCGCGAGCCAATTTCTCTGCCACTGAGCCACCTGGCCGGTTACCTATTGCGTACACAACGTTACACAACACGAAGACAACAACAATATAAAGCATCGCTTTGACTGTCACGCAACGAACAGCACTCAGAGGTAGCTCCGTGACAACCGCTTCCACGGGCAGTTCTCTGTGGGCCAGAGTGGTCACTTGAAGAAGTGGGGTCTCTCAAAGGTAGATCTGTGACATTAGCTTCCAAGGGCAGTTCTGCGTCGACCAGTGGTCATTTGAAGAAGCGGGGACTCAGAGGTAGCTCTGGGACATCCGCTTCCACGGGCAGTTCTCTGTGGGCCAGTGGTCACTTGAAGAAGTGGGGACTCTCAAAGGTAGATCTGTGACATTAGCTTCCAATGGCAGTTATGTGTCGACCAGTGGTCATTTGAAGAAGTAGCTCTGCGCTATCCACTTCTGCGGTGGCGTTCTCCCGAGGGTGACGTTCTGCTCAACGAGATCTGCAGATTTCTCGTGACGCCAACAGCAGAGAAATTTGGGCGCGAAAAAAAATTCCCACTGGGAGGGAGGAAGTATAGAACGAGGGATATAAAAATAATCGCGTGACAAATCAATGGCTCCTCCGGACCCTTTCCACGATTACTGAGAATTGTCACTATATGGGGGTGACGACGGGACGATGGCTATAAAAACTATTTACGATAACCTACAATTTTATTTTACCAGGCAAGGCCAACTGAGCTGCGACGTCGCTCTTATTATTATAGCAGCTCAACGACAGTGGCTTACGACGATGATGATGATCATCACCATCATCATCACGTGGACATTTATAGCGGCCGAACACTCTAAATGCGCGCTGGCGATGACAAACGTGGAGGGAAAAACCGGAGGACGCGGAGACAAAACCAAGCGACCACGGTGGGAGAGAGAGAGAGACGCAAACGACAAATATTAAGCAGGCGTCATCAAGGTCAGGATCGGACCCACAATCTCCTGTATACCAGGCAAGGTGGCAAACATCTCCTCGCCACCGTGGTGCCGTCACTAGTTGGGGGGTCACGATGAGGGAAGTGCGCTCGCCGCCCCTTGCAGAGGTTCGCCGTTTGAATTCCAGCGACGGCGCTGCTTTATAGCTTTCCTGGGGTAAACGAGCCCAATTGTAATGATGATTAAAGTAATTATGCAAACGGAACAACATCTATCACATTTTTCGATTTAAAGCTTTCGTGACTGCAAGGATTCATCTTCTTGGTTCTTTCGGTAAAGTCACGTAGAATGGAAATAATAAAAATAAAACATAATAAAATAATTCTCACGACGTTTCGGCCACAACGCAAGCAGCCGTCCCTCAGGCGAAGAACAGGTCTGTTGAGAAGACAGACTTATTTAATTGTTTGATTTTTATTATTTTATTATTTCCATTCTACGTGACTTTACCGAAAGAACCAAGAAAAAGAATCACATTTTTCGATTTAAAGCTTTCATGACTGCAGGGATTCATCTTCTTGGTTCTTTCGGTAAAGTCACGTAGAATGGAAATAATAAAATAATAAAAATAAAACATAATAAAATACAATTCTCACGACGTTTCGCCCACAACGCAAGCAGCCGTCCTCAAGTGAAGAACAGGTCTGTCGAGAAGACAGACTTATTTAATGTTTTATTTTTATTATTTTATTATTTCCATTCTACGTGACTTTACCGAAAGAACCAAGAAGAAGGACATCTATCACATTTTTCGATTTAAAGCTTTCGTGACTGCAGGGATTCATCTTCTTGGTTCTTTCCCTTCTACGTGACTTTACCGAAAGAACCACGAAGATCTATCACGTTTATACTGGTAGGAACCGCCAGGTGGGCTGGCGTGAAGCGGGGGGGGGGGCGGGGGTCGCTAGCAGCTGCGACGCGCGGCCAGCGGTTTTGCGGAACATCCCTCGAACCGTCGCCGCATGGCTTAACCCCCCCCTAAATGATACGCTCGCTGTTAATCATCCCCCACAGTTCAGACCGAACAATTACCTATTGTTGTTGTTGGTGTCGTGAAAAGAAACGCAACCTTCGTGCGCGGGTAACTGAACCTGAATGTAAATGTCACGAAAAATTCCGCAGACTTCCCGTGCATTTTGTTGCTGCTCGAATTCAATGCGGCTCTACCCATTGATTTAGACTTTAGCTCTTGTTGGCTTTGGCGGCGGGGTTTACTTCGGGCAGGCGCGGTCTGATGTGCAGTGACGCACCTGCACGCGGGGACACACACGCACACACACGCGCACAAGATAAAGATCACCCACTGTGTAGCCTCAACACAGTGTTGGGGCAAGCGGTATCGGCGAGTTTCACCGACGAAGGCCGGCACGGCACACGACGGGGGCGGGTGGCCAGCACCACGCCCGGCCGCCTTTGTCTCCCGAGTGGCGATGTTTACACACCGCGCAAGGTAATCATTTGAGGCCGAGTCGACCTAGGGGAGAGGCCTAGGACGAGTTAACAAAAAATCGTCAATGCCCTGCTTGGCCTGCGAGGTCAGGAACATTCATCACGACAGCATCAGCGGCAGCCAAATTATCGTAATCAGAATTTTTTTCACAGAGTTTCCAAGAATTTTATTTTTTTAGCAAATGTCCATCGCTTTCGGAAGTTTGTCCAAGTTCTTCCCCTTTATGTGGGGGGGGGGGGAGAGTATTTTTGTTAGCAGGAAGAGAAATCCGGAGAAAGCCCCCCCATCCCCACGTGTATGAGCGACTATTCTACTGGGCAGCTTCCGGATTCAATGATTGCACTGGTCAACACACTTTGTCTGGCATAAGGTATTCCAACGGGTTTAAGGTAATTTTGGGGTGCTGATTCCAAATCTGGCATCGGTTTTTGTCTATCACATCAGGTTTTTGAGATATCAAATATTGCATTTTCAATAAAAACTGCAGAAGAAAAGTATTAAATAAATGTGGATATCTACATAAAATTACATTATAAACACACTATCCTAAAAATACAGCACCATATTTTTACACGAAAGCAGTCACTGACTCGCAACAACTTGCAATCGTAAGTGACAGAGTTAATTTCGGGTAAAATTAATGAAAATGGGGTATGCCGATAGCATAAAAATGAGATGTGATAGAGCAAATCTGAGATCAGATTTGGAATCAGCACCCTGAAATTAGTCTAAAACAGCTGAAAAGTCCAGGCCAGAAAAAAATTCTTTTTTTTTTGTTGACCAGTGTTATTTGTCTGACACGCGGACCGGGAGGCTACGGGCGGCGTGAACGGCACGCCGGCGGTGGCTACAAAATCCGCCGGCGGGGCCCGAGTTAGATTCCCGATCAAGCGAAGCGGCCTTGGTTTGGTCCTCTCCTCTCTTCACTTCACTGACTCGGCACGCACCGGCGTGGTGAAGTACGTTCAATCAATCCCCATGACGCGCAGGGCAGGAGGTGTGTATGACTGAATGTTGAACTTCTTTTGCACTTAACGTAGACAACCGGAGGGCGCGTGGGTCAGTACAAAAAAAACTCGACACAAAAAGCAGTTTTTCAAGAAATTCGTTTTCAATCGAGCTGACGATTTAAAAGTTGCATTGCTCCAGATGCTTCCTAAAATGTGAAGAGCGTTCCAGACGGCCGCAGGAACGCATCTGATAGCGCCGCGCGATGTGGTGACCACAGCCTTTGTTCGACGACTGAGCCAAAAAGCCGCTGGCCGCTGCTGCCGATGAGCGGAGTTCTCTTGACGTTGGTTTATGCGAGGTGTGGGGTTCTTGGGTAAATCCTGTGCAAAAAACGGGATCAACCTCTTGCAGAAGCCACACAGGAGAGACGTGACATTTCGTAGCGGAACGGCGGTGATCACTCTTGCATCATTCGTGACCGTCTTTGTTCCGTGGCCAAGCCGAAAGCCGCTGTGCTGCTATGCTGCTGCTGCGAGGAAGACCGGAGGAGAAGGGAGAGTGGCGATGAGCGGGCAGAAGTGAGCGGCACGGAGGTGGGCGTGAGGGGGTCCCCGGGTTGGGCAGAGGGATTCGGAGTGGGGGTCGCCACACTCAACTCCGGCGGTTTCCCACAACAGCTTCACAGCAAGCAGCTCCCGCCCAACGCACACGGTGTTCGGTTGCCCGCGCTGGACAACTATTATTTTTTCCATTGCGCAAAACACGAGCGCGCGTCAATTGGAAACGCGCGTGGTTGGGGCTGTGGGTGATGGGAGTCGGCGGGGGGTGGGGAGGGCTGAGAAAGGGACACCTCATCGATGCCGCCGGGCGCAGTGGGGTAGGCGGCGGGGAGGGGGGGCAGCCGTGACAAAACCGGAGCGCTCTCTCTCCGCCCACTCTCTCTCCGTCTCTCCGTCACAAAGTCATCAACCTCCCCCCACGATCGCGCGGCACACGCTCCTCGTGTGACATTCATCCGGGTTGGATCCGTGGGCGGGTTGAAGCCTCAGCCCTGAGATTTGAGTGGCCGCACTAGCGCACTTTCAAGGGCTCCGCCGACTGGCCGGCCAGCCAGCCAATCGGTTAGCCGGCCAGCTAACCGGCCAGCCCACCGGGCAGCCCAACCGGCTGGTCAGCCAACCAGCCGGTCAGCCAACCAGCCGGTCAGCCAACGGCTTCCTCGCTCTCCGGACTATGCACGAGACGAGCGGCGCGTCGGGAAACGCTACGGAAGGGCGTGAGCTCTCGCAGAGCGTAGCAGAGCTCGCAATCACCGGCTCGGTGGTGGCTCAGCAAGACCTTACCTGGTAATATAAAAAAATAGCTTAAGTTACTGTTTCATCAACTCGCCCGGTCTGCAAATCAGCTTCGAGGCCTTCCTGAGCGGCAGCATTACGCTAAAGTTCCGTCCCGCGTCGGCTCGACGAGGAATTCCGTCAAACCCACGATGACTCGAGGCATCGTGACCCCGTGACCCCGTCCCTGCCACCACCCCCCCCCGCCCCGTGTGTCTCTCACCGGCCTTCCGCGGCGACACCGTCGCGCTGTCCTCTGCCGGCTCGCCGCCGCCGAGCGCGATGAACGATACGGCAGCTGCCTCGGCTTCCCCCGCGCGGCATCGTCACCACTGCCGTCGTCATTGGTCACGATGCCGGTGGTGGCGGTGGTGGCGGTGGTGGCGGGTGGTGGCGGCGGTGGTGGCGGTGGTGGCGGCCGATCGTCGTTGCAACGCCCCCGCCTCTCCGTGGCGCGGCGCTGCGTCCCGGTCGCTCGGCTCTGTCACAAACGAACAAACGATGATCGAGAGATTACATTATAGGAATCGCCGTCATCGCCATTGCCATTAAAGGGCTTCAAGAAACACTGACACCAACAGAAATGTTAAGTTACATTCATATTGTCGTGCTTATTTACTTGTAATTCGTATTATCGTCGACTCTTAAACAATCATTTCATTCTAGATTTGAGGCTTTCGTGACTGCAAGGATTCATATTCTTAGGTTTTTTCGGTAAAGTCACGTAGGTAAAAAATTAAAATAATAAAAGTAAAATAAAATAAAAATCACGACGTTTCGGAGGCAACACAAGCTTCCGACTTCAGGTGGAACCGTCCACAGCACGATAGCTGATACAGCTAGCTGGAAGCTTGTGTTGCCTCCGAAACGTCGTGATTTTTATTCTATTTTTATTTCACTTTTATTAATTTAAATTAAAAAATTTTTACCTACGTGACTTTACCGAAAAAACCTAAAAATAACGATCATTTCATTTTGTAGTTTTGTGTCCAAACTAGGACAAAAAGAGGGGGTTTTTGCCAACAAACATCTGGGCAGTTCGTCGTCATTGGTTAAAGCAGCACAGCCTGACTCTGCCGCTGATGAGACACTGGAATGTCGAAGCCACTCGTACATTTTACGCAAACCGCCTGCCCAGCGATTGTCGTCTCGAACCCCGGCCCGCCCAAGCTGCGACGCTGGCCGTTCAGCCGCGACCCCGGCTCACCCGCGCGTCCCTCTCAGCTGCCCAGCCGCCACCGTCGCCACTGCTGCTGCCGCCGCCGTCGCCGCCGCCGCAGTCCCCACCGTCGTCCCTCCGGCCGGCGGCCGGGCGGGGCCTGCTCGTGCCGGCTGCCCGGTGGAGCAGGCGGCACCGCTGCCCACGCTGGCAGCTGCCCGTGCGGCGGAACTCCGGGCATTCGAGCGTGTGCAGCTTCTTGCACTGCCGAGCCATACACGCGCGCGGCGCACACACAGAGACAACAAAAGGATCCATATTCTTAGGTTTTTTTCGGTAAAGTCACGTAGGTAAAAAAATTTAATCACTTGATACAGCTCTCGTGCTGTGACGGTTCACCTGAAGACGGAAGCTTGTGTTGCCTCCGAAACGTCGTGATTTTATTTTATTTTTTATTTTACTTTTATTAATTTTTATTTTTTACCTACGTGACTTTACCGATAAAACCTAAGAATATGATCCTTGCAGTCACGAAGCTTCAAATCTAGAAACAAAAGGATCCCCCGTGAAGCCTTCGCGGACTCGTTTGAGGCCGAGCCGACCTAGTGGGGTGAGGCGGAGGCATGGGACAGGTTCAAGTAATCGTCGCTGGTGTTGGCCGTGTGAGCGGGGATTGTAAACTCCGGGTCGCCGGGAACGAAATGGAGTGGCGTTACCACTGCGCCACCGCCCGCCACACACGACAAAGAGCCCCCGAATAGCCTTAACAGACCCTGGGGGAGGCCCAGGAACGGTTCAGATATTCGCCACTGTCATTGGCCGTGAGCGGGAATAGAACTCGGGGGCGACCCACACACACGCACACAAAACACAAAACGAAACTCGAAGATACATTCGTGTGACAAAAATCACTGTAGGATGTTTTGGCTGTCATCGACGCGCTCTGTCAATTCATTTGTGCGATGAACGGTTGAACACAGGGCCGCCCAGCGGCGCTCGTGTCGTCGCAGAGGTTCGAATCCGGCAGGCCGCCCCGGCTAACTCTGCGGTCGTGCGCTTGGCCACGACCAACTTCTTGCTCACGGCGGGTCCCAAACGCGAGAAGAGCGGGTTGGGCATCTGGCGTCACGGTCCACATTTGGAAGACAACGACGGGACGGAACAAAACGAGACGGGGACGGAATCATACAAACATCAGGGGCTAGGAAGACGAGGCGGGGACCCAGAGCGCATTCGCAAAGGGACGCCACGGTGGTGAGATTTAAATGACCTCGCAGGAGGTCCGTGGGTTTGATCCCGACCTGGACACCAGCTGTTTATTCTTGGTTCCTTTCGGTAAAGTCACGTGGAAGGGAAGGGAAATAAAATAATAAAAATATAAAACAATTAAATTCTCACGACACAGCTGTGTTTTTCACACCTGATGATGATTGCTTGTGTTGCAGTCGAAACGTCGTGAGAATTGTATTTTTTATATTTTTATTATTTTATTGTTTCCCTTCTACGTGACTTTACCGAAAGAACCAAGAACATGAATCCTTGCAGTCACGAAAGTTTTAAATAAAAAACCTGCTGTATATTTGGAGTTTGCGTGTCTCTCTCTCGCTCCCCGTGGTCGCGTGGATTTTTCTCCGGGTCCTCCGGTTTTTTTCCCCTCCACATTTTAGAATCAACGCATCATCACGCGTTAACAGTAATTGGCCGCGATGATAAGCCACTTCCGTTGAGCTATCACGTGACGGCCAGGTCCCATTCTGAAAAAGAGTTAGGTAGCTCAGTGGGGGCCTTAAAGTAAAATAAAACATCATTTAGTGTAGAGTTTAAATCAAACCACTACCTCCCCCCACCTCCCTGCCCCCCCCCCCCCCCCCCCCGGAATGGTCATCGACTGGACGCGGGGAAAACCACAGACGGCGGTCGCAGACAAAAGCGACGAACTAGCCCCCCACGGCCCCCCACACAGCCACCTGCCCCCCCTACTCCCCCCCCCCCCCCCCGACTCCACCGTCAGCCACGGAACAAACACCGACATTTTTCACGAGCGGAATAAAACCACAACGATCGCGGCCCGAGCGCTAAATAAAAACGAAAAGCGGCAAAAAATCGGAGCGGGGGAATGGAGCCCCCCAATGGGGGCTGACGTAACGGGAGCGGAGCCCCCCACAATGGGCGCTGATGTAACGGGAGCGGAGCCCCCCACAATGGGCGCTGATGTAACGGGAGCGGAGCCCCCCACAATGGGCGCTGATGTAACGGGAGCGGAGCCCCCCACAATGGGCGCTGATGTAACGGGAGCGGAGCCCCCCACAATGGGCGCTGATGTAACGGGAGCGGAGCCCCCCACAATGGGGGCTGACGTAACGGGAGCGGAGCCCCCCACAATGGGCGCTGACGTAACGGGAGCGGAGCCCCCCACAATGGGCGCTGACGTAACGGGAGCGGAGCCCCCCACAATGGGCGCTGATGTAACGGGAGCGGGAGCCCCCCACAATGGGCGCTGATGTAACGGGAGCGGAGGCCCCCCACAATGGGGGCTGATGTAACGGGAGCGGAGCCCCCCACAATGGGGGCTGATGTAACGGGAGCGGAGCCCCCCACAATGGGGGCTGATGTAACGGAAGCGGAGCCCCCCACCTTGGGGGCTGATGTAACGGGAGCGGAGCCCCCCACAATGGGGGCTGATGTAACGGGAGCGGAGCCCCCCACAATGGGCGCTGATGTAACGGGAGCGGAGCCCCCCACAATGGGGGCTGATGTAACGGGAGCGGAGCCCCCCCACAATGGGCGCTGATGTAACGGGAGCGGAGCCCCCCACAATGGAGCGCTGATGTAACGGGAGCGGAGCCCCCCACAATGGGCGCTGATGTAACGGGAGCGGAGCCCCCCACAATGGGCGCTGATGTAACGGGAGCGGAGCCCCCCACAATGGGCGCTGATGTAACGGGAGCGGAGCCCCCCACAATGGGCGCTGATGTAACGGGAGCGGAGCCCCCCACAATGGGCGCTGATGTAAACGGGGGAGCGGAGCCCCCCACAATGGGCGCTGATGTAACGGGAGCGGAGCCCCCCACAATGGGCGCTGATGTAACGGGAGCGGAGCCCCCCACAATGGGCGCTGATGTAACAGGAGCGGAGCCCCCCACAATGGGGGCTGACGTAACGGGAGCGGAGCCCCCCACAATGGGGGCTGATGTAACACACTATCCCTCGAGCACCTCCCTCCATTCTATTTTCGGCGCTGGGAGGAGGAAGGTGGGGGGGGGTGGATTTTGGAAGGAGATGGAGGGTAGAAGGCAAGTGAGCGGGGCGGGTTGGGCGAGTGAGCGAGTGGGCGAGTGAGTGAGTGGCGTGTGTGCGTGAGTGAGCGGGTGAGTGAGGCGGGTGAGTGAGTGGGTGAGTGAGTGAGCGGCTGAGTGAGGGGGTGCGTGAGTGAGCGGGGTGATCGAGCGGGCGATCGAGCGGGCAAGTGAATGGCCGAGTGATTGCGTGAGTGGGTGAGGTGAGCGGCTGAGTGAACGACTAAGTGAGGGAGTGAGCGGCTGAGTGAGTGAGTGGGTGAGTGAGCGGGTGAGCGGGTGAGTGGGGGGCTGAGGTGAGGACTAAGTGAGGGAGTGAGCGGGTGATCGAGCGGGCGAGTCGAGCGGGCGAGTGAATGGCCGAGTGATTGCGTTGAGAGGGTGAGTGAGCGGTTTGAGCGAGTAAGGCTGGGTGGTAGGGGTACAGAAGAAAACGGGCAACTTCTGAAGGTGGCAGTGAAGGTGGGGGGGGGGGGGGGACATGGCTCGAGACGCGTGGCGGCTGCGGGGGGAAGTCAGTGGTGGTGTGGGGGGCATGAGAGCAGCAGCTGATCGGAGCGCTGGGACCTGGACTCCTTTTAGAAGCACCGGGGGAGGGGTGGTGGTGGTGGTGGTGGGCGCGGGGGGAGAAAGGGAAACCCGAGCCGCGTGTCCGTGCTCGCACGCCGACAAGCGACGCGGGAGGCGAGAGTGAGAGTCCAGAAGCTGAGGGGGGGGGGGGGGCCCGCGGGGAATCTGACCCAACGACCTCCGGTGTGCCACGGTCGGAGGTGAACGGTGGGCCCCACGACGGCCCGGAAGCCACCGCACAACCGCTGAGGACTTCGCCAAAAACAAGACGGGGGTGGGGAGGGGGGGGACGCCTCCCCCCAGCGCCCTACGCCCACGATTGGCCCGACGGCAGGAGCGGAGACGACGACAATAATGACGGGCGACGAGAACGATTATCGCACGCGAGTACATTTGATATTCGCGCCATCGTCACAGCGCAAGGGCCTGCCATCCACCGAGTCACACGTGCACGGTCTGTGGCCGTAGTTTCTTAGCAGGTGGCGGGGGAGGGGGGGTGGGCGGCATGCTACCGCGTGTTTCAAAATCAAGCAGTTTGCTTTTTGATCCTCTTAACATTTAAACAAAACGACCGGCACCACCACCTCGACCACGCTGCTCCACCCCCACCCACCCACCCACCCTTGCCTGTCCCCCTGCTCCTGCACCCCATATCCCCAGGCTGGGCGACCCTCTGGCAGCCCAGGCAGCTCACGTGACAAACACCTGGCCACTGACCCTGACCCCCGGAACCCTCAGCTGTTGCGTCGTGGCGACCCCCGTGTCCCAGCGCCTTTGGTTACGAACACCACCGCCCACCCCCCCCCCACACTCACGCATCCCCTGCCTTACTCCCTGCGCACCGGGCTAAACTTGTGTCTTGCTCGCTCGTCCGCCAAACCCTAACACGCTAGCCCGGTCGCCCGCCCGCCCGCCCGCCCGACCGCCCGCCTCTATAATTGGGAAAAAGTAAAAGTGATCGGCTCGCTTCTCACCACGGCGACCGCACGATGGGTTTGTAACTCGAGCGCTTGACATGCGACAGAGAGAGAGGGGGGGGTGGAGAGACAACTAGAGACAAACGCCTCGATGAAAAGTGTACCGCGGCGCGCTGCTTTACGAGACAGAGAGACGCCTCTCCGCTGAGAGAGGCCGGAGAGTTGAAACTGGGGTACCAGCGTTTTGCCTATGCGCTATGATCGTAATTAATCACAAGGCGCCATTCAGTTACAACGGTGAGGGATTGCAAACGTTCTATGCCAATTATTAGGATCATTACAATTATCGTTGTTATTATTGGTTCTTTCGGTAAAGTCACGTAGAAGGGAAATAACAAAGTAATAAAAATTTAATTCTCACGATGTTTCTACTGCAACACAAGCAATCATCATCATCAGGTGATCATCATCAGGTGATGACGATTGCTTGTGTTGCAGTCGAAACGTCGTGATAATTTTTTTTTGTTCTATATTTTTATAATTTTATTATTTTGCCATGGCACGAAATTAAACAAGGCGTGGAACCAACCGCTCGTCGATTTCATCTTGGCGCGGCGAAATCAACAACCTTGCCTGGCCGACGCAACTATTATGAAATGGGGCGCAATTTCCCCCAACCGCAGCGGCGCACAGCACGCTGTGCACGAATTCCACCCCAGTTCCCCTATCGGCCGATGCTGCCCGATGGCTTCTCCCGCGCATCCGGCCAGGTGGCCACGCCGTTAAAACAGAAAACCATTTCATTTATTTTACCAGGTGAGGCCCACTATAAAGCTCTTTCTTCACAGGTGAGCTTGGCCACCGCGGCACTAACCAGGGCGCCCCCCCCCCCCTCCCTACGAACCTCGAATCCCTGCAAGTGGCCACATCACCGCCCCTCTAAGTATCACTCTAAACATCATTCCTGCCTTGTCTTCGGTCATCCTCGATCCGGGGATTGGCCGCACCATGGGCAATCCTTCGCCACGGACTTGTATCTTCTGCTAACCTCATTGTCGGCTCCAGCGTGAGCCTGGTCCATGCTGCTCTGATGTGATCCACCCATGTCATCCTTATAATACCATTGTAATAGCTCTATTTAAACTATATTTGCATTTTACCGAGTCAGGCCCACTGAGCTATGTAGCTCTTTTTCAGAAGCGACCTGACCACCGCAAACGAACGCTCAACAAAGTTGCTCATCGCGTGGAAAATGTAATCGCAGCCCTGAGAGCAAACTTAACTTGATAATGAAGTTTTCAATCGCGTTTGGATCGTTGTTACAAGGGCTCGGGATGATGACGGACAGCAGCCACCACGCCGCCGCTTTCGACCGTAGCTGCGATGCGTAAACAACAACCGGGTTGTAACAAAATATAAAGCCTATATATATACACATCTCCCGCGAACAAAAAAAAAAGACACGCACGCACACAGGGAGAACCCGCAACAGCTGTCAACAGCGGCTTTCCCTGCTTAAATACAATCGGGGCGAAGGAAGGCCGCTGACGCTGTTACAGTTAACCAGCTGAGGAGAGCCGCGACACCGGATCGCTGCTTCAACCGAGGAGCCCCCCCCCCCCCCCCACGAGGGGAACCGAGTCCGTAATATAAGCTCGAACGCCAGTATCGTTAACTCGGCCGCGCGAGGGCCGAGTTCCGTCGCAATCTCGGCGGCCGTTCACTCTGCCCGAGGGGGGGGGGGGTGCCCCCCGCCGTCGGAGAGATTTCAAACGAACAAACGGCGTTTTATAATTGGCGCGGCCAGCGAGCGCTCTACACCCACCCCAAACTACGCTCGGCACTTCAATTAGCTCCGTGATTAGCGTCGTTCTTGCTTGGGAAGAAAGCAGGGTGGGTGGGTAAGGGGAGGGGGGGGACGGTGTGTGCGTTGGGGTCGGTGTGCGTGTGGGAGGGGGGGGGGGCAATTTTCAGGCAGGGTCTCACGCCCCTCTCAGCTGTGAGGTGTAGGTTGAGAAGGAGGAGGTGGTGAGAAAGCAAATGGTGGCTGGTCCCCAGAGACCCATCAAGATTGACGAGCCTGATCCCTGGATTACGATCGCTCCCAAGACAGCCGACCCCGCAACGCTTACGGAGCGGCAACCCGCTCCGTAACCCGCTCGGCGACCCGTTTGGCGATAATGACCACATTTTAGGGGGGCGGGGGGGCGGGCGGGGGGGGGGGAGTCAAAAGCCGTTGTCCTCATTATGTAGGAGATCGTGGGCACGATCCCGACAATGACGACGCCTGCTGTATATTTGGGAGTTTGCATATTTTCTCTCTCTCGCTCCCCGTGGTCGCGTGGATTTTTCTCCGGGTCCTCCGGTATTTGGCTGCTACAAGTACCCACATGGTAGGCCCCTTCGTTGAGCCATCATTTGTGGGCAGGTCGCTTATGAAAAAGAGCTACGTAGCTCAGTGGGCCTTACCTGGTAAGTAAACAAAACAAAATGTGTTTCCAATTGGTGAAACAAAGCGTAATCATCAAAACGCTATGGCCGTCTGGAATGCTCTTCCTTCCAATATAGGAAGCCACTGGAGCTATGCACTTTAAAATCATCATCTAGATTGGCAAACTCATTCCTTTTGGACTGCTTTTTTGCATTTCAGCGTTGTTATCCTTTCCCCGCACCCCCCAATCATCACGGTTGGCTACGTACGGCACGAAAGAAGTTCAACATTCAACCTCGCGTGCACGGACGAAGCGGCCGAACCGTGAAGCGGGCCCCATCGACGATTCCCCGACGCCCGCGCGGCAACTTGATTCGATCGCCTCTGCCGCGGGGGATGGGGTGTTGTAGGGCTACGGACACAATTTTTGTTTGCATTGGACCTACAAGACTATCCGACCCAACATAAACCGATTGCCAAACGTAACACTGATATCCTCCCCCCCACCGCCCCCCCGCCCCTCCGATTAGCTCGGTTAGGGCCACGCACGAACACGCGTACATACAAACATCTGCACATGCTGGCTGGCGCGACTCCAAAAGCGTTCGCCAGCTCATCCCCGAGCGGCGCCGGCAAGTTCGAAGCGTCGAGCCGGTGCTCCCGGGGGGCCCTGCACAGGTTCGGTGGCGGGCTTCAGCGCAACTGCCACGGAGGCCGCCGGGCAGAGGTCGCAACCGGGTACCCGATACCCGTACCCTACCCGATACCCGGCTACCCGTACCCAGCCGGGTACGGGTACCCGTTTGCGACCCTGGTGCGGCCGGATACGGGTACGGGTAGGCCGTGAGTCACTGGTGAGTCACCGTTTGTCACTCATTTCCCAACGTCTTGTCTCTTCTCACAATTCAAGTTCCTAGAATCAACCCACCCGCGCCTGCAACGTGGCTTCATCCCAGAGGTCGCAATCGGGTACCCGATACCCGTACCCGTACCCGGCCGGGTACGGGTAGGGTACGGGTACGGCCGGGTACGGGTACCCGTTTGCGACCCTGTTGCGGCCGGGTACGGGTAAGGAATCAAAACCCGTTTGCGACCTCTGCCGCCGGGCGAGGCGACAGGACTCCGCGTTCCAAGACGCCGGAGCGATTTGGCCGGTGCCGACCGGGCTATTAAAAGCGAGGGCCGTTTTTGGTGAGAGTGGGAGAGGTGGGGGTGGAGGAGGGGCGCAATGAGAGCGAGCGAGTAAATAGGTCAGGCTGATGCCAGGTGCCTTTCTGGTGTTGATTCTTGACCCTCCCCCACCCAACCCCCCCCCCCAACCCCCCCCCCCCCCCCCCCGCCGCTGTCAGAGAGAGAAAGATGAGCCTCGGCCAAGGCGTAGAAATAAGTGCGACGGGGGGGGGGGGGGAGCGGGGGGGGGCATGATGATCGCTCGGAATTACGTCAAGGGACGGGAAATGGGGGGGGGGGGGGGGGCATGCGCCGATTAGGGGAAGCGGTGGTGCAGGTTGAACGTCGTCGTCGTCGTCCGGAGCGTTGGGAGAATCGAGCGGAGCCCGGGGCTAGCCGGGAGACGCGGCGTCACGGCGCACGGACGGCGGACGCCCGGGAGAGTACGCTGGAGGGGGGCGGGGCGGGGGGGGGGTCGAGAACGACCGCGGGGAGGGGGGCAGTCGAGGAGGGGCGGGAAGCAGTTGGGGGGGGGGGGGACGGGGGGAACGACGGTGAACGTCCGAGGAGGAGACGGAGCGATGATGAGATCGGCTCGGGTGCGGGGAGCAGCTGCCGGGCGGATCGTCACATCGCAGGATCGTTCGCGCGGGTTGAGGAGGCCTTCATCCAGCAGTAGATCGACCACGGCTGAAGATGACGACGACGATGATGATCAATGCACCGCGTGGGGTCACTGATGCGTGAACTTCACGGGAAACGATTGGAGATGCACAAGAGGTTCGCGTAAATATGAATGTGTCATTGAGCCCACTACCCGACACAGCCAATTAGTAAGGATTGTCACATAAACGAAAAATGCCAATTCGTTAATCGTACAATTCTGGCTGCCGCCTGACGATGCTGGTTGTAATTACTGCTGAAACATCGTGCTCCAGTTGTAAATGTTGCGGGTTTACTTTCCAACACACCCGTGTGCTGCACTCGTAACGAATTGGCATGTGAGTAGTTGAGTGGGTGAATGTTTGGGTGGGTGGGTGAGTAGGTGGGTGAGTGAGTGAGTAGGTGGGTGAGTGAGTGAGTAGGTGGGTGAGTGAGTAGGTGGGTGAGTGAGTGGGTGGGGTGGGTGAGTAAGTGGGTGGGGTGAGTGGTTGGGTGAGTGAGTGGGTGGTTGAGTGAGTGGGTGGTTGAGTGAGTGGGTGGGTGGGGTGGTGGAGTGGTTGGGTGGGTGGGTGGGTGAGTGGGTGGGATGGGTGAGTGGTTGGGTGGGTGGCTGAGTGGACGGGTAGGTGAGTGGGGTGGGTGAGTGTTTGGGTGAGTGGGTGGGTGAGTGAGTGGGTGGGATGGGTGAGTGGTTGGGTGGGTGAGTGAGTGGGTGGGTGAGTGGTTGGGTGGGTGGCTGAGTGAGCGGGTGGGTGAGTGGGGTAGTGGGCGCCGGGGAGATGAAATCCAACTGCCGGACCTCTGGATCACATGGCCATTGATGCTCGTGACCCATTTCAGCGCCACAGTGGCATTGTCCCAGTGTGCCAAGTGCCAGTTGAGACCAGGCTGGGGTGGATGAGTTATTGCCCGAAGTTTCGGTCAGGATGACCCGGGCATTTAGGAACATTTGTGACAGATGGAGAGAGAGGGAGATATTTATTTGGGTGTCAGCCAAAGGGAGCCGTTTACGCAGAGGGAATGGACCTATTAGGTATGCGATGATGATGAGGAGTCAGCAATTCCTGGATAATTTTTTTTTGATCATGCTCGTGATGCATTCTTTGCACGTGTGGCTGCCCGTGACCCAGCGCTGTGGAGGAAAGCAGCGAGGGTTGGTGGATCACCACACGAATGTCCCTAAACTCCCGTCCCGTGGGCGTTGGGAGGAGGAGCCGAACTGCTGGCTCTGCTGCGAGAAGGCGGCGGCACGGGAAAAGTGCGGACTAATCTCCACCTGTCCCTTCGATTTGGATGATTTTGCTGCTATAGATGTCCACGTGATAAGACACTTCGTTGATCTGTCCCTTGCGGGTGGCCAGGTCGCTTCTGAAAAAGAGCTCGGTGGGCTTTACCTGGTCAGATAAAGATGGATTAAGTGAGTGAGCGAGTGGCCGAGTGAATGAGTGAGAGGGTGAGTGAGCAGCCGAGTGACCGAGTGAGCGAATCTTCGAGCATGTTGTGTGATCTGCACAACGTAGCGAGGCGGAGCGAGCGAGCGGGTGAGCGGATGTGTTGCCGTGACCTGCAATGTGGCGGTTCAACACTAACCTGGAGGATAAAGCCCCTCTACCTGCCGTATGTAGGCACGGCTAGCCCCACAGGCGAGACCATAGGTAGCCAACGGTGCCTAGATGTTAACCACCTCGCCGGGTATGCAGGAGGTCGTGGGTTCGTTCCCAAGCTTGATGCCTGTGTATTTGGAGTCGGCATGATCTCTCCCTGTGGTCGTGTTGGATTTCATCCGGGTCCTCCGGTTTTTCCCTCCGCATTTCGAATCGATGAGTTATTTGGCTGCGAAACATTTTTCCACGCGATGAGAATCCATCTTCTTGGTTATTCAGACGCTGAGGACGGCTGCTTGCGTTGTGGCCGAAATGTCGTGAGAATTATTTTTATTATTTTATTATTTCCCTTCTACGTGACTTTACCGACAGAACCAAGAAGATGAATCCCTGCAGTCACGAAAGCTTTAAATCGAGATGATAATCCACTTCGCTGGGCAATCATTTGTGGCCAGGTCGCTTCTGTAAAAGAGCCTTACCTGATAAAACAATGCAAAGTTTTTGCTTTACCTGCGTGTGGAAGAGGCGGGTAGTAAGGCTGGTGAGCACGACGGGAACGGGTGCGGAAGGGTGAGCGGGGGTGGGGGTGGGGAAGGTGGGGCGAACGAGCCTCTCACCTTCTCGGCGAGCGGACAGTAGCCCTTGAGGAAGTCCGCACAGGCTTCGGCCTTGCGCGACACCTTCACGTGGCTGTAGGGGCAGTCGGCGCTGCTGCACACGCCGCGCAGGTAGTAGCAGCATACAGGCATCTGCCATCGCACGCCGACAAAAAGACGAAGATAATGTCATCGTCACTGTCGTCATCGTCATCATCACGGTCATCGTCACTGTGATCGTCATCATTACCGTGACCGTCATCACTGTCATTGTAACTGTCATCTTCATTATCATTGCCATCGTCACTGTTAATGTCATCATCAATGTCATCGTCAAGTTCCCTTCGCTTTAGCATTTTTTCTAAATATAGATTTTTCTGTTATATTAACGCAAACCCCGGGTGCAAAGCACAAAGCGTAACGCGGCGGGGAGGAGGCATCGAAACTCCGCGGGCAACAGCCCAAGGCTTGGTGCCCCCTGGGGTTTAAAGCAGGGGGGAGAAGTTGGGCTGCCGGTCAGGTGGAGATGGCGAGCGAGGGCACGGACGTTCACATGGGGGCGGAAGCTTAGGGGAAGGATGACAAAAATAAGGGGATAAAAGGAGGCGGGGGGGAGGGAGGGGGAGAGGGGGTAAAAGGGGAAAAAAACTACACTTTGGTTCTTTCGGTAAAGTCACGTATCAAGAAATTAAATGAAATAATACTATAATAATAGTATTCTATTATTTAATTTCTTTCTACGTGACTTTACCGCAAGAACCAAAGAGTAATTCTCCTGCAGTCACGAAAGCTTTGAATCTAGTTTTAAACTACACTTTTATTTTTGCCAGGCAAGGCACTACTGAGCTACGTAGATTTTGTTTCAAGAAGCGACCCTGGCAATCGCAGATGATAAGCTCAACGGAAGTGGGCTTGTCATCACGTGGAAATGCGGAGGGAAAAAACCGGGGCAAAAAATCCACGCGACTACGGAGAGAACGTGCACACTGCAGCTGCCACCACTGCCGACGCTAGTGGGCTGTAACAGAGCTGTTTGGCTCAAAAGGGGCCTCACCAGCTGAGATAACAACGGCCAGAGTCCGACTTTGGGTCACCAAAAGGGACGAAAGCAGTCAATGGCACAAAACGAGATAAATCCTCGAATCAAGCAGGGCGTCGGAACGAAACAAAAAAACGACGACGGGGGAATCGAAAACATCGATGGACATCGCCGCCGCCGCCGCCGACGGGGCCAGCAACCGCGGCGCGCCCCCCCCCCCCCCACAGCGAGCATCAGAGGTCGCAAACGGGTTTTGATTCCTTACCCGTATCCGGCCACACCAGGGTCGCAAACGGGTACCCGTACCCGGCCGTACCCGTACCCTACCGTACCCGGCCGGGTACGGGTACGGGTATCAGGTACCTGATTGCGACCTCTGGGATGAAGCCACGTTGCAGGCGCGGGTGGGTTGATTCTAGGAACTTGAATTGTGAGAAGAGACAAGACGTTGGGAAATGAGTGACAAACGGTTACTCACCAGTGACTCACGGTCTACCCGTACCCGTATCCGGCCGCACCAGGTTCGCAAACGGGTACCCCGTACCCGGCTGGGTACGGGTAGCCGGGTATCGGGTAGGGTACGGGTATCGGGTACCCGGTTGCGACGTCTGGCGAGCATCGGTTGTAGGTGGGGGGTTTATGAGGCGGGGGGGGGGAAACACACAGCAAGCGAACCACCACCACCACCATCCCCCCCCCACCACCGCAAGCCAAAAAAAACAAACGCCCCCCACCTCTCGCCCCTACTCAGCCCTCCCCCCCCACCTCCACCCCACATTATTTTGGAAAGCGCCCTCCCAAAAAGGAACCGCGGGTGCGTGGGGACCAGACCGTGGGACCGCGAGGAGCCTCAAGAGCGATTGTGGGCAGCTGGGAGGCCCCCGGTGCTACGCCACCGGATGGAGGCGACCGATCGTCGACGCTAAAATTCCCTCCTCCTGACCCTCCGTCCTGGTGACGGGGGGGAGGGAGGGAGGGAGGGAGGGAGGGAGGGAGGGAGGGAGGGAGGGAGGGAGGGAGGGAGGGAGGGAGGGAGGGGAGGGAGGGAGGGGAGGCAGGGAGGGAGGGGAGGCAGGGAGGGAGGTGCCTTCGCCGCTATGGTGCTGGTAGCGCAGCAGCAGGGGATCTGGTGATGGGTTTTTCGAGGGTGATTTGTGTTTCTTGTTGGTGTCTATGAACACAGTAACACACAATGGAACTAAGTTACACGGGGAAACCCGCGTTATATCTTTGATAGAAAAAAAGGGAGCACATAAGCAAAAAAAATTGAAATAAAAAAAATACAAACAAACGACATGATGAACGAAGTAAAGTGCCGAAAGACTGAGCATCTTTCTCGTCTGATCGTTTAAAAAATAAAAAAGGAGGGAGGGAGGGGCGGGGAAACGCCCAAGTATTTGCCGCATCTGCCAAGGAGAGGGCCCCGCGTCTGTCTGGGAGGCACAGCACCAGAGAATTCACTTTGAGTCTGATCTTGTCATCTCCGATTGCCGCCGCCCACCGCTGCCGCCACACTACCGGTCCGCCGCCATCGCTCGCCCGCCACCTCTCCCCATGCCCTCCAACCGCGAGCCGCGGTGTGTGGCACGCGCACGTTCACGAGCGCTCGCACGTGTGTTCAAGCGCTCGTTGATTCTGAATGTGGCTGGAAAAACCAGAGGGCCCGCAGGATAATCCACGCGACCACGGGGATTGAGACACGCAAACTTCAAATATGCAAGGCGTCAGGGTTGGGATCGAATCCACGACCTCCTGCATACAGGTGAGGTGGTTAACATCTCACCGCTGCAGCGCCCAATGGTCAGGCGAACAGCACAGACGCAAGAGCGTAGCGTAGTGCAACAAAAAAAATATAGATTTTCGCCGCATCTGCCCCCTGCCGCCCGCAAAGCGGCCACCGCAGCGTCCGATGACGCCTGTTTTTCAGGGGCACGGCGGTCACCGATTCCGGTGCTTCGCCAGGCTCAAACCGTTGCTTGGCTTTCGACGTGGGGAGCGGCGGGCAACTGGGGATCGAACCGGCGACCTCCCGGGTCGCTGGCGCACGAACCGCATGCGGCGGCAGATCTTCCCACCGTTCAGAATACGAGATCATTACAATTACAACAATTGCTTTCATTTCTTGGCTCAGCCGGGCCGCCGCCGTCGCCGCGAGATAAATTCAATCCTTCCACGGGCCGGCAATAATGAACCCGGCGCCGGGCGCTCGCCCCGGATAGGCCGCAGGGTCGCGCGGCCGAGCGAGTAACGCTAGAGGTGGGCGTGCGTCACCGAGCCCGTAAGCGACACCCGCGGGCGTCTCGAGGAACCCACAATTATTTTTGGACGGGGCGGTGGGGGGCAGCCGCAAGGTGCCTTGCGCCACCCACCGAGGAACGGGTCCGACAGCAAGGGCGGGCTTGGCTGGGGCGCACGGGCGGGCGGGCTTGGGAGGTAAAGGCACGGCTGCACTACCCGGGGCGCCGCGGGGGTTTGATCGCGAACGCCAGAACTTCACTTTGGCCCGCAATCTTAACCGATTTGCTTGAAGCTCACACCGCAGGCGACCGGTGCCACGCACGCACCCCATTTGTCAGAGGCTTGTTTTTCTGGACACCCCCCACCCCGACTCCCCTGTCTCACAAACTGCTGCCCCCCCCCTCCACCTCACCCAAGCCACTAGCTAGCATCATATTCCTCCCCGGGGAGAACTGGGGGCGGGGCCTAGTACCATGCCGAGGAGGCGTGTGGTGGTTCTCTATCGCCACCCCTGCCACCATCACCCACCCACCTCCCCCCACCGGCGGCGATCGCTCGCCGCTAAAGTGGCCAAAGAGCCGGGCTGAGGATTAGCCAGGACCCCCCCCCCCACCCCCCCCCCCCCGCACCCAAACTGACACATGCCCCCTAAAGCCCTGTTGCTATTGCTGCCTCTTGGGTCGATTCCACACAAACCTCTATACCGAGCCAAAACGGATAATTTATACGTCTATTTATAGACAGATCTACACATACTTACTTATTTACCCAGGAAAGCCACACCGAGTCTCAAGACACTCTGTTTAGAGGGTGCCATCACCATGGCCCGAGGGGGGCGATGACATCACCGTGGACTGAGGGTGGCGATGACGTCACAGTGGCTTAAGGGGGCGATGACGTCACCGTGGCCTAAGGGGGGGCGATGTTTTCAACGTGGCTTACACCCAATCGGGTTAAGTCACACCCCGGTTAACATGTCTCCCCCCCCCCATCGCGTCGTTTCTCAAACAAGTCGTCACTTCATCATGAACGCCGCCGCCACCACCACCACCACCACCGCCACCACCACCGCCAGCACCACCGCCAGCACCACCGCCAGCACCACCGCCAGCACCACCCGGGGCACAGTCGACGCGGTGCCGTACGGAGTCACGGTGACGTCCCCACCGCCCCGTGGGTCACCGCGACCGACGGGGCGGCTGCTGAGGAGTCTGCCTCACCTTCTCTCTGGACACCTTGTGCGAGAACTGGCAGGTCCCGTCCGTCTTCCTGCAAGTCCCGCGCAGGAACCTGCGGGTGGGCCACGAGACGTCAGGCACTGAACGTCATCGTCGTCGTCTTCTTCTTGGTCGTGATCACTGTCACCGTCACCGTCACTGTCATCGTCATCGTCACGGTCATCGTCGTCATCATCAATGTCATTGTGATCGTCAGTCACCGTCACTGTCATCGTCATCGTCACAGTCATTGTTATCATCATCAATGTCACCGTCATCATCATCATCACCATCATCGTCATCGTCATCATCATCACTGTCATTGTGATCGTCAGTCATCGTCATAGTCATTGTCATTATCATCAATGTCACCGTCATCATCGTCATCGTCACAGTCATTGTCATCATCACTGTCATCATTGCTGTTAATGTCATCATCGCTGTCATCGTCATCATCACTGTTATCATCACTGTTATCATCACCGTCATCATCACTGTTACATCACCATCAGCCAAAATACAGCAGCACAGCGATCGGCGCACGGCAGCGGACCGGTTCCGCGCCTATCGGGGACTCATCTGCACCACGAACTCACCGCGTGCACACGGCCACTTTGTCGGGGTCGTGCAGGAAGGTGCAGGCGTCGCCGCGGTTGCAGCGGCCGAAGCGGTTGTAGAAGGTGCAGTAGTCGCGCGGTCGCTCCAGCCGTCGCCACAGCCTCGCCCGGCGGATGAGCTGCACACTCCGCTGCACGGCGCTCCTGACACCGCCATCGATACCGCCCCGCGATCAGCATCGCCACAATCGACGTCGCTAACATCATCGTCGTCGTCGTCACGACCACCGCTTACGACCAACGTCAACTACCATCATCATCACGACGACAATGTCCTCTAACCATCATCATCACCGCCACCACAATCAACATCACTCCCATTATCATCGCCACAATCGACGTCGCTAACATCATCACGGCAATCAGCATCACGACCACAATCAATGCCGCTATCATCACCACAATCAACTTTACTGCCACAATCATCATCATCACCACGATCAACGTCACTACTACCATTAATCTGGCCAGCGAACAAGACTAGGCAAAATGGCTCTCTGGAGCTTTCACAGCACAAACGGATAGACTAAACTAAAATAATGTTTTGTTTTACCAGGTAAGACTCACTCAGCTGTGTAGTTATTTTTCAGAAGCAACCTGGCTATCACAAATGATAGCCCGACAAAGTGGCTCATCGCGTGGACATTTAGAGCAGACAAATGCTCTAAATGCATCACGTAAAAAAATGCATCACGACCCGGAGCAAAATCCAGTTGGCCACGGGAAGAGAGACACGCAAACTCCTCATGCACAGCAGGCCTCGTCAGGGTCGGGATCGAACCCACGACTACCTGACTACCAGGCGAGGTCGCCAAGATCTCGCCACCGTTGTGGAAGGGACGTGTCTCAGATGACGCTTCGAAAAGAACGTCACGGGAAGGGGGGGGCGGGGGACAGAATATTTCACGGGAACTTCCATCATAATATAGGGTTTTGGGTCAGATCGCGTTATTTATAAATGTGTCGTAACCCTCCACCACCCGACACGGCCAAACAGTAAAAAAATGTGTCACGTTTTTCAACGGACAAAATAATTCACTTCTTTAGCCCACCGGTGTGCTGAAGAGAGAATCAACAGCATTTATAAATTTGAGTAGTAACGACGTTTCGCTGATAATTACAATCAGCTTCATCGGGCAAGAATGGTGAAGCTCTCCTGTTGCTTCCGGTCTTAAATAGAGCAGCATCAGGGTGACGTCATCATTTAATTCAATTCAATCTGGTGCAGTGATTCGAGGCAAAGAGGGGGAGGGTATTGCAATTATATAGATTGGTAATCATCCAATTGTTATTCATTGGTATTTGTTTCCCTTAGAAGGAACTGTAATTGTATTTATTTAAATTTCAATTTAAAGCTTTCGTGACTGCAGGGATTCATCTTCTTGGTTCTTTCGGTAAAGTCACGTAGAAGGGAAATAATAAAATAATAAAATAAAACATTATAAAATAATTCTCACGACGTTTCGGCCACAACGCAAGCAGCCGTCCTCATGTTTTATTTTATTATTTCATTATTTCCCTTCTACGTGACTTTACCGAAAGAACCAAGAAGATGTATTTATTTAACAATACGCTTCCTTGACTACGACGTGACGGGGGACGGAAGGTTTAACTGCGGGGCGACTCACGAGGCGAGGACGCGGCTGCTGCTGCTGTTGTTGTTGCTGGCCGAGAATGAGAGGTTGCCGGGGCTGAGCGTCGCCGGCGATCGAGCGAAGAACATCGTGCTGGCCCCCAGCCCTGCAACACGCGCACAAAGACAAAGATCCCCTTCACCACCGTGTAGCCTTAGCAGACAGTTGGGGGCAAGTGCTGTTAGCGAGCACCTATGAAGGCCGGCACTGCGGCACACGAGGGGGTGGGTGGTTAGCACCGCGCCCGATCGCCTTTGTCCCCGCAGTGGCGATGTTTACGCACCGCACCAGGTGCTCATTTGAGGCTGAGTCGACCTAGGGGAAGCCCGGGACCGGTTCAGATAATCGTCACTGGTGTTGGCCGTGAGCGGGAATCGAACTCGGGCCGTCAGGCTCCGTAGTGCAGCGCGCAAACTGCTACACCACCGCCACGCACAATGACAAAGATCCCCCGTATAACCTTAACAGACTGTAGGGGCAAGTGCTGTTAGTGAGCACCTATGAAGGCCGGAACGGTACACGAGGGGGTGGGTGGTCAGCACCACGCCCGACTGCCTTTGTCTCCCTAGCGGCGATGTTTACACACCGCACCAGGTACTCATTTGAGGCTGAGTCGAACTAGGGGAGGCCCAGGACCAGTTAAGATAATCGTCACTGGTGTTTGCCGTGAGCGGGAATGGAACCCGGGTCGCCAGGTTCGTAGTGCAGCGTAGCGCTAACCGCTACACTACTGCATCGGTCGGGCGGCACCGTGCCACCGCCGTCGTCGTACGGAATATTAAAGTAAACACTTTTCTATTTCACCAGCTAAGGCCCACTGAGCTACGTTGGCTCTTTTTCACAAGCGACCTGGCTCTCACAAATGATCGCTCAATGGGGAGAGAAAAACCGTAGAAAAATCCACGCGGCCACGGCGAGACGGAGCATGCAAACTCCAAAAATATACAGGCGTCAGGGTCAGGATGGAACCCACGGCCGCCTGTATACCAGGCGTTACGGGTGGCACGGTTAGTACGCCAGGGACTGTCAGCGGTGGGTGCCCTACTCGGTGAGTGCAGTCGACGCAGCTTCTTGCCCGAGTGGCTCGCCGAGTAGCGCACGCCGCCCTGGTTCACGTACACGTGCAGCGTCTTGCCTCCTGCGTGGGGGGGGAGGGCAGGGGAGGGGGGGGGTCGAGAAGGTGGAGCAGGCGGTGGGGAGGGGGGCGGAGGGGCGGTGATCGTCCAACATGTGCACGACAAATCAATGGCTTCAGCCTTTTCCCTTCCGTGACGTCTGCAAGTTGCAGGGTGGGTCCCCGTTCAGAGAGGCGACGTCACGCCGTTGTTTTTAAAGACAGTGTTGCTCACCGCACAGAACCGTAGCGACACCACCGCACCCTACGATAGGTGCCTCGGTACCGATAAAGCAACTCTATTTCGGTGTACGTCATCGGAATGGGAAAGGGTTAAGGAACCCAACACGCGGGAGCCGAGCGTACTTGCCGCTCGTTGCAGAGGTTCCACGTTCGGTGCTGAAAGCCAATTGGCTATTTGAACAGCTGATGCAAAAAAGATGTAACTACACATTTTTGGACCATCTTATTTGACAGGCACTATTTTACTTTACCGAGTGTTAATATCCCCAGCTTTTAACAGTACTCTCCTTTTTGTATTTGATTGTCAACCAACGCTGGGTAAAACAACATGGGCATTTTCGTTCTCTTCTAGCATGTGCACCAACAGGTGCACTAACAGTTCCACATGCACTCTCTTTTAGCCCCGCCCCCCCTCCCAATACGTTCCATTCATTGGCTACCACATTCAGATAAGCCCCTCCTCCCCCCTTAACTTGTATTTAAGAACTTGTATCTTGGAATCCCTGCCTCACTTGATACAGCAAATCTAGCTGTGACGGTCCCACCTGATGACGGAGACTTGTTTTGCCTCTGAAACGTCGTGATTTATTATTTTATTTATATTATCACTTTTAGTAATTTTTAAATTTTATTTTCTACCCACGTGACTTTACCGAACAAACCTAAGAGTATGAATCCTTGCAGTCACGAAAGCTTCAAATCTAGAAATTGAACAGCTGACTTGGACGGAAGGGGATTCTTTTGGCAGCTCGCACCCGTCTTGTCAACCGACGCGCGGGGGGGGGTGGGGGGGTGGGGAGACGAGAGCCGAACCGGCGACCTGTAGATTGCGAATTCCAGCGCTGCGAGTCCAGCGTGCTCACCGCAGAGGTCGCAAGCGGGTTTTGATTCCTTACACGTACCCGGCCGCACCAGGGTCGCAAATGGGTACCCGTACCCGTACCCAGCCGGGTAGGGGTACCCGTTCCCTACCCGTACCCTACCTGAAATGAGTGACAAACGGTGACTCACCAGTGACTCACGGCCTACCCGTACCCGGCCGCACCAGGATCGCAAACGGCTACCCGTACCCGGCCGGGTACGGGTAGCCGGGTATCGGGTAGGGTACGGGTATCGGGTACCCGGTTGCGACCTCTGATACCACCCCAACCCCCCGGCCCCACCGATCTCCCCCCCCCATACCTTTGGCTCGCGAGCGAGCTGGCGATGGGGTCCTAGCGGGCGATGAGGCCGCTCCCTGGCCCTGCTGCTGCTGCTGTGACGGTGGCCGCGCGTGGCCGGCTCGTGCGAGCCGCTGGGCCGTCACGCTGTAGGCCACGCCGCCAATGAGTCGCAGGCACCTCCGGCCCCACCACACGTCGGCGCTGTGGGGGAGGCGCACGCGTGCGTGTGCGTGCGTGTGTGTGTGTGTTACACGCGAGAAGCAGCACCAATCAATTCTAGATTTGACTGCAAGGATTCATACTCTTCATTCTTTCGGTAAAGTCACGTAGGTAAAAAATGAAATTAAAATTAATTAAAAAAATAAAAACACTTGATCCAGATTTTTCACTGTGACAGTTTCACCTGAAGACGGAAACTTGTGTTGCCTCCGAAACGTCGTGATTTTATTGTTTTTATTTTTTATTAATTTTAATTTCATTTTTTACCTACGTGACTTTACCGAAAGCACAAATCAAATCAATGATCCAATTAATCAGCGTTGAACGTACCACACGCACGCCACGCACACCACCAGCGTGAACACACCACGCACACGGTGTAATCACTGATCAAACAGCACACACGCGCACGGCACAGCGCAGCGCACGCACGTGCCCGGCACAGTGAGCGCAGCTCGCACACACGCGCAGAGCACAATTCAGCACACACACGCACAGCACAATGCAACGCAGCATACACACACACACAGTACACACACACAGGACACACACACAGGACAGCACAGACACAGGACAGCACAGACACGCACAGCACACACGCACAGCAAAACACAGCACACACGCACGGCACAACGTAGCACACACGCACGCACAGTACAACGCAGCGCGCACACACACACGCACGCACAACACAGCACACACACGCACTGCGCACAGGGAAAGCCGCACCTGCTTTGCGTCTGGGTCAGGTCGGCCTGGGGCCGCGACTTGATGACGCTCATCCTCCTGCGGGAGACACGCGCGGAGCTCACTCTCGACCGCTCGCTCTCAACCCGTGGTTCCCAACATTCATCGCCCCTACCAGCTCTAAGAGCCTCCACACAGACCACACCTACCAGCCCTACGACCTCACCCGCCCTCCTACCACACCTACACCCCTACCACCCCGATCACACCTCAAGTTTCAAGTTTCATTTATTAGGTATAGCCCTGTGAGCCATTCGGCTCTTGAATCGGGTGCAACCGCAACAAACAAAAAAACAAAAACATGAACAAGAAAACATTTTAAAGTAACTGTGCAAACAGGAAATCCAAGAAAAGACAGCAAAATATTGCAGAAAAAGCACCGTACACCAACACTGTGTACCTACACCCCTACCAGCCTTACAGCCCTATTAGCCCCACTACTCCACACATCCCTACCACCCCTACACCCCTACCAGACTCACAGCCCTACCAGCCCTACCAGGCCTACCACCCCTACACCCCTACCCGACCCACAGCCCTACCAGGACTACCAGGCCTACCACTCCTACACCCCTACCCGACCTACAGCCCTACCAGCCGCACACCCCTAGCGTGGAAGAGTTTGCCCAAACTTCCTCTTGTCTGGGGCCCCCTCTAGTGGAGGCATTCCGGCCAGGAGGAATCTTTCGCCGCCTGCGTCGCGTTCGACGGGCACGCACCGCATCATGAAGTCTCCGCGCGCGTGCGGCCCGCTCCGTGGCATGCGTGGGGACACGGGGCCCCACGGCTGCCGCACCAGCTTGTACCTGCGGCAAAGCCAGCAGCAGAAAGAGATTGTCACGGCGGCGGCGTCGTCGCTAGCGCCACCAGGGCACCCGGCCACTAGGGCACCCACCCACCAGGCCGGCCCGTTCGTGTCGGGCAGCTCATTAAGGTCACGGGGGCAAAGCGGGCAGCGGGGGGTGGCAGCGGGCGAAAGCGAGGGTGGGGGGTAAAATACAAAGCGCATTTTGGCAAATAGTGCACGCACTGTCTAATATTAGAGTCCGGTCTGCAAATCCCACGGTGGGATTGAAACCGAATCCCTCGTTAGAAGAAACCCACCACCACCCCCCATCTCCCGGCACCCCTCCCACGAAACTTTTGGTACATTTGTCATTAATTTCACCGCCGGTTAATCTCGGCGACGGGGTTATTATTGGGCCGGGGCGCCGTTCAAGTTGAGCTTCTTGGGCGCGTTGGCTGTTGTGGGATAAAGTCCGCGAGGGCCCCCCCCCCCCCTCATTTGGCGATGGCAGTCATGGTGGTGGTGGGCGCAGGAAGGGCGGGGGACCCACGACAAAATGTTGTTAGAAAACAAAAGTACATCACGAAATGATTGGCGCCAGCGCTTAGGTGTAACCGTTATTATGAATCACCATGCGAGTTTTGAATAGCGTTATGATGTGTTATGAGCGGCAATGCGACGCTCGCTGGAAGACGTATAATTACCGTAAAAATGTAAACTATTCTTGCTTTTTCCCACCCCGCTGTATTTATTTATTGAATCGCCAAGTTGCCGAGCACGCAACCCCTGAAATGCAAGGGCTCTGAAACGCAAAAGCACGCCGCACCGTTGAAGTGTGACAGCCGAGGGTGAACACACCTCTCAAACCGAGCGAGGTTCACGCGAACTCGGGCGGGAGAGAGAAAACGTGCGCTCAAAAACGAATGAATGGTTGATCATCGGTGCTTTCTAACCGTTCAACCATCACAGCTGCAATACGCAGCGTCTCTCGCATCGCAACGTAGCGTGGTATAACGCGTGCGTGTGTTTTAGCTTCTTGATGACGTTACCAGCCATGTAGAAAAAACCCTTAGAATTTTTCGTTTTAAAGCTTTCGTGACTGCAGGGATTCATATTCTGGGTTCTTTCGGTAAAGTCACGTAGAAGGGAAATAATAAAATTGTAAAAATAAAACAATCAAATTCTCACGATGTTTCGGCCACAATGCAATCAGCCGTCCTCAGGTGAAGAATGAAGAGCTGTCGGAAAGACAGCATCCTAATGAATACTGCTAAGCTTGGCAGCTTAAAATACGCTGCCAAGCTTAGCAGTGTTCATTAGGATGCTGTCTTTCCGACAGCTCTGTTCTTCACCTGAGGACGGCCGCTTGCGATGTGGCCGAAACGTCGTGAGAATTTTATCATGTTTTATTTTTATCATTTTATTATTTCCCTTCTACGTGACTTTACCGAAAGAACCAAGAATATGAATCCCTTAGTATGTCCATGAGCCACAAGGTACGCAGGGCATATATTTATCTACGTGTTCATTCCAGCCATTCTCTATCCTCCAATGGATGAAGACCTCCCCACGTCTTGTCACACATCGTGGGGGTTGACTGCGTTTGTTTGACCATACTTCGCCGTGCTGGTCTATGCGGGCTGGCGAGGCGGAAACGGGGAAGGGCAACGACTGTTCGGCGTGACCGAGAATCGAAATCGGGCGGGTGGATTTTGTAGCACAGCAAAGCTAACCACTTCGCCACTGTTCCATCCGACTGTTGGGCCAAGACTCAAGAGAATACACGTGTCGGATGGGTGTGGACCAGGTTGACCCGGGTCACTGGGTCAGCCGGGTCAGCGGCGGTTACAGGCACCTGGTCCTGAGCGCCACCTTCCCGGTGACGCGCGGCGTGGCCGCTGTGGCGTAGAGCACGCTCCTGCGCCGCACGAACTTCGTCCGGTTCCTCGCCGGGGCCAAAATCGTCGCGCAGGGGCAGGCGGCGGCCGCGGACGGCGAGGGCGTTCTCAAAGTGCCGCCACCGTCGCCGCCGCTCGACTTCCACTTGTAGCGCGAGGTTCCGGGACGCACCGCGGCGGGAGAAGCGGCTTCAGGAGCGGCCGTAAATCGCGGCGGACGTCCCTTCTGCGGCTTTGCCGTCGCTGCCGCCGCCGCGGCGATAGTGGCGCCGGCCGACGACGTCGCCGAACCGACCTCGGTGGACTCGGCGTCCGTCCGTCGAGACCGCATCACGGGAGACAAGCCCCAGCCGGGCGAAACACCGGACGCAGGCGAGGCGGCGAGCGGGCCGCCGCGTCCGGCGGTGGCGCCCGTCCACACGTACTTGGTGCCGGCGACGGCGGCGGCGGCGGTGGCCGCCTTCGAGCGGGCCGACAGCGGCGTGCTGCTGCGCAGCTTCGTGGCCTGCTGCTGCAACTGCTGCAACTGCTGCAGCTGCTGCAGCTGCTTCTTGTCGCCGCCACGGACGCGAGCCGCCGCGACTGACGCCGGCGCGGGGCCCGGAGCGGAGCCCTTCGGAACGTCGGCCTTCGCGCCGGCGGGGGCGGCGCGCACAGACGGGGGCCGTCGCCACGAGTAGCGCGACAGCCCGTCGGCGCAAATCACGGGCTTCCTGGGCGCACGGCAGACGCTCGGTGCCGCCGGACTGCGGCACGCCAGCGTCACGCCGAGCGGTCCCGGCGGCACGGCCGCGGCTTTGCCGGAGCCGTTCGTCGGGACGGCCCCCGCCGCCTGGACCGCCGGGACGCTCGACGTCACGGCCGTGGCGGGGCCGAGACGGAGACGGGCGGACGCTGCCGGTCGTTTCGGCCTGCCGGGCGCCGGCGGCGGCAGAACGGAAGCGACGGTCGGTGGCGAGGAGACAACACGGGCGCGTGCCGGGTTGGTCCACGTGCAGGCCGAAGGGTCGACCAGGCCACGGCCCGAGAGGTGATCCGACGGCCAGCGTGGCGCGTCTCCATGCTGACTCCTGTGTGCGTTGATGAGACCTGTGGGGTGAGGACGAAGGGGGGCAGGGGGGAGGGAGGGGGGTTGCAGGAGGTGGGGGTGGGGAATAAAACACCATGGGACAAAGTTAAACATTGCAAAACAACGAAAACAAGGTAAACTATTGAGATGTATCTTCTTGGTTCTTTCGGTAAAGTCACGTAGAAGGGAAGTAATAAAATAATAAAAATAAAACATAATAAAATAATTCTCACGACGTTTCGGCCACAACGCAAACAGCAGGGACGTCGAAAGGCCAAAACCGGCAAGGCCGCCACCACCGGCCTTAAGTCCACGACATGGGCAGCAGCTACAGGCTTTCCGGATCACAGTGGACGCAGCAGAGTGGGCGGACAGAGGGCGGGTACAACTTGAAGAGTTGATGCGCTAGATGGCCTCGCTGGACGGTTCACCTTCCAAGGCCGCGCTGCGACACGGCCAGGGAATGGATTGAAACACCTCGTGGGGAGTCGTGCCCTTCATCCGGCCATCTGGGGATATCCGCGCGAGGTGCACACGTGCAGGCGGTGTTGAAGCGGGCATCTGAGATTGCGCTCGCTGTTTCGCCACGCCGCTCATTGCGGCTGACACTGTGGTTAAGCGAAATCAGCCGGTTGTATTGCAAGTGCTGAAAGCGTCGGATGAACCGGTTGCGTTGAATGCACACACTCCGATGGCGCACGTGTCAGCTGTAGAGGAGGTGGAAAAGGGAGAGAACGCTAACGTGACTGGAGCATGTTCACCAGCGAACGACGAGGGGGAGATGTTGTCGAGTGACCAGCCCGCCGCACTCGTTGGGTTGCTGACGGAATTTTCTGATGTGTTCAGCCATTCGAAGTATGACTTGGGAAGGGCCGATGCTATTAAGCAAGTGATTTAAATGAGGGGGGGGGGGGAAGGGGGGCAGACCCATTCCGCAAAATGCTTATAGAATGAGCATCCCAGAAGAAAATAATTATCCGGGAATGTGTGAAAGACATGTTAGAAGCGGACATAATCAGGATGGGAGTGCACGCTTTTGCATCGACTAACAGACGCTTAAATGAAGCGTCAGTTGCAGACGCTTACCCACTTCCAAGAATCGATGAGTCTATTGGTGCATTATCGGGAGCGAATTATTTTTTTCTATGCTTGACTAAAATTGGGGATATTGGCAACTGGCACTTTATGAAGCCACTAAGCATAAAACAGCATTTGTTACACCAGGGGGACTCATCTTCTTGGTTCTTTCGGTAAAGTGACGTAGAATGGAAATAAAAAAAATAATAAAATAAAACATAATAAAATTCTTCTCACGACATTTCGGCCACAACGCAAGCAGCCGTCCTCAGGTGAAGACCAGGTCTGTCGGGGAGACAGCGTCTGAATGAAACAGCACCATGCTTGGAGCGTATATTTAAGCTGGGTTGGAAGGGGGGGGAAGGGCGCTGTTTCATTCAGACGCTGTCTTCCCGACAGACCTGGTCTTCACCTGAGGACGGCTGCTTGCGTTGTGGCCGAAACGTCGTGAGAAATATTTCATTTTGTTTTATTTTATTATTTTATTTCCATTCTACGTGACTTTACCGAAAGAACCAAGAAGATGAATCCCTGCAGTCACGAAAGCTTTAAATCGAAATTTAACCAGGGGGGACTGTTTGAGTTCAACGTTTTGGCGATGGGCCCTCCAAGCTTTGCCAGCTACGTTCCAAAGACTCGTGGAAACGGTGTTAGCTGGCTTCCAATGGGACTGCTTGCTTGAATTACTTCGACGATGCTATTGTGTTCACCAGCACATTTGAGGAGCACTTTGCATGAGGTACTTACCCCGCTTGAAGGCGGCTAATCTGAGATTAAAACCGCACATGTGTTGTATTTTGCAGAAAGAAGTTAAATATTTGGGCCACGTAGTCAGTCAGGAGAGGGTGGCTACAGATACAGAAAATAATCGGAGTGTGCAAGACTGGCCCACACCAAAGAATGTCACGGAAGTCCAGCAATTTCTTGACTTAGCCACTTACTATAGGAAGCTTGTGAAGGCTTTTATATCAATTGCTCGACCAAATGCATGCATTAACAGCTAAGCGACATTCATTCCAGTGGGGCGCGGAGGAGTAGAAATCCCTCTTCTTGGTTCTTTCAGTAAAGTCACGTAGAATGGAAATAATTAAATAATAGAATAAAACATAATAAAATAATTATAAATATTATTTTATTATGTTTTATTTATTAAAATAATAATATTTTATTAAAATAATAAAATAAAACATAATATCATATTTTTAACCTCTCTGGAAATGAAAGAGGTGTTAAGATGTTCACACTTTGATTCTGGCCACAACAAAAAAGATAAATTTTTAAAAATAGTATTGAACCCTAAGAAACGCGAACCCCCGATTGCATTTCCCACCGCGGACAGGCGATGTCCGCGCGCGCCCATTGGCTCGCGCCGCGTCACGCGGGTGTGGCAGCCCGCCCGGCGCCGATTGCCGAGCGAGGCGCGCGGCGTAAGCGGTCTACGCAATTCAAAGTCGTTACAACCAAACTGCATTTAATGTCATTTTAACAAATAATCTCTTCATTTTTTAATCGGTTAGAGAGAGAAAATTATTTTAAGTTATATAACCTATCGTGTTTTATATATTTTTTGGCTAATACCGTGCGTAAAAAAAACATCTGTTTAAAAAAACATATGTTTTAAAAAAAACGACGGTTTTAATACCAGACATACTCTTTGTTTTTTCGGTAAAGTTACGTCGGTAAAAAAATTTAATAAATTAAATCACGACATTTCGGGCGCAACACAAGCGTCCTTATTATTGGTTCTTTCGGTAAAGTCGCGTAGAAGGGAAAAAAATAAAATAATATAAAACAATAAAAATTCTCACGTTTCGACTGCAACACAAGCAATCATCATCAGATCCGTTGCAGTCGAAAAGTCGTGAGAATTTTTATTGTTTTATATTTTTATTATTTTATTATTTCCCTTCTACGTGACTTTACCGAAAGAACCAAGAATATACACACCGCTTAAGTGTGCCGATTTAAAAAAAATTACCTACGTGACCTTACCGAAAAAAAACAAAAAAATCCTTGCAGTCACGAAAACTTCAAATCTACAGCATTACCTGTTAACCCCATGTCAGTGCCCCTATACCTTATTACAGACCCTCATATATCTCAAAGTTCATCCTAAAAAACAAAAGTACCATCACAAGGGACAAACAGAGACAAATATTAGTTGTGCCCGCATTGTTTGGTAGTACATTTGGGTAGTACATGTTATGTAGAGTTATTGTTAAATTTCAATCAGTGCCAACGATCACTGTGACATTATTGGAACCTCATTTGCCAATAAAAAATATGATAATTGGTTTTTTACCCTTCTATCTGGCAACAAAACTGACACCTTTTTTTACAAGGAGTCCATGTTTGCATAGACCACAATACCTGCGGTCATAATGCAAACAAAAAACATAACTCTGATAATGTATGCATTGTCCATGAAGTTGATTGGTTCACACCCGAGACAGCTTTCCTTAGAGCCTAGTCTCACATGGTGTTGGACCAGATGACGCCAAAAGGAGCACAACTCAAAGACAATGCACCATCAGAGTATGAGAGCTCGGGGTAAGCATTAACACCATTGGTACCTCATTTGCCAGTAAAAAATATAATTGGTTTTATACCCTTCTATCTGGCAGGTATTGTGGTCTATGTAAACATGACTCCTTTTTAAAAAAAGGTGTCAGTTTTGTTGCCAGATAGAAGGGTAAAAAACCAATTATCACTGTGACATTGTTTGCATAGCTTTATTTTGGTGATTTCGAAAACGTTTTGGTTTAGCCATATTTGTTTGTTGTAGTACAGAGTTAGACTGATAACTTTAATCTAAATGGTCTTATGTTATTGTTTGACTTGCATACGGTGCTTTTTCTGGAAGACTTTGCTGGTTTTTCCTGGATTTTTCTGTTTGCGCCTAGTAACTTTAAGATGTTTTCTTTTTCTTGTTCATGTTTTAGTTTTTTTGTTTGTTGCGGTTGCACCCGATTCAAGAGCCACATGGCTCACAGGGCTTTACCAAATAAATGGCTTCCTCCTCCTCATGATCAAGATTCAAATCAAGAATGAATGACACAGACTGTAGAGGCAAGTGCTGTTAGCGAGCACCTATGAAGGCCGGGCCCGGTAACACGAGGGGGTGGGTGGCCAGCCCCACGCCCGGCCGCCTTTGTCTCCCCAGCGGCGATGTTTACGCAACCGCACCAGGTACTCATTTGAGGCCGAGCCGACCTAGGGGAGGGCCCAGGCACGTTTCAGATCATCGTCAGTGGGGTTGGCGACAGCCGTGAGCTGGAATCGAACTCCTCGGGTCGCTGGGTTCGTAACGCAGCGCACTAACCACTGCGCCACCGCTCCCCACAAAGACAAAGATCCCCCGTGTAGCCTCAACAGGCTGTAGGGGCAAGTGCTGTTAGCGAGTCACCTATGAAGGTGACTCGCTAACAGGGGGTACACGAGGGGGGGGGTACACGAGGGGGGGGGGGGTACACGAGGGGGGGGGGGTACACGAGGGGGGGGTACACGAGGGGGGGGGGGGTACACGAGGGGGGGTACACGAGGGGGGGGTACACGAGGGGGGGGGGGGTACACGAGGGGGGGTACACGAGGGGGGGGGTACACGAGGGGGGGTACACGAGGGGGGGTACACGAGGGGGGGGGTACACGAAGGGGGGGGTACACGAGGGGGGGGGGTACACGAGGGGGGGTACACGAGGGGGGGTACACGAGGGGGGGGGGGGTACACGAGGGGGGGTACACGAGGGGGGGGGGGTACACGAGGGGGGGTACACGAGGGGGGGGGGTACACGAAGGGGGGGGTACACGAGGGGGGGGGGTACACGAGGGGGGGTACACGAGGGGGGGTACACGAGGGGGGGGGTACACGAGGGGGGGTACACGAGGGGGGGTACACGAGGGGGGGGTACACGAGGGGGGGGGTACACGAGAGGGGGGGTACACGAAGGGGGGGGTACACGAGGGGGGGGGGTACACGAGGGGGGGGGTACACGAGGGGGGGTACACGGGGGGGTACACGAGGGGGGGGGGGTACACGAGGGGGGGTACACGAGGGGGGGGGGGCAACACTCTCCCAAGCGCTGATGGTTTACACGCACACGTACAGTACACCACTGTACGTACACAACTACTGGCTTATAAGACGCGCTACTCTCTCCACGTTTCGCTTTAAAACACAAACGGGGTGGTGGGTGGAGAGGGGGGTGTGTCTTATAACCTGTAGAAGCTATTTACGACGACGATGATGAAAACAATTAGGAAGAGCCGAGTCTGTCGCCTGCTCAACACGCAGCCCGCGAAGGCGATCGGCTGTCGTCTGGGCTAGCGATACCAAGAGGGGAACGATCGAACGACCAACGAATGGAGACGCAAATGAACGATCCGGACCGACGTGTGAAAGCGACGAGACGCGTACCTGTGAGGAAGCGAATCTGCCTCTGCAGGGACTCCTTTTCCTCCATTGACATTAGGGGGCTTTATCCTCCTCCTTCAGCGCATTCCGACGGTTTTAAAGACGTCCTCTTCTTCTTCTTGTTTGTAAACAAATTTAAGCACGCATTGTTATGTGTTTTTTTAAAAGAGAATAATAAAAGCAACGTTTATAAATGCCCAAGCCGGAGTTCACCGATCAGCTGTTCGCTTTTCATCCCCAAGCAGAACAGGCCTCGTGACGTCACCGGTGACGCAATCCCCCACACCAAACTCCCCCCCCCCCTCAACAACAACAACCGCCATTGGCCACTAAGTGGCGGTGACGTCACCACGACGCTTGTGCCAGGCCATGTGCATCTTGAGGCCACGTGAAGTGTCGAACGCCCGCTTGGCAGGAGGTCACGGGGCAGACCCAGGTGCCACGGGTCGACTGGCTGAGATGACTGAGATGACTGGCTGATGCACCACCTGTGCCAACTTGCTGTGCTTTTAGCCACCCAGCGCTCCGCTCGTTGTTGTGAGCGTCGCTCCTCCGCCCTCCGTTGTTGTTGGAGGGCGACTGCCTCCAACTGCCCAGTAGCGTCCTTCACGAGCCTCCTCCACAGAGGCCGATCTTGACACCGCTGGTACCAGTCATCGGCAAGTCCACTCAGCTCCACATCCTCCTGTACCACATCACTCCACCCCTTCTCTAGCCCGTGCCGCGCCCGTTTAGCCCCCTCGATCCGGCCGAACAAAAGATGTTTAGGCATGCGGTGACTTGGCATGCGGGCTACATGGCCCAGCCAACGCAGCCTTGCCTGCTGGAGGAGCTCACCGATAGGACTTTGTCCAGCCCGGTTAAGCCCAGGATGGATCGTAGGCAGGTCAGCCATTGCAGCTGCATGAGTCACAGTCCATAACCTCGCCCATTTACCCTCGACATCTGGAGGAGTGGGGGACGATGCCAACCCCAGCCGCAAGCGATGATGAAATTCTCGCTTGCAACTTTCATCAGCTAGCTGAGACCAGGCCACCTTTGGTTGGAATGGGTTCTTGGGTGTACACCCACCACCTGAGGGTACGGGTACGGCCAGGTACGGGTACGGGTACCCGTTTGCGACCCTGGTGTGGCCGGGTACGGGTACAGAATCAAAACCCGTTTGCGACCTCTGCCCCAATCCCACCTCGACCCCACTCCCCGAACCACCCCCCAACCCCACCCCAGCCCCCCCCCCCTACCCGCCCCAACCCCCCCAACCCCCACCAACCCCCCCCCTAACCCCCCCCCCCCAACCGCCCCAACCCCCCCCAACCCTCCCCAACCCCCACCAACCCCCCCCCTAACCCCCCCCCCCCCCCAACCCGCCCCAACCCCTCCAACCCCCCCCAGCCCCCCCCCCCAACCCCCCCCCCCCAACCCGCCCCAACCCTCCCCAACCCGCCCCACCCCCCCCCCAAGGCCCCCCCAACCCCCTCAGACGGCTCTTGCAACAGCGTTACCGTCGTAATTGCTAGTGGGTGACTTTCACTTTGACTCACGGACGGATTTGGAATTTACGGCAGCAACAACGCCCTACCAGCACTCAGGTCGATGGGTCACACAAATGTGCGTTCATCACGTGAGAAGTTTCCCTTTCCTACACCGATGCTTGCCCTATCATCCACCGATCCCGTGTCCTATCATCCACCGATGCTTGCCCTATCATCCACCGATCCCGTGCCATATCATCCACCGATGAAGTAATTCTGCAAGTCTCTTAACACGTGTCCCCTGCCTCTGTCCGCCCAGCAGTATGAACGAGTCTATCACAGTTAAGCTATCACAGTTAAGTCTATGGGCATGCTGCGCCCAGGTGTGGTGAGGTATTGCTGTTGTCACATCGTCCCTAGACATGTGGCAGGCTTGGAGGAGGAGGCCAAATACCATCTAGAGAGAGGGAGGGAGGGCAGATCTCTACAGCTCCAGTAGTGGCGTCAGCGGGCACTTGCTGGGGCTTCGCCTTGGCCGTCATTCAGATAATTAAAACATCCATCCAAAGCCAATGCAAATATTCTGTGTTACATGATACGCCAATTAGCACGGGAAAATGTGGCCTCGGCTCGTAATTGACGGGCGAGGGCGCTCCGTTTGATGCCAACGCGAGGTCACGTGATTGTTACTCATGATCGCCAGGGCGCCTCGTAAGGGGCCGTCCATAAATGACGTCACGCACCTAGGGGGGGGGGGTCGACGAGGGGGGGGGGGGTTTCGATTTAAAGCTTTCGTGACTGCAGGGATTCATCTTCTTGGTTCTTTCGGTAAAGTCACGTAGAAGGGAAGTAATAAAATAATAAAAATAAACATAATAAAATAATTATCACGACGTTTCGGCCACAACGCAAGCAGCCGTCCTCAGGTGAAGAACAGGTCTGTCGCAAGAACCAAGAAGATGAGGGGGGGGGGGGTGTTTGAGAAATGTGACGTCACATCAAAATGCGCAACTTTAAATTTATATAGAATTGTTATAAGAACACTGATTGTTATAACAGCACTCCTACAACGTCAGAGTGTAGCGCCACATTACCTACGCACTACAATGACAATAGTTTAAAGCGATTTGAAGCATGTTTTATTTTCAAAATGGAAATATGGTTTTGGGGGGAGGGCGAGTGTGTTTTTTGTTTGCATTCTGACTGCAGGTATTGTGGTTAATTCAAACATGATTAATTGCAAAAAGGTTTCAGTTTTGTTGCCAGAAAAAATGGTAAAAAATTATTAACGTCATCGTTTTTGAACCCTATCAGGATTCGAGATCAGAGGCGGAGGTGTTTGCACTTACGTAATAGATCAGTCATCAGCCACTTAACATGTGACTCACCTGTAAGGAATTGTAATGTGTGCTGTGTATTTCTTAATAATAATCTTCCAGGCAGCGCTGAGTCTATAGCTATCACAGCGGTTGAAATTAATTGAATTCTTCTCAAGTTCAATTGATTCTCTAACTAATCTTGGTCAGTAATAATTAGTTCTGCATAGCACTTCAACGGTAATCAAAACAAAATTGAATGTCCTTGTTGCCAAGCATGCACTGCCACTGCTGACAGCTGTGTTTGGGATCATTCAATGTTCCTTTGGTGTTCTTTCAGTCTTACGCTAATGTTACGCCGCGTCTGTCCAATATAACACTTACCGCATCAGCAATTGATCCGATATACACCTTCTGTTGATGACTTCGGTAATTCATCTTTAGTACAAGACACTAGTTTTTAAATGTTGTGCACCGTACCAAATCTCACTTCAATGTTTTGCTTTGCAAAACACGGGCTAATTTGTCAATAACGCCCGAGATATGTGGTATTTTAATCGTATTGATAATCTGATCACTTTCAGCAGTAGTGTTGTTCGATCTTGATTTGGCATTCAGTGCTCTGTCAATTTGAGCATTATTGTAGCCATTCAGTCTTAGTGCTTCTTTAACATTTTTAAATCTCTCTCCTTAAACTTTCACCATCTGACACTGCCTTTTGCCCGATGGATGAGCGTCTTGATGAGAGAGGATTTCTGTGCTGGGTGATGATGCGAATCTGCATTCACCTTCGTTTATACATCACTCCAGGGCCTGGCTCCTCCTCAACTCTCTTCTCTAATCTCCCTTTAAGTTCCTGCTACTCTCTCTGCGTTCCAAATCTTTGTTGGCTCTTTCTGTTCCTCCTCCTCCGTGTGCACGCTCGCTCGCTCACTCTCTCTCCTAGCTCCCCCTCGTCACTGGAATCAACTGCCCTTTGCGCGTCAAACAATCACCCTCTCTCGTTCGTTACTTTCCACTCTTCCCTGAAACCCCGCTCCTTCTCTATTGCCCACCCTCTCATCTCCCCGTGTTGTCCTCCCCACTCGCACGAACGCCACCATCCCTATCCCCGACTCAACCGTGGCCACCCATCACCAATCCACTCGTCTCAGTTCCATCTTCGTCGATTCCACGCATCGTCAGAACCACCACCACCACCACCTCATTTTACACACAACAATCCCATTCCACTCATCTCGTTTCATCTCACCAACCATCCTTGTACCATAGTTAGTTCACCGCACAGCGTCGTCGTTAAGGCGCTATGTAAATGTGCGATCAGGCGGAATATTGTTATGCTCTGAGTCGGGATGGCGTATCCAGCAAAGCAACAACAAATAAATTAACCCGTAAAAACAAAGTTTTTCACTATAAATCCTTTATATGCGTGGCGGCTAGAGTCCTCTCGTCCTCTGGCTTGAGATGGCTGCCACCTATGGATCAGATGATTGCCTGCCACCATTAAGCAATTGGTAATTAAATATAATTTATTTTTTCCTAAAAAGTGTAACATTTTGGAAAAAAAATTTCACGAAAATAAATTGTCACGCACAACGAGTCTGTGTGCAAAATGTCAGCTCGATTGGATCACGGGAAGTGGGTTAAAAAACGACCGAAAGATTTGCACGGTCGTAAGCGCGCAAACAAGCAAGCAAGCGAACTTAATATAAAGGATTTAAAAACGACTTTCGTGTAACGAGAGGCTCGCGCCCGTCACCTTCTAAGTCCGTCAGTCGCCACACTGGGGCAACTTCGCCCGCCCGTTGCCCCAGCGGACAGAGTTCAGTGCCTCTTGTCCACTGCTGGACAACAAAACACTAACGTGGGGCAACACTGCGAAGCGCATGGGTCGACAGCTGCTGCTGCTGTTGCTACCTCGGCCCATCGCTTCCAATCCAGTGCTGCGGCCACGGCAACTGACAACCCACCCTCTTTTCCAGGCACAACGTTTGCCGCGTTGGGCCAACCATTTGTTGGCACGGTGCTAAAACGCCGTTCAACACGCGCGCACGCGGTGCGCACGGGAACGGCTGAGCTGCCCGCTAGCGGCGGCGGATGACGCTCGACACAATCCTCCCAAGAGAGTCGGAGGGCGGATATCAAATTGTCAACGTCTCGTGTGTAAATTTCGATTTAAAGCTTTCGTGACTGCAGGGATTCATCTTCTTGGTTCTTTCGGTAAAGTCACGTAGAATGGAAATAATAAAATAATAATAATGAAACGTAATAAAAGAATAATATTATTACGTTTTGTTTTTATATATATTTTATTATTATTATTTTATTATTTCCATTCTACGTGACTTTACCGAAAGAACCAAGAAGAAGTCTCGTGTGTATATTTATTTTTGTCAACATGTCATTAGCCCTCCAACGCTGCTCCTACGCTTTGTCGAGAAGCCAAATCGCCCGGGGGGGGGGGGCGGGGGGCGGGGGGCGGTGGAGGTTGCACAATACGGCGACTCCACTCGATTGGCTCTGTCCTGGGCCTCCATCCCCCTAGGTCGACTCAGCCTCAAATGAATGACACCTTTGGCGCGATGCGCACATATTTGTTCTTCGGGAGATGAGGGCGGTTGGGCGTGGTGCTTGCCACCCACCCATCCATCCACCCACCCATCTATCCACCCACCCATCCATCCACCCACCCATCCATCCACCCACCCATCCATCCACCCATCCATCCACCCACCCATCCACCCACCCATCCATCCACCCACATCTTCCGTGCGTCGTGACGGTCTTCATAGGTGCTACTCGCTAAAAGCACTTCGCCTCTCCCTCACCCCCCAACAACAATCTGTGAAGTATGCATGTTGGACTTGTTACGCAACCTATGTTGCCAACCGTGCTAATCGGATGGGGATCTTTGCCTTTCGAGTGACGATTGATCTTTATATTCTTGGTTCTTTCGGTAAAGTCACGTAGAAGGGAAATAATAAAAAATAAAACATTATTATTTTATTATTTCACTTCTACGTGATTTTACCGAAGGAACCAACAATATGAATCACTGCAGTCACGAAAGCTTTAAATTGACGATTGATCGTTCAACTCGGCCGATCTTGAGCCACCGAGGCATATCGATGGCATGTTTTGAAACGATAAGAAAAATATATATATATGTATACGGGGTTCTTTAATAAATGTTTTCACACTTATATGGGAACTATCGATTTGAATGGAAAAAGAACCGATAATAACACTGTAACATGATAACAAATGTAATGTTACTGGTAGGAACCTCCTGGTTACACCAGCCCACAGGGGATTATTGTGTCCGTCCGTCCGTCGTGCATCCAACAATGAGAGGGGTGGGGCTGCGTGGAGAGGGGAGGGTGGAGAGGGGCTGGGTGGGGAGGGGCTGGGTGGGGAGGGTTGGGCTGGGTGGGGGGTGGGAGGGGCAGGCTGGGTGGGGAGGGGCTGGTCACCCCGTGGTGCCCTTGTAAAACTCAACGTTTAACCTACTCACGCCGGCTTGAGCCCGCCCTCACAGTTTGGCATATTTGCGGAATACACCACGCCGACATTGACCCTGGCCATTGACCGAGCAACCCAACGTTCCTACCAGCTCCCTCCGCAGGAATGTTAATAGCTTCAACAAGTCAAAGAGTCTCCTACTCGTTCGCCATCATTGTCAACGCACGCCTGCAATCTGCTCCAGGTGGTCTCCAGAACCCGGAGGCACATTCCTCGTGGTATTGTTTACAAATTCTGAGAAGTGTTTAAAAAAATTATTTGCAAACACCCTGTCATGTCTGATAGAATCCAGAACATCCTGACGATATCAGTTTGTAGGCACTTGGCCGGGTAATGCGATGATTGTAGCGAGGATAACTCCCTCCAATTGCCGCTCCCTCCTCCGGGTCCCGTAATGCGTGACTGCGGTTGAGATATGCGAAGGCAGAGTTCATTTGTACCTCCGTGCTGTGAGCCAGCGTCCTATCATTCATTTTCAGAGGGGGAGGGCGGAGGGAGTGTGATGGCATTTTCGCCGATAAGACATCACCGATGTGAGTGAGGGCCGCCACACATTTGAAACTATTGAAGGAACGAAATTGGTGAACTTCACAAATCTGGCTGTTTGCCTGATGAAGCTGGTTGTAATTACTGGCGAAACGTCGGACTCAGATTGGAAATGTTGTGGCTTGGCTCTCCAACACATCGGTGCGCTGTACGAATAATATACTACACTATACACTACACTATACACTTCACTATACACTACACTTACACACTGCACTATACACTACACTACTATACACTACACTACTATACACTACACCAGGGGTCGGCAACCAAAATAACAAGAAGAGCCATTTCTTTCCAATTCGGTACAAAATTCAGTATTTCAAGAGCCGCAATGCATCTGAGTACATACTGTACATACGTACATATTGTCAAGAAGCAGCCCGCAAAGAGCCGCATGCGGCTCCGGAGCCGTAGGTTGCCGACCCCTGCACTACACTATACACTACACTATACACTATACACTACACTATACACTACACTATACACTACACTACTATACACTACACTATACACTCCACTATACACTACACTACTATACACTACACTACTATACACTACTATACATTACACTACTATACACTACACTACTATACACTACACTACTATACATTACACTACTATACATTACACTACTATACACTACACTACTATACACTACACTATACACTACACTACCATACACTTCACTATACACTACACTATACACTACACTATACACTACACTATACACTTCACTGTACACTACACTATACACTACACTACTATACACTACACTACTATACACTACACTATACACTACACTACTATACACTACACTATACATTACACTATACACTACACACTAGTGCTGTACTAGTGACGAATTGGCCACGTTCTGTTTACGTGACAACCCTTTCTAGTTGACTGTGTCGGGTGGTGTCGGGTTTTAACTACACATTTATATATTTACGCGATCTAACCCATAAAACCTGCATTATGCATTTGGGGTTTGACAGCAGCGCAGTGACGATGATGATGATGGGGTGTGTTTTCACATGCTGTGTATTGTCGGTTGCCGCACATCAGGGGCCGCACTAAAGGCTACCAGGGGTCGCCAATGACCCGCGGGCAGAGGTCGCAAACGGGTTTTGATTCCTTACCCGTACCCGTACCCGGCCGCACCAGGGTCGCAAACGGGTACCCGTACCCATACCTGGCCGGGTACGGGTAGCCGGGTATTGGGTAGGGTACGGGTATCGGGTACCCGGTTGCGACCTCTGCCCACGGGCAATGAAGAATACTGCTGTAAGTTATATATTGTTTTAAATTGACTTGCTTATCTTTCGTCCATCTTACCCTTGTATCGTTTCTTGTATTCGTTGTTGTTCTTGTTCGCTGACTCTGGCGCGTGACCCCTTGCCGGACATCTGTGAAAACTAAACAACTTCATGGCCTCACCCTGCGAGCAATCCACTAACGCGAATGGAGTTTCCCAACACACGTGCGTGATTTGCAAAACCTCACCCGTGCCTCCAACAGCGACTGGATTACGGGGCAGGCCACATATGGCGGCGTAGCCACGGCCACCGCCACCCCCGAATGAGCGAACACTACTCGGTGCGATGCTTGGTAAATCGTCGAGGGCTACTTTGCTGAACGTGCAAAAAGAAAAATCTAGCAGCCGCCAGGAGACTCTGTGGTTTGGCCGCTATCCCACTTAGCATCCCCAAATCTCCCGCGCATCTCCCTCATATCTCAACACGAGGCCACGCCCCCATTCTCGACACATCTTGCTGACTCTGGACGCTCGCTCCACCGGCAGATTCCACCGTCCTCTGACCACGCTCCCTTATCGAACATTCCCATAGCCACCAGTCCCTTCGCACTCACAGCTGACTCCCCTGTCATTACCTCCCATGGCCACCAGTCTTTTCGCACTCACAGCTGACTCCCCTGTCATTACCTCCCGTGGCCACCAGTCTCTTCGCACTCACAGCTGACTCCCCTGTCATTACCTCCCGTCACCACTAGTCCATTCGTACTCACAACTGACTCCCCTGTCATTACCTTCCGTAGCCACCAGTCCCTTTGCACTCACAGCTGACTCCCCTGTCATTACTTCCCGTGACCACTAGTCCCTTCGCACTCACAGCTGACTCCCCTGTCATTACCTCCCGTGACCACTAGTCCCTTCACACTCACAGCTGACTCCCCTGTCATTACCTCCCGTGACCACTAGTCCCTTCACACTCACAGCTGACTCCCCTGTCATTACCTCCCGTGGCCACTAGTCCCTTCACACTCATAGCTGACTTCCCTGTCATTACCTCCTGTGACCACTAGTCCATTCGTACTCACAGCTGACTCCCCTGTCATTACCTCCCGTGACCACTAGTCCCTTCGCACTCACAGCTGACTCTCCTGTCATTACCTCCCGTAGCCACCAGTCCCTTCGCACTCACAGCTCACTCCCCTGTCATTACTTCCCGTGGCCACTAGTCCCTTCACACTCACAGCTGACTCCCCTGTCATTACTTCCCGTGACCACTAGTCCCTTCGCACTCACAGCTGACTCCCCTGTCATTACCTCCCGTGGCCACTAGTCCCTTCACACTCACAGCTTACTACCCTGTCATTACCTCCCGTGACCACTAGTCCCTTCACACTCACAGCTGACTCCCCTGTCATTACCTCCCGTGACCACTAGTCCCTTCACACTCACAGCTGACTCCCCTGTCATTACCTCCCGTGACCACTAGTCCCTTCACACTCACAGCTGACTCCCCTGTCATTACCTCCCGTGGCCACCAGTCCCTTTGCACTCACAGCTGACTCCCCTGTCATTACCTCCCGTGACCACTAGTCCCTTCGCACTCACAGCTGACTCCCCTGTCATTACCTCCCGTGACCACTAGTCCCTTCACACTCACAGCTGACTCCCCTGTCATTACCTCCCGTGGCCACTAGTCCCTTCGCACTCACAGCTGACTCCCCTGTCATTACCTCCCGTGACCACTAGTCCCTTCACACTCACAGCTGACTCCCCTGTCATTACCTCCCGTGGCCACTAGTCCCTTCACACTCACAGCTGACTCCCCTGTCATTACCTCCCGTGACCACTAGTCCCTTCACACTCACAGCTGACTCCCCTGTCATTACCTCCCGTGACCACTAGTCCCTTCACACTCACAGCTGACTCCCCTGTCATTACCTCCCGTGACCACTAGTCCCTTCACACTCACAGCTGACTCCCCTGTCATTACCTCCCGTGACCACTAGTCCCTTCACACTCACAGCTGACTCCCCTGTCATTACCTCCCGTGACCACTAGTCCCTTCACACTCACAGCTGACTCCCCTGTCATTACCCCCCGTGGCCACTAGTCCCCTCACAACACATGCAGGCTCTATTGTCATTGCACATACATACCCTGGTTATTGTTGTTGCGTTTTCGTTGCGTAACAATGCTATCGTTGTCGTTGTCTTCCGAATGACGACATCGAAAAATGTTGGTAATAAATCAAATCACGTTGATACATTATATATATATATTTTAAAGGTTACCATTCAGTTAAAAGAAACAAAAGAAGCCTCACCCGCTTTCTCACGCACTGCGACCACAACACAATACAGCATTCACCCCCGAGACGCTGCACAGAAAGTTGGATCCATGCCCATTACGGGGGGGGTGGGGGGGGGCAAGCGCCGAGTCAACAGAATACTGAGCCATCGTTGCGTCACGTGCCCCAGCGGCAGGGCATTTCGACACGTCCTGCTGAACTTCTTTCGCACCGTACGTAGCCAAACGTGCGAACGGACACGTCGAGAGCGGTGGTGCAGCGGTTAGCGCTACGACTGCACGTGATGGACACTGCTATACTTTCCTACCCTCGGTGCTTCCGACCAAAGCCCCCGTGGTTCACAACCCTCCACGCACGTATGGATGACTGCATGACGGATTTGCAGAGAGATGCAACCCGAGTGTGTGGTGTTGCTCATAAAGTGGGGGAGAGACGAGATCAAGGGTAGTGGGGGGAGGGGTTAAAGGGGCGAGGTGTGGTCATGGGTTGGTCGTGGGTGGGTGGGGTCGTTGAGGTCATCAGATATGACACTAAATATGGAAATTTTTATGTGATCGCATCTGAATGCAGAACCACGTACTTTGCGTGCGTTAATGAAATGACTGTCGGAATCGGTGGCAACGAAGCACACCGCCCTTGCAAGCGCAGGGCGCCACGACGGCGAGATGTTAACTCCCTCGCCTGCTATACAGGAGGTCCGTGGGTTCGATCCCGACCTTGACGCCTGCTGCTGTGTATTTGGAGTGTGCGCGTGCCTCTCGCTCAATCTCTCTCTCCCTCCGTGGTCGCGTGGATTTTTCTCCGGCTCCTCCGGTTTCTCCCCTCCACATTCCGACTCAACATGCACTTCAGAGTTGTTTGGCTGCTATGCATTTCCACGTGGTGATGATGATGGTGAGCCACTGTGGTTTGTGGTAGATAGGTCGTTCTTCTGACAACGACGCTAAATATATGAGCGGGGCTTTACCTGGTGAAATAAAACATAAAAATCACGTCGTTTTGCACAGAGAGGCAGAGAGGCGATTGCTGCATTGGTAGGGTAAGATAAGTACAATATTGGGCATAATCGGATGGCGTGTCACGCAATCCATTGACGCAGAGCGGTGGGGTCGAGTATTTAAGAGTTGCCAATATAATGGCAACGTGTAATTAACGACGCCTGTCCATAGGTCTGAGCCAGTGCGTACGTGTGTGTGTGTGTGGGAAGGCTGGCACGCTGACAGAAATCCCACGACGCTACGTATGCTGCGTGTTGAATTAATCGCAGCTTATGGAAATGAAAAACGGAATTTCCCGACTCGAGAATTAATGCATACATTCAAACAAAGCTGTAATAAAGGTTTTAATTCGGGGAGGGGGAGCGGAGGGGGAGTGGTTAGGTCGCGCAAATATGAATGTGTCTTATTATGTGGGTCTTTCGGTAAAGTCACGAAAGACCCATAGAATATGAATATGAATTCCTGCAACTCTTAAATACCTGGAGAAGTCAAAAGACACCACCGCTATTATTTTCTTTACTTATTTTCTTTGAACCTTTTTACGTGACTCTTTGGTTCTTTCGGTAAAGTCAGGCAGAAATAACATAAATTCAATAATAGAATACGACGTTTCGATCGCAACACAGCAGTCGTCATCAGGGACAGAGGTGGGACAAAGTCATTGTTATGCAAGTCCAAGTCGAGTCGCAAGTCATCAAATTCATGACTCGAGTCTGACTCGAGTCCAAGTCACATGACTCGAGTCCACACCTCTGTCAGGGAGAACTCAATTTGAGAGAGAGACAAAACACAGACACGGAGACACACAGACAGACACACAAGCAAAGAGAGACAACACAGAGACACACAGAGAGACACACAGGCAGAGAGAGACAGACACAGAGACACACAGAGAGAGGGAGACACACAACATAGACACACAGAGAGACACACAGGCAAAGAGAGACACACACAAAGACACACAAAGAGAGACACACACAGACACAGAGAGACACACAAGCAGAGAGACACACACACAGAGACACACAGAGAGACACACAAGCAGAGAGAGACAACACAGAGACACACAGAGAGAGACACACAACATAGACACACAGACAGACACACAAGCAAAGAGAGACAACACAGAGACACACAGAGAGAGACACATAACATAGACACACAGACAGACACACAAGCAGAGAGAGACACAGAGACACACACAGAGAGAGACAACACAGAGACACAGAGAGAGAGACACATAACATAGACACACGGACAGACACACAAGCAGAGAGAGACAACACAGAGACACACACACACACAGAGAGACACACACACAGAGACACACAGAGAGAGAGAGATACACAACAAAGACACACAGAGACGTGGCTTTAGCGAAGGAACATGAATATGAATTCCTGCAGTCACGAAAGCTTGAAATCAAGATTCATGAATGTGCCGTGAAACCCGCCACCACCCGACACAGCCAATAAGCAAGGTTGCATCTCGTAAGCACAACCGGTGTGTTGGAGAGTGACCGAGAGATAAAGTGACGAGAGATAAAGTGACGAGAGATACAGTGACGAGAGATAAAGTGATGAGAGATAAAGCGATGAGAGACAAAGTGACGAGAGATAAAGCGATGAGAGACAAAGTGACGAGAGATAAAGTGACGAGAGATAAAGCGATGAAAGACAAAGTGACGAGAGATAAAGTGATGAGAGATAAAGCGATGAGAGACAAAGTGACGAGAGATAAAGTGACGAGAGATAAAGCGATGAGAGACAAAGTGACGAGAGATAAAGTGACGAGAGATAAAGCGATGAGAGACAAAGTGACGAGAGATAAAGTGATGAGAGATAAAGCGATGAGAGACAAAGTGACGAGAGATAAAGTGACGAGAGATAAAGTGATGAGAGATAAAGCGACGAGAGATAAAGTGATGAGAGATAAAGTGACGAGAGATAAAGTGACGAGAGATAAAGTGACGAGAGATAAAGTGATGAGAGATAAAGCGACGAGAGATAAAGTGACGAGAGATAAAGTGACGAGAGATAAAGTGACGAGAGATAAAGTGATGAGAGATAAAGCGACGAGAGATAAAGCGACGAGAGATAAAGTGATGAGAGATAAAGTGATGAGAGATAAAGTGATGAGAGACAAAGTGACGAGAGATAAAGTGATGAGAGATAAAGTGACGAGAGATAAAGTGATGAGAGATAAAGTGACGAGAGATAAAGTGATGAGAGATAAAGTGACGAGAGATAAAGTGATGAGAGATAAAGTGATGAGAGATAAAGTGATGAGAGATAAAGTGATGAGAGATAAAGCGATGAGAGATAAAGTGATGAGAGATAAAGTGATGAGAGATAAAGTGACGAGAGATAAAGTGATGAGAGATAAAGCGATGAGAGATAAAGTGACGAGAGATAAAGTGATGAGAAATAAAGCGATGAGAGATAAAGCGATGAGAGATAAAGCGACGAGAGACAAAGTGACGAGAGATAAAGTGACGAGAGATAAAGTGACGAGAGATAATGTGATGAGAGATAAAGTGACGAGAGATAAAGTGACGAGAGATAAAGCGATGAGAGATAAAGCGATGAGAGATAAAGTGACGAGAGATAAAGTGACGAGAGATAAAGTGACGAGAGATAAAGTGATGAGAGATAAAGCGATGAGAGATAAAGCGATGAGAGATAAAGTGACGAGAGATAAAGTGATGAGAGATAAAGCGACGAGAGATAAAGTGACGAGAGATAAAGTGATGAGAGATAAAGCGACGAGAGATAAAGTAACGAGAGATAAAGTGACGAGAGATAAAGTGATGAGAGATAAAGCGACGAGAGATAAAGTGATGAGAGATAAAGTGACGAGAGATAAAGTGACGAGAGATAAAGTGACGAGAGATAAAGTGACGAGAGATAAAGTGACGAGAGATAAAGCGACGAGAGATAAAGCGACGAGAGATAAAGTGACGAGAGATAAAGTGATGAGAGATAAAGTGACGAGAGATAAAGTGATGAGAGATAAAGTGATGAGAGATAAAGTGACGAGAGATAAAGTGATGAGAGATAAAGCGATGAGAGATAAAGTGACGAGAGATAAAGCGACGAGAGATAAAGTGACGAGAGATAAAGTGATGAGAGATAAAGTGATGAGAGATAAAGCGATGAGAGATAAAGTGATGAGAGATAAAGCGATGAGGGATAAAGTGATGAGAGATAAAGTGATGAGAGATAAAGTGATGAGAGATAAAGTGATGAGGGATAAAGTGATGAGAGATAAAGTGATGAGAGATAAAGCGACGAGAGATAAAGTGACGAGAGATAAAGTGATGAGGGATAAAGTGATGAGAGATAAAGTGATGAGAGATAAAGTGACGAGAGATAAAGTGACGAGAGATAAAGTGATGAGGGATAAAGTGATGAGGGATAAAGCGATGAGAGATAAAGTGACGAGAGATAAAGTGATGAGGGATAAAGTGATGAGAGATAAAGTGATGAGAGATAAAGTGACGAGAGATAAAGTGACGAGAGATAAAGTGATGAGGGATAAAGTGATGAGGGATAAAGCGATGAGAGATAAAGTGACGAGAGATAAAGTGATGAGAGATAAAGTGATGAGAGATAAAGTGATGAGGGATAAAGTGATGAGAGATAAAGTGATGAGAGATAAAGCGATGAGAGATAAAGAGATGAGAGATAAAGTGATGAGAGATAAAGCGATGAGAGATAAAGTGATGAGAGAAAAAGTGATGAGAGATAAAGTGATGAGAGATAAAGCGACGAGAGACAAAGCGATGAGAGATAAAGTGATGAGAGATAAAGCGATGAGAGATAAAGTGATGAGAGATAAAGTGATGAGAGATAAAGCGACGAGAGATAAAGTGATGAGAGATAAAGTGATGAGAGATAAAGCGATGAGAGATAAAGCGATGAGAGATAAAGTGATGAGAGATAAAGTGATGAGAGATAAAGCGATGAGAGATAAAGCGGTGAGAGATAAAGCGATGAGAGATAAAGTGATGAGAGATAAAGTGATGAGAGATAAAGCGATGAGAGATAAAGCGGTGAGAGATAAAGCGATGAGAGATAAAGTGATGAGAGATAAAGTGATGAGAGATAAAGTGATGAGAGATAAAGTGATGAGAAATAAAGTGATGAGAGACAAAGTGACGAGAGATAAAGTGATGAGAGATAAAGTGATGAGAGATAAAGTGACGAGAGATAAAGTGATGAGAGATAAAGTGATGAGAGATAAAGTGATGAGAGACAAAGTGACGAGAGATAAAGCGATGAGAGATAAAGCGATGAGAGATAAAGTGACGAGAGATAAAGTGATGAGAGATAAAGTGATGAGAGACAAAGTGACGAGAGATAAAGTGATGAGAGATAAAGAGATGAGAGATAAAGTGATGAGAGATAAAGTGACGAGAGATAAAGTGATGAGAGATAAAGTGATGAGAGACAAAGTGACGAGAGATAAAGTGATGAGAGATAAAGCGATGAGAGATAAAGTGACGAGAGATAAAGCGATGAGAGATAAAGTGATGAGAGACAAAGTGACGAGAGATAAAGTGATGAGAGATAAAGTAATGAGAGATAAAGTGATGACATAAAGAGATGATAAAGATGAGCGAGTGTATCGAAAGCATTAGAAGCATATGGCAGATGTTGCACAGTGCGATATCCATACAGCCAATATCCATGATACTGGTAGCAACCTCCTGGTTACACCAGCCCACATGGGATTATTGTGTCCGTCCGTCCGTCGCGCATCCAAAAATGGGAGGGGTGGGGCTGGGTGGAGAGGGAAGGGTGGGGAGGGGCTGGGTTGGCAGGGTGGGGAGGGGCTGGGTGGGGAGGGTGGGGAGGGGCTGGGTGGGGAGAGTGGGGCTGGGTGGGGGGTGGGAGGGGTGGGGCTCGGTGGGGAGGGGCTGGTCACCCCGTGGTGCCCTTATAAAACTCAACGTTCAACCTACTCACGCCGGCTTGTGCCCGCCCTCACAGTCGGCCATATTTGCGGAATACACCACGCCCTGGCCGTTGACCCTGGCCATTGACCGAGCAACCCAACGTTCCTACCAGCTCCCTCCGCAGGAATGCATCCCTCTAAACAATTTCGGTAGCCCACTCCCGTCGCTATTTGTCAACAGTTTGGCAACAGCGGTACTGCTCACGCCCTTTGCACGCCTCCACGCAATGCCAGCCGCCGGCATCCATGCACACCCAACACACCCACACAAAAGACAAAGATCCCCCGTGTAGCCTTAACAGACTGTAGGGGCAAGTGCTGTTAGCGAGCACCTATGAAGGCCGGAACGGTACACGAGGGGGTGGGGTGGCCGGCACCACGCCCGACCGCCTTTGTCTCCCCAGTGGCGATGTTTACTATACAACGCGCCAGCTACTCATTTCAGGCTGAGTTGACCTAGGGGAGGCCCCCAGGACCGGTTCAGATAAACGTCACTGGTGTTGGCCGTGAGCGGGAATCGAACCCGGGTGGCCAGGTTCATAGCGCGGCGCGCTAATCGCTACACTACCGCTCCCCACACACCGACACACCCAACCACACCCCCCCCCAAAAAAAAATCGTCGTCCCAAAAGTCACTCTCCCCGACTCGGATTGTGCAAGCATGCCGCTAGGCACGAGTATAAAACCGCGGCGTGGCAAGAGATAGGAGCAGAAAAGGTCTGATTTCGTTGAGGACAGAAGCGAACGCACGTCGCTTAGACTCGTGGTTGTCGTTGTTGTTGTTGTCGCGGTCTGAGAATCGTCACGAATTGGACAGCGAGCTGAGCGAGAGTGAGAATCCGTCGACATGTCAAGCGCCTACGGTCGCGTTGGTTTCCCGTCCTCGACCTCCACGTGGATGGACGGTGGGCGCTGGTCCGCGAGTCGCATCGCGGCTCGAACGGCGTTCGCGTCGGAGGGCACCGACGGCTCGGTACGGACACCCCCAGCGCGCACACAGCGGACGTGGACGCGGGGACACGTGGGGACACGTGGGGGACACGTGGGGCAAGCGGGGGGACACTCACGGAGACACGTGGGGACATGGGGGGACACGCGGGCACACGTGGACACGCAGAGACGCACACACGTGGACGCGCAGAGGCGCGGCCAAGTAGACAAGTGGACACGAGGACACGTGGGGCATGCGGGGACGACACGCGGGCAAAAGAGGGCACACGTGGGGACATGGGGGGACACGCGGGCACACGGGGACACGCAGAGACGCGGCCAAGTAGACAAGTGGACATGATGACACGTGGGCACAGGAACACGCGGACACGCAGAGGGACAGCGACGATGAGACGGGGGACACTGCATGGGACACAGAGTGGCGCGGACATGGAGACGCGCAGAGACGCACACACCGTGGGGACACGGGGACACGCAGAGACGCACACACACGTGGGGACAGGGGTACGAGAACGACTGGGAAAACGTGGACGCATCTGATTTGATCTTAAAATAATTCACGTAGCGCCTTGTGCAAGGCGCTTTACGCAGAAGTAGCAGCGGTGCACGTGAATGTAATGGTGGCGATGGCGTGAGTGAAATCGATGGGGGAAGCGATGGGGGGCAAATCCGTGATGCGTGAGTTCGGTGAAAGCGAAACTGATGACGGTAAATGATGACGAATGATTGATTAATGATTGAATGATTACTTAAATTATGATGAATAATTGAATGAATGATAAATGATTGAATGAATGATGATGATTGAATGATTGATGAATGATTCAATGATGAATTCAATGATGATGAATGATTTAATGAATGATAGATCATTGATTGAATCATGACGAATGATTGAATGATTGATGAATGATTCAATGTTGATTTAAATGATGAGGAATGATTTAATTAATGATAAATGATTGACTGAATAATGATGATGAATGAGTGAATGCTAGACGATTGAATTATTCATGAATTATTGAATGATGAATTAAATGAGTATGAATAATTGAATGAATGGGGGTTAATGAGTGATAGCCATATAATGAGCATATGAAGAGTGAACAGTAACAGTGGTGGTAATGGTTATTAAATTAACGGGGGGGGGGGGGGTGGGGGGTCGTGGTGTGATCGAGGGGTAACAAGAAGTGAGTTTTGAGTGCGGAGCGGAAACTTAGTGAGTCAAGGCGCCCGGTTAATGTGCAGGGCGAAGTTTGTTCCAGTTAAGGGGTGCCGACGAAGAGAGAGAGGGAGGGAGGGAGAGAGCGACAGAGTGGATTGAGCACAAGGAGGAGGAGGAGCAGAGAGAGAGAGAGAGAGACGGCAAAGATTGAGAACGTCGAGACTTTTAACTTTTAAACAACTTTTATTGCCGCCAGCAGCGATTTCGATATAAAACACACAAAGTCACCAGCAAACAAATGAAAACAAACGCTACAAATCCACGCGCCGTGGCGCTAAAAGCACCGCGCACGACACGAAAGAAAAGCCACGTGGTGGTGGTGATTGTGGTGGTCATCGCGCACGCCACGGTGACGAGCGAGCGCGTCAGAAGGTGAACACGAGGGTGCCGTCCGCGCTGGTACAGAGAGGGGCTTGTCCGGCTCCCCAGCGTTCGAATAAGACGCGCTGTACATCACCGACATGTGTGTGGTAAGGGCGATAAGGCGACGCCCCGAGAGACATGTGGATGTCACGCGAAGGAGTTGAACCTGAGCAGGTGCAGTGGGGAGGTCGGAGGCGATTTCGAGGTGGCAGTGCCGCTCGATGGAGGGCAGCGGTCCATGTCACTTCGCTATGAAGAAGGGCCATCGCCCGAAACGTCGCCGATTACACTGGTCAACACACTTTTTTCTGGCATAAGCTATTCCAACGGTTTCAAGGTAATTTCGGGGTGCTGATTCCAAATCTGGCATCAGTTTTTGTCTATCACATCAGGTTTTTGAGATATCCAATATTGCATTTTCAATAAAAACTGCAGAAGAAAAATATTAAATAAATGTGGATATCTGCATAAAATGATATTATAAGCACACTATCCTAAAAATACAGCTCCATATTTTAACACTAAAGCAGTCACTGACTCGCAACAACTTGCAATCATAAGTGACAGAGTTAATTTCGGGTAAAATCAATTAAAATGGGGTATGCCGATAGCATAAAAATGAGATGTTGATAGAGCAAATCTGAGATCAGATTTGGAATCAGCACCCTGAAATTAGTCTAGAACAGCTGCAAAAGTCCAGGCCAGAAAAAAAATGTTTTTTTTGTTGACCAGTGAATTATAGACACACATTTCTATAGCGTCGTTCGTTTTTAAGACCGCGGTGTTATTAACGAAATTTGTTAATATAACTGAAATTTATTTTTATTTTACCAGGTAAGGCCCACTGAGCTATGCAGCTCTTTTTATTAAATCCTTTATATTAAGTTCACTTGCTTGCTTGCTTAGGACCGTGCAAATCTTTCGGTCGTTTTTTAACCCACTTCCCGTGATCCAATCGAGCTGACATTTTGCACACAGACTCGTTGTGCGTGACAATGCATGTTCGTGAAAAATGTTACACTGTTTAGGGAAAAATAAATGAATATTTAATTACCTATTATTTAATGCTGCCAGACAATCATCTGACCCATAGGTGGCAGCCATCTCAAACCAGAGGACGAGAGGACTCTAGCCGCCCCGATGCCACGCATATAAAGGATTTATAGTGAAAAACTTAGTTTTTACGGGTTTACTTGTCATAAGTCACTCAGGGTAGCTGAACGAAGTGGCTCATCACGTGGACATTAACAGCAGACAAACACTCTGAACGCGTGATGACGCTGATTCTAAATGTGGAGAGAAAAAACCGGAGGACCCGGAGACAAATCCACGCGACCACAGGGAGAGAGAGAGAGACACGCAGACTCCAAATATAGAGCAGGCGTCAGGGTCGGGATCTAACCCACGACCTCCTGTACACCAGGCGAGGTAGTTAACATCTCTCAGGGGCTGTCCATAAATGACGTCACGCGATTTTGGACGATTTTTTTGACCCCCTCCCCCCTCGTCACACGGCGTCACAAAAAGTCAGACCCCCCCTCTCAAATATGACGTCCCAAACCTCAAAACCATTTTTCCATTTTTAAAATAAAACATGCTTCAAATCGCTTTAAACCATTGTCATTGTCGTGCGTATTTAATGTGGCGCTGCACTCTGATATTGTAGGAGAAAACATTTATTAAAAAGTCTATTTAATTAAGTAGAACGTGTTGTCTATATTTATTTAAAGTTGCGCATTTTGATGTGACGTCACATTTCTCAAACACCCCCCCACCCCCCACCTCGTCACAAATGTCTGACCCCCCCCCCCACCCTAGGTGCGTGACGTCATTTATGGACGGCCCCTCATGTCTCCGTTTACATTGTCTCGCTAGGTGGAGGCGGCAGGAGGCGCTTCGAGGGACACGTGGCCTCTGAAACCGTCCTGGCCCTGTAAGTTACCCGGCCCACCCCCCTCCCCCCTCTGCAACGTACAAACCGATGCACCTCCTACACCGATGGCTCAGACAAACTGCGGTGGCGGTAGATATTTAGGGTCTTGTGCCACGAAACCCCTGAGGCCCGAGGTCGACTTCTCCCGGAGCCGTCGAGCCGCGCGGGTTCACCCCGTATTCGTGCGCAGGGGAATTGAGATTTCAGGTTCAGTTTAACACGTGTAAGGCTTTCGATTTAAAGCATTCGTGACTGCAGGGATTCATCTTCTTGGTTCTTTCGGTAAAGTCACGTAGAAGAGAAGTAATAAAATAATAAAAATAAAACATGCTAAAATAATTCTCACGACGTTTCGGCCACAACGCAAGCAGCCGTCCTCAGGTGAAGAACAGGTCTGTCGGGAAGACAGCGTCTGAATGACGCGTCTGAATGACGCTGTCTTCCCGACAGACCTGTTCTTCACCTGAGGACGGCTGCTTGCGTTGTGGCCGAAACGTCGTGAGAATTATTTTATTATGTTGAATTTTTGTTATTTTATTATTTCCCTTTTACGTGACTTTACCGAAAGAACCAAGAAGATGGTCTCGTGGATTTTTCTCGGGGTCCTTTGGGTTTTCCCTCCACATTTAGAATCAACATCGCAACGTTTAGAGTGTGTGGCTACTATGAATTTAGCAGGCGATGATAAGCCACTTCGTTGAGCTATTATTTGTGAAAGTCAGGTCGCTTCTGAAAAAGAGCTGGTACAACAACAACAACAAAACAACACAATTTAGTTTTTTCGTTTAGATAGTCACGATTGTTGTTTTCACAAATCCGTCGATTTGAATCGTTTTCTTTTTATCGACTCATTTTTTGTTAACCATCACCTTTCCATGGTGGGCCCCCGCTGGCATCCTGCAGGCGAGGGATCAGCCCAGCGATCCTCAGAAATATCATCATCATCATCGTCATCACCACCACAGTGTTACTTATGTAATAAGCCAAAACATCGGGTCGGAAATGTCAACCCAGTCACTGGATTCGGGCCAGACATGTCATGTTGGGTGCGGTTTGGTGGGGCCCGTGGTTTTTATTTTTATATCACGGTTGTTGAGACACGCACAGCGCGCCTGTATGTGTGCCCGTGCGTACGTTGAACTTTTTTCGCACCGTACGTAGCCAACCGTGCTGATCGGAGGTGCGAGACAAGGACAACAAGACTAAACACAAAAACCGCAGTTCTAAAGAAATGAGCTTTCAATCGAAAATAAAAAAATGAAGGAAGGGCGTTCCAGACGGTCGCAGAAGCGCATCCTGAAATCGCGACGCCCGATAGAACCACACAGGGCCCCGCAGGGTTCCACAGGTCCCATAGGAATCCACAGATCCCATAGGGTTCCACAGATCCCATAGTGTCCCACAGATCCCATAGGGTTCCACAGGTCCCATAGGGTTCCACAGGTCCCATAGGGTTCCACAGGTCCCATAGGGTTCCACAGGTCCCATAGGGTTCCAAAGGTCCCATAGGGTTCCACAGGTCCCATAGGGTTCCACAGGTCCCATAGGGTCCCACAGGTCCCATAGGGTTACACAGGTCCCATAGGGTTCCACAGGTCCCATAGGATTCCACAGGTCCCATAGGGTTCCACAGATCCCATAGGGTCCCACAGGTCCCATAGGGTTCCACAGGTCCCATAGGGTTCCACAGGTCCCATAGGGTTCCACAGGTCCCATAGGGTTCCACAGGTCCCATAGGGTTACACATGTCCCATAGGGTTCCACAGGTCCGATAGGGTTCCACAGGTCCCATAGGGTTCCACAGGTCCCATAGTATTACACAGGTCCCATAGGGTTCTACAAGCCCAACAGTGCCTCCCAAAGGACCCCACAGGGCCCCATATAGATCACACAGTCTCAGAGGTCGCAACCGGGTACCCGATACCCGTACCCTACCCGATACCCGGCTACCCGTACCCGGCCAGGTACGGGTACGGGTAGCCGTTTGCGACCCTGGTGCGGCCTGGTACGGGTACGGGTAGGCCGTGAGTCACTGGTGAGTCACCGTTTGTCACTCATTTAGGGTAGGGTACGGGTACGGGTAGGGAACGGCTACCGGGTACGGGTACGGGTACCCATTTGCGACTTTGGTGCGGCCGGGTACGGGTACGGGTAAGGAATCAAACCCCGTTTGCGACCTCTGCACAGGCTCCACTAAATTGGCTCAGTAGCAAGGGAACGTCCTAGGGGGGGGGGGCGGGGTTCTTAGTATTATTAGATGTTCAATTCGGTCAAGAAGAGTCTTGACACAGGGACACGTGGAACTATTGGACCATCGCCCGGGCGAAAGAGAGAGAATGAGGGTTACGATTAGCCTGCCGCCCAACCAAGGCGGATTACTTATACATCTGTGTCTGTGCGTGCTTGTAATGCACGAAGGGTTGTAAATGATTAGTAATGCGATATGGATGACGGCTCCCATCATGCCGCCTATGATGCGGGGCGGGGTTGTTTTATAATAATAATAAATAAATTCGGTGAATTACTTTTATATATTGGCCTCTCTCAATCGCTGGAAGGCTGCCCAGGTGCTGTAGAGCCGACACTCCAAACGATTGCTGTACACCGGTCTGCACATTAGGATGGCAATGAGTGATGGGTGTTTGTTACACTCGACGTGGGAGGAAACTCGAGCCCCCTAGCGCATGAGAGGGTGCAATACTCTATCCCCGTCCACAAGAGGCAGATGGATCAAGACCGTATCCATGGAGTCAACATTGGGGGGGGGGGGGGGGGCAAATGTTTCAGGGTGTCTGGGGGTCCCAACCCAGAAGAAAACAATCTAAATTTTAAAACTAATTTCCTGCCTAAAATATTTTAAAATTCACTAACACATGGGATGTACTTTTCATTTATGTTTTACAATAATGTCTAATAGTCTTGGTTCTTTCGGTAAAGTCACGTAGAAGGGAAATAATACAATAATAAAAATAAAACATAATAAAATAATAAAAATAAAACATAATAGAATTATGAAAATAGAACATGATAAAATACAATTCTGCTTGCGTTGTGGCCGAAACGTCGTGAAAATTACATTTTATTATGTTTTATTTTTATTATTTTATTATTTCCCTTTTACGTGACTTTACCGAAAGAACAAAGAAGATGAATCCCTGCAGTCACGAAAGCTTTAAATCGAAATTTATGTCTAATAGTGTATTGTATTTACATTGCTCTGTTTTTACTTTTTTACCATTTCTTGTTTCATTGTATGTAATGGCAGAGATTAGGGATTCATAAAGTGCAACCATAACCACAATCATATAAACAGAAATCTATGCATTGATTTATATGAATACAAGTCCAGATATTGTGACCAAGGTTTAGCAAATTGTAGTTTTCATTTCCATAGCATAGCAACTTTTTTTTTTTAAATATATAGCAATTTATTGGGAGGGCATGTGTCCCCCCCAATATATATTATAATTATATTATAATTACGGCCTTGAGATGGGTGATCAGTCCATTCGGCTCCTCCTCTATGCCCCACAGGAAGGGAGTTTCGCAAGAGCCGTGAGTGTTTTGGTCGATCACAAACGATGTCACGCAATTTTTGTCCCTGGGTACAAAGTGTTCTTTTTTAATTGCTTATGCCTCAACAGAATATAAAACGGCTATTATTCCCCACGAACGTTGCTTTTGTGACCAGGATTTCACGTGAACGAAAGACACAAATGCACACCACGTTTTCTCATTAACAATAGGTACCTTTCGAAATATCTCTGTGCTAAGATGTTCTAACACCAAATAGATGTCCTAGATTTGAAGCTTTCGTGACTGCAAGGATTCATACTCTTAGTTTTTTTCGGTAAAGTCACGTAGGTAAAAATAAAAGTAAATAATAAATATTATAAAAATGATAATAGAAATAAAATATTATTCTTTTATTAAATAAATAATGAAATATTAATATGTATTTACTATTTAATTTCTATTCTTGATTCTTTCGGTAAAGTCACGTAGAAGGGAAATAATAAAATAATAAAAATATTAAACAATAAAGTCACGTAGAAGGGAAATAATAAAATAATATTAATATAAAAAATAGCAATATTATTTAATTATTTCCCTTCTACGTGACTTTACCGAAAGAACCAAGAATATGAATCCCTGCAGTCACGAAAGCTTAAAATCTAAATTAATTTCATTTCTATTATAATTTTTATCATTTTTATTATTTATTTTAATTTTTACCTAAGTGACTTTACCGAAAAAACCTAAGAGTACCAAATCGATGCCCTTTTCAAATCCTTTATATTAAGTTCACTTGCTTGCTTGCTTGCGCGCTTACGACCGTGCAAATCTTTCGGTCGTTTTTTAACCCACTTCCCGTGATCCAATCGAGCTGACATTTTCCACACAGACTCGTTGTGCGTGACAATTGATTTTCGTGAAAAAAAAAATTCCAAAATTTTACACTTTTTAGGAATTTTTTTTTTTATATTTAATTACCAATTGCTTAATGGTGGCAGACAATCATCTGACCCATAGGTGGCAGCCATCTCAAGCCAGAGGACGAGAGGATTCTAGCCGCCACGCATATAAAGGATTTAGAGTGAAAAACTTTGTTTTTACGGGTTAATTTTTTTAAGGCATCGAGTCTGCATTAATCACACGTGTTTGCGGTGAACATGCAAACAACATGCTATGATTTATATTTATTGTCTTTGAAACTGATTGGCCTACATCAGAGCCATCCTTTTTCATGGCCTCGTCTCGCCAGTGTTAGACCAGCAAACGCCGAAAGGCGACCGGTACAAAGACAATGCACGCATCAGAACACGTAGAGCTTGGGATGAGCAGCATTATCATGGGAAACTTTTTGCCAAGCTGCAGACGACCTAGCTGTAGTAGACGTGGCGACAGTCCTGTCCTACCCATGAGAACGATTGCACCAACAGTAAACGCAACTTACGCATTGACTTCACGTTGCAATTACGAGTAGACAAACCCGGTGCTGTGCAACAGAGAATTAAACTAACCTAAACCAAACATCTTCTTGGTTCTTTCGGTAAAGTCACGTAGAAGGGAAATAATAAAATAATAAAAATAAAACATAATAAAATACAATTCTCACTGCGTTGTGGCTGAAACGTCGTGAGAAGCAGCCGGCTGCTTGCGTTGTGGCCGAAACGTCGTTTAGAATTGTGTTTTATTATGTTTGATTTTTATTATTATTTTATTATTTCCCTTCTACGTGACTTTACCGAAAGAACCAAGAAGATGAATCCCTGCAGTCACGAAAGCTTTAAATCGAAAACTAAACCAAACAATACATTTTTCGAAAGTTCGATTCAATTGGCAAAAAAATTATAATAATTTTTTTAAAGTTGACCCACACACACGCACAGATAGCTCCGTAGCCCCGCGTAACCCCCACTCGGACACCAAGCAATGGTCACGTCACAGCCCGAGGGGGGGGGGGGGGGGGAGGAGGTCGGGGTGGACAGGAGCCCAGGCCAGCAGCCAGCCGGGGACACGCGAGGCGTGGATTATTTCTAACGGCCGTGTGCGAAATCACCGTCAGGGCACTTGCCCGGGAGCGATTTGCCCGGCAGCGGCGACTCTCCCGGCGTAGAGAGGCGCCGCCACCTCGCGGTGCGGTCGGTGGACCAGCGGATCGCGGCCAACCGGGCGCGGCACCGCACGAGCGACTACGAGGTGGACAACCTCGTGCTGCGCCGCGGGGAACCCTTTGACCTGCAGCTCAAGCTAAACCGCCCCTACGACCCCAGAGAAGACAAGATTCGCCTGGAGCTGCAGATCGGTGAGTGGGTATTGGCGTGGGGTTGTGGGGGACGGGTAATTAATTTCCACGTTTTGTTATTCACATGACAAACTTTATGAATTGGCTGTGTCGGGTTGAGAAGGGTTAACGACACGTGGACATTTGCTTAAGCGTTCTTGCCGGCTCAACTGCCAAAGTCTGGCCTGAATTCCCAAATTTCCTGCTTAAATCCCAGAAATTCTGGCTTGAGCCCCCGAATTTCTGACTTCAACCACTGAAATGTTGGCCTTAAATCGAGAAATTATGGCTTTAACCCCTAAAATTATGGCCTTAAACCCAGAAATTATGGCTTTAACCCCTGAAATTTTGGCCTTAAACCCAGAAATTATGGCTTTAACCCTTGAAATTATGGCCTGACCCCACAAAATTCTGGCATCAACCTCTGGAACCGTGGCTTACACCCCCAAATTCTGACTTCTAACGGCGTCCCGTCGTCGCTGGGCAGGACGCTTCCCGCTGGAGAGCAGGGGCTCCCTTGTGGTGGTGGAGGTGAACAAATGTAAGACCGAGAGCCGCTTCGGTGCCACGGTGTTGTACTCCGGCGGCAAGAAGCTCACCATCTCCGTGAACCTGGCCCCCAACTGCATCGTGGGCCGGTTCGAGATGTACGTCGTGACCGAGTCGAACGGACGGCTGAACAGGACCGAGAGGGACCCCAATACGGACATCTATGTGCTCTTCAACCCGTGGTGCAGAGGTGGGTCCTCCCCTCCTACCATTCCCAGGGCCTCCATCGATGACTTTCGGTAACCTTCGGGGGGGGGGGGTAGGGGTGTGTGGGTCTGCTTCACTTCCATCGACGTCTCTCCTTGCGGCATCTCCTCTTGCAAACTGAGACCGCTTCCATCCCGAAGCTGTCTTGCGATTTTGTTTTGGTGGTGACACTGCTGGTGCTGTTGCTGCTGCTGCTGCTACAGCGCCGGCCGTAGTTTGTTGTCCTGCCCCCGCACATCCAATGAGCACGGTTGGCTACGTTCGGTGCGAAAGATTTGCAGATCAGCGAGGGCATGAGGGTAGGGGGATTTCTTTTTTTGGAGGGGGAGACATGGTAATAATAATAATGCTGTAATAAAGTCATTTTATATAGCGTCATTCATGCTGATTGTATCACACAGCGCTGTACATTAATTACGTTAAGCGATTGGTGACCGCTAGCTGAGACCATCAGCTCGCTACATCCGAGAGCTGATGGTGTGATGAGAGCGCGGGGGGTGGTTGGTTCGGGTAGGTCGGTGGGTTTGTTGGGTGGGTGAGTTGAGTGGATTTGTTGGGTGGGTGAGTTGAGTGGTTGGGGTGGGTGGGTGTTGTGGGTTTGGTGGTTGGGGTGGGTGGTTGGGTAGGTGGGTTGGGCGGGGGGAGGGGTTGGTTTGGGTCGTTCTGGTGGGTCGGTGGGTTGATTGGGTGGGTGAGTTGAGTGGGTTGGGTGGGTGGGTGAGTTGAGTGGTTGGGGTGGGTGGGTGTTGTGGGTTTGGTGGTTGGGGTGGGTGGGTTGGGTGGTTGGGTAGGTGGATTGGGCGGGGGGAGGGGTTGGGTTGGGTCGTTCTGGTGGGTTGGTGGGTTGATTGGGTGGGTGAGTTGAGTGTGTTGGGTGGGTGAGTGAGTTGAGTGGTTGGGGTGGGTGGGGTGGGTGGGTGGTTTGGTTCGGTAGGTGGGTTGGGGCAGGGGGGAGGGGTTGGGTTGGGTGGTTCGGGGGGGGGGTCGGTATGTTTGTTGGGCGGGTGAGTTGAGTGGGTTTGGTGGATGGGTGAGTTGAGTGGTTGGGGTGGGCGGGGTGTTTTGGTGGAGGGGGCGATTGCGGAGTCGCCCGTCTCTCCGCGGGTTTCACTGACCGCGAACCCGTGCCGCCCGACGTGCCGCAGAGGACCAGGTGTTCATGCGCGACGAGTCGTGGAGGCGGGAGTACGTGCTCAACGACACGGGCTGCCTCTACCTGGGCACGAGCGAGCAGATCGTGACGCACCACTGGAACTTCGGGCAGGTGTGTGTGTGTGTGCGACCGTGGGTGAGACGAGGGGTTGGTGGGGTCACAGCTCGTTACGGCCTTCGACGCTAATGCCGCCCGCGCCACCGCAATGGAGCGCAATTGTCCGCCGTTGCCGACATTCACGACCGCCGTAGTCAACCACCACCGTCACGGCCGCCGTTACCGCTACCGTTGGCACAATGAACACGGTTATCACCATCAAAGACAAAGATCCCACACGTAGCCTTGACAGAGTGTCGGGGCAAGTGCTGTTCGCGAGCAGCGGCCTTCAAGGCCGGCACTGTGTCACACGAGGGGGTGGGTGGCCATTACGCACGTACGGTCGCCTTAGTCTCCCAAGTGGCGATGTTGACACGTGGTGCCAGGTACTCATTTGAGGCTGAGTCGACCTTGGGGAGGCCCAGGACGGGTTTAAGATCAGCGTCACTGGTGTTGACCTTGAGCGGGTTATCAAACTCGGATCGCTGGGTTCTTAGATAGCGCGCTAATCACTCCACTACCGCTACCCATAACCACCACATATTCTTAGGTTTTTTTCGGTAAAGTCACGTAGGTAAAAAATTTAAATTAATAAAAGTAAAATAAAAATAAAAATCACGACGTTTCGGAGGCAACACAAGCTTCCGTCTTCAGGTGGAACCGTCACAGCACGATAGCTGTATCACTTGATATCACTTGATACAGCTATCGTGCTGTGACGGTTCCACCTGAAGACGGAAGCTTGTGTTGCCTCCGAAACGTCGTGATTTTTATTTTATTTTTATTTTACTTTTATTAATTTAAATTTTTTACCTACGTGACTTTACCGAAAAAACCTAAGAATATGAATCCTTGCAGTCACGAAAGCTTCAAATCCATAATCAGGGTCGTGATCGACCCTCCTGCATACCAGGCGAGGTGATGAACATCGATCGTTCGATGGCCACGTGCGTTTGTCGTTGCAGTTCGAGCGCGGAATCCTGGACGTCTGCCTCTCCCTCTTGGACAAGGGGGGCCTGGGAATGAGTTCCCGCGGGAGCCCCATCGCCGTGTCTCGCACCGCCTCTGCCATTGTGAGTTTGAACCACCCGTCACTGAAAAGCATCACCCCCGTCACTCAAATTAATCCCACTGGGATTTTTGCACACAGCGTTGGTGTACGGTGCTTTTTTCTGCAATATTTTTCCGTCTTTTCTTGGATTTTCTGTTTGCGCATAGTCACAGACTCTCTTTAAGATGTTTTCTTGTTCATGTTTTTGTTTTTTTGTTTTTTTTGCGGTTGCACACGATTCAAGAGCCGGATGGCTCACAGGGCTACACCTAATACATGAATTTGAACTTGGACCACCCGTCACTCAAAATCATCTCCCCGTCACTCAAAAGAACCACCCGTCACCGTTACAGCCAACTGGAAAGGGCATTGCTCCCCCCAGGAATGGGCCGGTAAAGTGTCAAATAAAATCTCCGCTCGACAGCATCGAGATGGCAGGGAGGAAGCTCAGCACCACCAAACATGGAGGCCCCTCCAGGGCACCTTCATTCACGAGGGCATTTAGGCACCCCCCACCCCCTCTTTCTCCCCCTCTCTCCCCCATCTTCCCGCCCCCTCTCCCTCCCCCTCTTCCCTCCCCCCTCCCCCCCTCTTCCCCCCCCCGTCCTCCCCCCCCTCTTCCCGCCCCCTCTCCCTCCCCCCTCTTCTCCTCCCTCCCCCTCTCCCCCTCCTCTTCCTGCCCCCTCTTCCCCCACCCCCTCTTCCCCCCTCTTCCCCCCCCTCTCCCTCCCCCCTCTCCCCCCCCCCTCTTCCACCCCCTGTCCCCCCCCCCCGGTTCCTCCCCCCCTCTTCCCCCCCTCTTCCCCCACCTCCTCTTACCCATCTTTCCCCCCCCCCCTCTTCCCGCCCCCTCTCCCTCCCCCTCTTCTCCTCCCTCCCCCCCTCTCCCCCCCCTCTCCCCCTCCTCTTCCCCCCTCTCCCCCCCCCCTCTTCCCCCCCTCTCCCTCCCCCCTCTTCCCCCCCTGTTCCTCCCCCTCTTCCACCCCCCCTGTCCCCCCTCCTGCCCCCCCCCCCTGTTCCTCCCCCCTCTTCCCCCCCTCTTCCACCCCACCCCTCTTCCGCCCGCTCCCTTTTGTCCCCTTCTCCTCCAGGGGTATGGGAGCTTGGGCAGACCCCCAGAGGGTTGTAGAGTTGATCGACAGTTCTCTATTGCACTGTGAGCCGTCCATAGCCAAAGAACCCACCCACCACCCACCCACCCACTCCCCCCCCGTGCTGATCCGTGTAGCCTGTGAACTCTAAACAGGCTGTCGGGGCAAGTGCTGTTAGCGAGCGGCACCTACGAAGGTGGCAGTGTGGCCAGCGGCGTTGAGCCCACCCCGGCCGCCTTGAAACAAGACCCGGAGAACCCGGAGGAAAATCCACACGACCGCGGGGAGAGAGAGAGACATGCAAACTCCAAATACACAGCAGGTGTCGTCAGGGTCAGGATCGAACACACGACCTCCTGTACACTAGGCGAGGTCGTTAACATTTCATAGCCACCGTGATGATGATGATGAGAGAGAGAGACACGCAAACTCCAAATATACAGCAGGCGTCGTCAGGGTCAGGATCGAACCCACGACCTCCTGCATATCAGGCGAGGTGGTTAATATCTCCTAGCCACCGTGATGATGATGATGATGAGATAGAGAGACGCAGACTCCAAATACACAGCAGGCGTCGTCAGGGTTGGGCTCGAACCCACGACCTCCTGTACACCAGGCGAGGTCGTTAACATCTCCTCGCCACCCTGGCGCCCTGTCCGGCTACCCCCCCGCCCCCTCTCCCCTGGACCAGGTGAACGCCAACGACGACCGCGGCGTGTTGAAGGGCCGCTGGTCGGGGCACTACAGGAACGGCGTTCCGCCCACCGCGTGGAACGGCAGCGTCGACATCCTCCTGCGCTACGGCCTCACGGGGCGTCCCGTCCGCTACGGCCAGTGCTGGGTGTTCTCCGGGCTGCTCGTCACCGGTGAGGCAGCGCCGGGCAACGCCCGATCGCCCGCTCGCCAACTCGCCCTGCTCACCGGCTCGCTCGTTCACCGGCTCGCGCGCTCACCAACTCGTCCGCTCACCAACTCGCCCGCTCGCCCACTCGCTCACCAGCTCGCCCGCTCACCAACTCGCCCTGCTCACCATCTCGTCCGCTCACCGGCTCGCCCGCTCACCAGCTCGCCTGCTCGCCCACTCGCTCACCAGCTCGCCCGCTCACCAACTCGCCCGCTCACCAACTCGCTCACCAGCTCGCCCGCTCACCAACTCGCTCACCAGTTCGCCCGCTCGCCCGCTCGCCCGCTCACCATCTTGCCCACTCACCATCTCGCCCGCTCACCATCTCGCCCGCTCAGCAACTCGCTAACTCACCAACTCGCTCACCAGCTCGCCCTGCTCACCAGCTCGCCCGCTCACCAACTCGCTCACCAGCTCGCCCGCTCACCAACTCGCTCACCAGTTCGCCCGCTCGCCCGCTCACCATCTTGCCCGCTCACCAGCTCGCCCGCTCGCCCACTCGCTCACCATCTCGCCCGCTCGCAAAGGCCACCCGGAAATTGCTGCTGGCATGATGGCAGCCGTGGCAGATTAGGAGCATCTCTTTTTTACGCCTTTGATGAGGCACTGAATGTGGAAACCGGCCCAGGCTTTGTGCCAATGCTGCTGAAATTTGGTGCACACCCAGAAAGGATGGCCGTTTGGCTGATGGGGTGTGTCAAATCGCAATTTTCTATTTACGTGGAGGGATGATGTATGGGAGGGAGGTGGGATTTGTCTGCTTATTTGTTTTAGTCTGGCACGGTGTGGTGTGGTGTGGCGTGGTGTGGCGTGGTGTGGTCTGGAGTGGTGTGGTCTGGAGTGGTGTGGTCTGGTGTGGTGTGGTCTGGTGTGGCGTGGTGTGGCTTGGTGTGGCGTGGTGTGGTCTGGAGTGGTGTGGCATGGCGTGGTGTGGTCTGGTGTGGCGTGGTGTGGCTTGGTGTGGCGTGGTGTGGTCTGGAGTGGTGTAGCATGCTGTGGTCTCGCCTGGCGTGGTGTGGTGTTTCTATATTGATCTTCTTTCGCAGCATACGTAGCCAACCCGTGCTAATCAGAGGTCGTGGCGTGGTGCGCTGTTGCAGTTCTCCGCTGTCTGGGCATCCCGTGTCGCAGCATCTCCAACTTCTCGTCGATGCACGACCAAAATGCGAATCTGACCATGGACACTTACTTGGACCAGGACATGTGGCCCATCGACTCGCTGAACCACGACTCCATCTGGTGAGTCGAGCCACAGGGAGTGGGGCTGTAGACTCCCAAGGTCACGTGTCAAGTTTTGTTCATTTATTTGACCCGGGCATCACCGGAATGACCTACAGCGAAAGTTTGAGCGATGAAGCGATTGAAAACACAAAATTCCGCGCAAAAACCAACAATGTTGTGATTTTTCTCCAGCTCGTCACGGTACCCATTCTTTGTTATGGCCGAGCCGACCTAGGGGTTGCCCGAACCAGGCGGTGAATCTGTGTCCCTTTGTACACCGCCACTACAGCTGGTCACGGTACAGTACTCATTATTTGTTATGGCTGAGCCGACCTAGGGGTTGCCCGAACCAGGTGGTGAATCTGTGTTCCTTTGTCCACCGCCACTACCGCTGGTCACGGTACAGTACTCATTCTTTGTTATGGCTGAGCCGACCTAGGGGTTGCCCGAACCAGGCGGTGAATCTGTGTCCCTTTGTACACCGCCACTGCCGCTGGTCACGGTACAGTACTCATTCTTTGTTATGGCTGAGCCGACCTAGGGGTTGCCCGAACCAGGCGGTGAATCTGTGTCCCTTTGTCCACCGCCACTACCGCTGGTCACGGTACAGTACTCATTCTTTGTTATGGCTGAGCTGACCTAGGGGTGGCCCGAACCAAGGGCGCGGCGTAATGCTGCCCTCTTTGTCCAACGCTTACTCCATCTGTTGGCCGTTCATTGTGAGGGCTGAGCGGGGGGGGGGGGGTTGGGGCCGGAGTCAGGGTTGGGGGCAATGCCTTGTGCCCGCCGGTGATGCAAAAAAAAAACTAAACAAAAATATAAAATCAAAACAAAACAAAAAAAATAAAAAAAATAAACACAAAAAAAAGAAAAAGAAAAAAAACAAGCTAAACTAAACAAAACAAAAACGAAAAAAAACTTAAGCTAAACAAAAAACAAATATTAAACAAAAACTAAAACAAAAAAAATTAAATGATAATTGTTTTTTTACCCTTCTATCTGGCAACAAAACTGACACCTTTTTTACAAGCAGTCATGTTTGCATAGACCACAATACCTGCAGTCATAATGCAAACAAAAACACAACTCTGATAATGTATGCACTGTCCTTGAAGTTGATTGGTCCACACCCGAGACAGCTTTCCTTAGAGCCTAGTCTCACATGGTGTTGGACCAGATGACGCCAAAAGGCGCACAACTCAAAAACAGCGCACTCTCAGAGTATTGAGAGCTCGGGGTAAGCATTTACACTATGAGACATCTGCCAGATAGAAGGTTATAAAAAAAACAATTATCATATTTTTTTACTGGCAAATGAGGTTCCAATGGTGAAAAAAAAAATAAACTAAAACAAAAAACTCAAACACAAAACCCCGTCTCGCGCCCGCGTCTCAGGAACTTCCACGTGTGGAACGAGGCGTGGATGGCGAGGCCCGATCTGCCGGTCGACAACGACGGCTGGCAGGTCGTGGACGCGACGCCGCAGGAGCAGAGCGACGGTACGCGCACTTCCACCCCCACCCCCCCCCACCGTTCGTTCGTTCTTTGTTCGTTCTTCGTTCATTCATTCGGACGCTTGCGTTCGCAACGCTCGTTTTGGGTGTTAGCTCGCTCGCTGGTTTGCTTGTCCATCCGTTTAATTGCTCGGTCGTTCGCTCATCAGTTAGTCCGTCGAATTCATTCCTACTCGTTCAGTTAGTCGTTAAGTCATTCATTAAATTATTCATTCGTTCGCTCATCAGTAAAAAAAACTCTATTCATTCCTACTCATTCAGTCAGTTGTTAAGTCATTATTTGTATTTTTCATTCATTCGCTCATCAGTTCATTTATTCGTCTATTCATTCTTACTCATTCAGTTAGTCGTTACGTCATTCATTTTATTCATTCGTTCGCTCATCAGTTAGTCCGTCTAATTCATTGCTACTCGTTCAGTTAGTCGTTAAGTCATTCATTTAATTATTCATTCGTTTGCTCATCAGTAAAAAAAAATTCGTCTATTCATTCCTATTCATTCAGTTAGTCATTAAGTCAATAATTTTATTCTTTATTCATTCGCTCATCAGTTAGTCCTCTATTCATTCTGACTCATTCAGTTAGTCGTTAGGTCATTCATTTAATTATAATTCGTTCGCTCATAAGTTAGTTAATCCATCTATTCATTCTTACTCATTCAGTTAGTCGTTAAGTCATTCATTTTATTCATTCATTCGCTCATCAATTAGTCGTCTATTCATTCTTACTCATTCAGTTAGTCGTTAAGTCATTCATTTTATTCATTCATTCGTTCGCTCATCAGGCGTCTATTCATTCTTAGTTAGTCATTCATTCTGCGCGACGAACCTGGCGACCTGAGTTCGATTCCCGCTCACGGCCAACTCCAGTGACGATTATCTGAACCGGTCCCGGGCCTCCCCTAGGTCGATTCGGCCTGAAATAGTGCGATGTGTAAACATCACCACTATGGAGACAAAGGCGGCCGGGCGTGGTGCTGGCCACCCACCACCTCGTGTGCCACCGTGCCGACCTTCATAGGTGCTCGCTAACAGCACTTGCCCCAACAGTCTGTTAAGGCTACACGGGGGGTCTTTGTCCTTGTGTGCCTCCATGCAGGCCTCATGCAGTGCGGGCCCGCACCGCAGGTGGCGGTCAAGAACGGTCACGTGCACATCAAGCACGACACCCCCTTCGTCTTCGCAGAGGTGTGTGTCTGTGTGTGTGTGTCTGTGTGTGTCTGTGTGTGTGTTTGTGTGTGTGTGTCTGTGTGTCTGTATGTGTGTGTGTCTGTGTGTGTCTGTGTGTGTGTGTCTGTGTGTTTGTTTGTGTCTGTGTGTGTGTCTCGTGTGCCACAGTGCCGACCTTCATAGGTGCTCGCTAACAGCACTTGTCCCAACAGTCTGTTGAGGCTATACACGGGGGAGGGAATCTTTGTCTTCATGCGTCTGTGCGTGATAACATTAAATTACCTTCAAACAAAAAAACGACAGTTTTTTTTGTTACGTTTAATCAAACCACGCATTTATATTTACGCGTTCGTACCCAACGCCAAAAACAACAACGACCAACCTCGACGCGGGCTAAACTCCCGTCGCTCCGCGCGCGGGCCAGGTCAACGGCGACCGCGTGTACTGGGTCTGGGGCAAGGACTGGAGGTTCCACAAGGTGTACACCGACACGTCTGTCATCGGCAAGGACATCAGCACCAAGGCGGTGGGCAGCATGCGGCGCGAGGACATCACCCTGCAGTACAAGTTCCCCGAGGGTACGTGGCCAACGCGAGTTCGGAAAAAAATAACCGATTTTTTTTTGACCACGCTCGAGGAACACCGGGACACATCTTCTTGGTTCTTTCGGTAAAGTCACGTAGAAGGGAAGTAATGAAATAATAAAAATAAAACATAATAAAATAATTCTCACAACCACTATATTATTTTATTATGTTTAATTTTCATTATTTTATCACTTCCCTTCTACGTGACTTTACCGAAAGAACCAAGAAGATGAATCCCTGCAGTCACGAAAGCTTTAAATTGAAACTGGGACACTTATTACTTTTTTTTATATTATAACCACCGAACGATGTCCTGTAGCTGCCACCACTTCCTCTTGGGCTGTTGGTTCGTCCGTGGTTTAGAGAGTCGCTTGGCTCGATCAGCCGAGATGATGACACTGATGCACGGCCGAAAGTTCGTTCGTTTTGTGTTTGTTTATTCCTCGAGGCAAGGGTCTCCTACAAAGCCGTAGTGCGGCTCTTGTTCAGAAGCGACATGGTAGCTGAACGGAGGTGGCTTATTGCCGTCGCCGCGTGGAAATTTCAAGGAGCGGCCAAACGCAATCTGAACACCGGTGACGTCGATTCGAAACGTGAAAGGGGGGAAAGCGAAAACCCGGAGGTCCCAGATGATAAACACAACTCCACGTGACCACGGAGAGAGAGAGAGACGGAGACTCCAAATATACAGCAGCAGGCGTCAGGGTCGGGATCGAACCCACGACTTCCTGCATACCAGGCGAGGTGGTTAACATCTCCTAGCCACCGTGATGGTGATGATGATGAGATAAGAGACACACAAACTCCAAATATACAGCAGCAGGCGTCAGGGTCGGGATCGAACTCACGACTTCCTGCATACCAGGCGAGGTGGTTAACATCTCCTAGCCACCGTGATGGTGATGATGATGAGATAAGAGACACACAAACTCCAAATATGCAGCAGCAGACGTCGTCAGGGTCGGGATCGAACGCACGACCTATGTACACCAGGCGAGGTGGTTAACATCTCCTAGCCACCGTGATGATGATGAGAGAGAGACACGCAAACTCCAAATATACAGCAGCAGGCGTCGTCAGGGTCGGGATCGAACCCACGACTTCCTGCATACCAGGCGAGGTGGTTATTATCTCCTAGCCACCGTGATGATGATGAGAGAGACACGCAAACTCCAAATATACAGCAGCAGGCGTCAGGGTCGGGATCGAACCCACGACTTCCTGCACACCAGGCGAGGTGGTTAACATCTCCTAGCCACCGTGATGGTGATGATGATGAGATAAGAGACACACAAACTCCAAATATACAGCAGCAGACGTCGTCAGGGTCGGGATCGAACGCACGACCTATGTACACCAGGCGAGGTGGTTAACATCTCCTAGCCACCGTGATGATGATGATGATGAGAAAGAGGCACAACAACTCCAAATATACAGCAGCAGGCGTCAGGGTTCGCGAACCTCCTGTGTGTAGTTGTCCCGCGGGGTCAGCGGGTTCATCCTTTCCTTCCCTCCTACCGCCCCCCCCCCCCCTTCCCCCAAGGATCGAATAAGGAACGCGAAACGATGGCGCGTGCCATGGCGGGAGGCATAGACTTCGTTGCCTACTCCCCGTCGACACCTGCGGACGACGCGCTGCGCGGGCTGTCCGTGGCGTCCCGGGCGTCTACTCCGGCCGACGACTTCGTCGCCGAGAGACGTGGACGCGACCCCGAGGCCGTGACCCTCTCGTTCGCCATCGGCGACGCGGCGGTGGGCGGCGACTTCGCGGTGAAGGTCCTCGTCGCGAACAATGAAGGGGCCGCCGCCGCCGCCGTCGTCACCGTGACGGTTCACGTGCAGGGGGACTTCGCCTCCTACACGGGAGCCACGCGGCGGCGATTCAAGAGGGACACGGCTACAGCCGTGCTCAAGGCCGGCGAGGGTGAGTGGGAGGGGGTGACTAGGGGGGGGGGGGGTGTGATGGTGAATGGAGGGGAGGGGTGACGATGGTGGACGGGGGGGGTGATGATGGTGAATGGAGGGGAGGGGTGATGATGGTGAATGGAGGGGAGGGGTGATGATGGTCAACGGGGGGGGGGGGTGAACGAGGGGGTGATGATGGTGAACGGAGGGGGGGTGACAAGGGTGAGTGGGGGAGGGGTGACGATGGTGAACGGGGGGTGACGATGGTGAGCGGGGGGAGGGGTGACGATTCCCTCTCACGGCCACCACCACCACCAACAGTGACTATCCGTACCGGTCCTGGGCCTCCCCTCGGTCGACTCAGCCTCAACTGAGTCCCCGGTGCGCTGTGCGGTAAACATCACCCCTGGGGAGACAAAGGCGGCCGGGCATGATGATGCCCTCCCCCCACCCCCGCCCCACCCTTTCCCCTTCATAGGTGCCACTCGCGTAACAGCACTTGCCCCAGAACGCTTGAAGGCTATACCGGCGGTGGGGGGCTGAATCTTTGTGTATGCGCGTGCTGTGCACAGCCGGTGAGTTGGAGTTCCCGGTGTTGGTGAGCGACTACCTGCTCCACCTCAGCGAGCACGGCACCATGAACTTCACGGCGTCCGCGCGGGTGGAGGAGACTGGGAACATGGTCACGAAAGTTCGCGTCGTCTCAGCTTGCGCGTGCCCACGATCGACATCGCTGTGAGTGGCGTCTCGCTCGCTCGCTCGCTCACACACTCACTCGGTCACTCGGTCAGACACACAGTCACTCACACACACACACACTCGCTTGCTCACACAGTCACTCACACACTCACTCACTCACTCACACAGACACACAGTCACTCACACACTCACTCGTCACTCACACAGACACAGTCACTCACACACATACTCACTCACACAGACACACAGTCACTCACACACTCACTCGGTCACTCACACAGACACACAGTCACTCACACACTCACTTGGTCACTCACACAGTCACTCACACACTCACTCACTCACACAGACACACAGTCACTCACACACTCACTCAGTCACTCACACAGACACACAGTCACTCACACACACTCGCTCGCTCGCTCACACAGTCACTCACACACTCACTCACTCACACAGACACACAATTACTCACACACTCACTCACTCACACAGACACACAGTCACTCACACACTCGGTCACTCACACAGACACACAGTCACTCACACACAGACACCCACACACACACTCGGTCACTCACCCACACACTCACTCGGTTACTTACACTCGCTCGCTCACACACACACACACTCACTCGGTCAATCACACAGACACACACCCACACACATGCTCGCTCGCTCACCCACACACTCACTCCGTCACTCACACACAGACACCCACACACACACTCGGTCACTCACCCACACACTCACTCGCTGGCTCGCTCACCCACACACTCACCCACACACTGACTTCGTCACTCACACACAGACACCCACACACACTCTCGGTCACTCACCCACACACTCACTCGCTGGCTCGCTCACCCACACACTCACCCACACACTGACTCCGTCACTCACACACAGACACCCACACACACGCTCGCTCGCTCGCTCACACACTCACTCGGTCACTCACACACACAGACACACACCCACACACACACTCGGTCACTCACCCACACACTCACTCGCTGGCTCGCTCACCCACACACTCACCCACACACTGACTCCGTCACTCACACACAGACACCCACACACACGCTCGCTCGCTCGCTCACACACTCACTCGGTCACTCACACACACAGACACACACCCACACACACACTCGGTCACTCACCCAAAGGGCACAATCGCCCACACACACGCTCGCTCCCTCGGACACACATTCACACACTCGGCCACACACTCACATACACGCTCACACAAAAGCTACTTGGGCAACAACAATTGGCGTTTTGCCCCCAACTCCTTGGGGTCTAAAGCCGGACCCAAAGAGGTGGCCAACGTGTAAGTTGGATGCAAGTTGCACCGTAGAACTTGCAGATGCAGACACGTGGCGGCGGGCACCCAACGGGGCTCCCTGCACCGTGTGTCGTGACGATGCTGACGACGATGATGATGATGACGACGATGATGATGACGACGATGATGATGATGACGATGATGATGATGACGATGATGACGACGATAATGATGATGACGATGTTGACGATGACGATGATGACGACAATGACGACGACGACGATGCAGACGATGACGATGATGATGACGATGATGACGACGACGACGATGATGATGATGACGATGATGATGATGATGACGATGATGATGATGACGATGATGACGACGATAATGATGATGACGATGTAGACGATGACGATGATGATGACGATGATGACGACGACGACGATGATGATGATGACGATGATGATGATGACGACGATGATGATGACGACGATGGTGATGATGACGACGATGATGATGATGACGATGATGATGATGACGACGACGATGATGACGACGATGATGATGACGACGATGATGATGATGACGATGATGATGATGATGATGACGATGTAGAAGATGACGATGATGACGACAATGATGACGACGACGATGATGATGATGACGACGATGATGATGACGACGATGGTGATGATGATGACGACGATGATGATGATGACGATGATGATGACGACGATGATGATGATGACGATGATGATGATGACGATGATGACGACAATGATGACGACGATGATGATGATGATGACGACGATGATGATGACGATGATGACGATGATGATGATGACGATGATGACGACGCTGATAACGGTGGTGTTTCGTGGTCGCCGTCCCCGTCGTGGTGGTGGTTGTTGCTGTTGTCGCTCCACTGCAGGCGAGTGAGGAGGAGGCCCGAGTGGGCACGGAGATGTCTGCCAAGCTGACGTTCAAGAACCCCCTCCCCGTGCCCCCTCACCGACGTATCCTTCAACATGGAAGGCTCTGGACTCCTCATGCCCACGGTCAAAACATTCCGGTATGTGCCAACACCCCCCCCCCCACCCACATCCCCCCCAACCCCCCCCACCCGCCCATCCCCCTCACTCCCCCCCACACCCCCAACACCCCCTCCCCCCCAATCCCCCCACCCACATCCCCCCCACCCGCCCATTCCCCCCACCCGCCCATTCCCCCCACCCCCCCCAACACCCCAACACCCCCCCAACCCCCAATCCTCCCAACCCCCCCAACTCCCCCAACCCCCCAGCCTCTTACCCCCAACCCCCCCCACCCGCCCATCCCCCCCACACCCCCAACTCCACCCCCCAACGCCCCCCCCACCCCCATACCCCCCCATTCCCCCCAAATCTCCCAACCCCCCACCCTCATACTCCCCACCCCCCCCATGTCCCCCCACGCATCGACTTAGACACACACGCAGACATCGACCCACACACACAAACACATCGACTTAGACACACACACACATCGACTTACAAACACACACACACATATATGGACTCACACACACAGACATCCACTTTCGATACACACACATGAAGTTACACACACACACATCGACTTACACACACACACATATATGGACTAACACACACACAGACATCCACTTTCGATACACACACATGAAGTTACACACACACAAATCGACTTACACACATACAGCGACTCACACACACACACACATACGTAGACTCTCACACACACATCGACCTAAAGCTCTTCTTCCGTCTCCCCGCATCTCTGCCCGGTGTCCATCTCTGCTCCCCCCCCCCCCCACAGCCCCCATCTCCGTCTCTTCCATCTCATCACGTCTCACGAATTCTAACGTGCCGCGCGCGCGTGCGTGAATCCCCACAGAGACATCGACGCGGGCGAGAGCGTCTCTCTCAGCCAGAGCTTCACGCCCACCAAGGCTGGCGAGCGGACGCTGATGGTCAGTCTCCAGTGCAAGGAGCTGTTCCTCGTCACCGGCACGCTGGAGCTCGTCGTGAGCGGGCGTGCGGTGGCAGCCGACCAAGCGCTTTGATTCCGCGCCGCGTCCTGGCAGCGCTGACCTGGGACGAATTCCAAGATCTCGCACCCCACCGCACCCAATTCACAGCTCATGGTAGCGATACGTTAACCACCTCGCCTGGTCTTCTTGGTTCTTTCGGTAAAGTCACGTGGAAGGGAAATAATAAAATAATAAAATAAAACAATAAAATTATTCTCACGACGTTTCGGCCACCAACGCAAGCAGCCGTCCTCAGGTGAAGACCAGGTCTGTCCGTGGTCGCGTGTATTTTTCTCCGGGTTTTCCGTCCATGTTCAGAATCAACATTTAGGCGTTTAGAGTATTTGGCTGCTATAAATGTCGACGTGCTAAGCCACTGCGTTGGGCTATCACTTTTGCCAAGGTCACTTCTGAAAAAGATCAACATAGGTCAGTGGGCCTTACCTGGTAAAATAAAAAATATAGTGTTTATACATTTAGTTAACCCCCTCGCCTAGTATACAGGAGGGCGTGGGTTAGATCCAGATCATGACACCTGTTGCATATTTGGAGTTTGCGTGTTTCTCTCGCTCTCGTCATCATCACAATGGCTAGGAGATGTTAACCGCCTCGCCTGGTGTACAGGAGGTCGTGGGGTAGATCCAGATCATGACACCTGTTGCATATTTAGAGTTTGCGTGTTTCTCTCGCTCTCGTTATCATCACAATGGCTAGGAAATATTAACCGCCTCGCCTGGTCTACAGGAGGTCGTGGGTTAGATCCAGATCCTGACGCCTGTTGCATATTTGGAGTTTGCGTGTTTCTCTCGCTCTCGTCATCATCACAATGGCTAGGAGATGTTAACCGCCTCGCCTGGTGTACAGGAGGTCGTGGGTTCGATCCCGACCCTGACGCCTGCTGTATATTTGAGGTTTGCGTGTCTCTCTCTCTCTCTCCGTGGTGAGATGTTAACATCCTCGCCTAGTCTACAGGAGGTCGTGGGTTCGATCCCGACCCTGACGACGCCTGCTGTTTATTTGGAGTTTGCGTGTCTCTCTCCGTGGTGAGATGTTAACTCCCTCGCCTGGTATACAGGAGGTCGTGGGTTTGATCCCGACTCTGACGCCTGCTGCTGTATATTTGGAGTTTGCCTGTCTCTCTCTCTCTGCCCGTGGTCGCGTGGATTTTTTCTCCGGGTCCTCCAGTGTTCTTCCCCTCTACTTTCAGAATCGATATCGCGCGTCGAGACTGTTTGACTGCTGTACATTTCCACTCGATGATGGTAATCGACTTTGTCGAACAATCATTTGTGTCAATGTCGCTTCTGAATAAAGAGTTACATATATCAGTGGGTCTCACCTGGTAAAATAAAAAATGTGTTTAATTGGTTAATACTAAACAACGTGTTTAGTTTTTGTTTTTTTCGCTTCGTATTATTTCATATTGAGAGGTAGCTTTAAAATGAGTGGTTTAGATGGGACGGGCAGAGGGCACATGGGGGTCCCGGAAGGGCTATAGGGGAGGGACGGGATGGAGTGGAGGGGTCGATGGGAAGAAAGAGGGAAGGAATGGGCAGTGGATAAGAGGTGAGGCTATGGGCAGTGTTGAGTCTATGGGCAGTGTTGAGTCTATGGGGCAGTGTTGAGTCTATGGTCAGTGTTGAGTCTATGGGCAGTGTTGAGTCTATGGGCAGTGTTGAGTCTATGGGCAGTGTTGAGTCACTCAACACACCGCGCCAGGTACTCATTTGAGGCTGAGTTGATCTCGTGAAGGCCCAGGACCGGTTCACCGGGGTTAGTAGGAGGGAGGGAGAAGGGGGGGGCGCAAGAAGGGGGAGAGGGGCAGGGGGGAGAAGGGAGAGGGGGGAAGGGGAAAGAGGGAGGGGGTAGAAGGGGGAGGGGGATGGGTGGGGAGGGCGAATGGGGAGTGGGGAGGGAGCAGAGGGAGGGGGTTGGGGGGGGGAGTGGGGAGGGAGCAGAGGGAGGGGGTTGGGGGGGGGAGTGGGGAGGGAGCAGAGGGAGGGGGGAGGGAGAATGGGGAGGGGGGAGGGAGAAGAGGGAGAGGGAAGGGGGAGGGAGAAGGGGGAGGGGGGAGGGAGCAGAGGGAGGGGGGAAGGAGGAGGGAGAAGGGGGGAGTGGGGAGGGACGAGAGGGAGGGGGATGGGGGGGGAGAGAGAATGGGGAGGGGGCAGAGGGAGGGGTTTGAGGGGTTGGGAGAAGGGGGGCTGGGGGAATCCCTTCCCATCGTTTATATATTTTAATAAATGTTCGTAAACACAGCAATTTCAAGTTGGCAGTGGGACGAGCCACCGCCCCGGGTAAATGGTAAATTGGTGGTGAATCAATGGCGAGAGGAAGAATGATGTAATGGCATCAATCGTGACCACCACCTCATCGGATATTTCATCCACCCCCTCGGCATGCGTCAAAATTCGGCGTAACGGAGGTGGAAAATCGCTAAACAAAATATATAAATACAACGAAACTCTTTCACTTTTGGTTCTTTCGGTAACGTCACGTAGAAAGAAAGATAAAACATAATTAAATAATAGAATAGACGTTTCGATTGCAACACAAGCAGTCGTCTTCAGGTACGAATGAATGAGAAAACAAACCCAGTAAATCTTATTGGTTCTTTCGGTAAAGTCACGTAGAAGGGAAATAATAAAATAATAAAAATAAAACATAATAAAATACAATTATCATGACGTTTCGGCCACAACGCAAGCAGCCGTCCTCAGGTAAAGAACAGGTCTGTCGGAAAGACAGCGTCTCATTGCTTGCGTTGTGGCCGAAACGTCGTGAGAATTGTATTTTATGTTTAATTTTTATTATTTTATTATTTCCCTTCTACGTGACTTTACCGAAAGAACCAAGAAGATGAATCCCTGCAGTCACGAAAGCTTTAAATCGAAACCCAGTAAACTTAGAAATATAATGCAATACAACACCCTACTTGATTGATTACGTTAACGACGATGATGATGACGATGATCAATCAAGCAGGGTGTTGTATTGCATTATATTTCAAAGTTTACTAGCTTTGTTTTCTCATTCATTCGTACCTGAAGACGACTGCTTGTGTTGCAATCGCAACGTCGTATTCTATTATTTAATTTATTTTTATTTTCTTTCTACGCGACTTTGCCGAAAGGACCAACGAGCAATTCTTGCAGTCACGAAAGCTCCGAATCAAGTTTTTAAACTATTTCATTTCGGCAGATAAAGCTGTTAGCTTCTTATTCTCAGGTTTTTTCGGTAAAGTCACGTAGGTAAAAAAATTTAAATTTTATAAAAGTAAAATAAAAATAAAATCACGACGTTTCGGAGGCAACACAAGCCTCCGTCTTCAGGTGGAACCGTCACAGCACGATTGCTGTATCAACGGTTACACCTGAAGACAGAGGCTTGTGTTGCCTCCGAAGCGTCGTGATTTTATTTTTATTTTACTTTTATTAATTTTTATTTTAAAAAAATTACCTACGTGACTTTACCGAAAAAAACCTAAGAATATGAATCCTTGCAGTCACGATAGCTTCAAATCTAGAACTGTTAGCTTCTTGTTTTCAGAAGCGACCTGGCCACAAATGACAGCTCAACGAAGCGGCTCGTCACCACAAGTGTGGAAACGCACGGCAGCCAAACGCTCTGAACGCGTGACGCCGATTCTGAACGTGGAGTGGGGAGGGAAAACCAAAAAAAACCGGAGGACCCGGAGAAAAAATCCACGCGACCACGGGGGGGAGAGGGATGAGTGAAATGCAAACTACAAATATACAGCAGGCGTCAGGGGCACAATCCCAGCTGAAACAACGCTGGGATTTGTGTTTTTTTTTAATCCTTTATATTAAGTTCACTTGCTTGCTTGCTTGCACGCTTACGACCGTGCAAATCTTTCGGTCGTTTTTAACCCACTTCCCGTGATCCAATCGAGCTGACATTTTGCACACAGACTCGTTGTGCGTGACAATTTATTTTCGTGAATTTTTTTCTCTCCAAAATTTGACACTTTTTAGGATTTTTTCTTTTCTTTTTAATGACCAATTCCTTAATGGTGGCAGGCAATCATCTGACCCATAGGTGGCAGCCATCTCAAGCCAGAGGACGAGAGGACTCTAGCCGCCACGCATATAAAGGATTTATAGTGAAAAACGTTGTTTTTACGGGTTAATTTTTTTATTTTAATAAACGCCGCTGAGTCATGGCCACGCCCATCGCTCGCCTACCCCCCTACACGTCACAGTACCACGGTCACGTGCGCCATGACGGCACGTGGCAATTAAGTCGCCTTAACTCGCTGAGCCTGCTAAAGAGACGCAGCCTCTCCCCCCCTCCCCCCCGCGATGACACCATTGAGATCACAACAACAACAAACGACGTGGCTGACGTCACCGCAGCGCTAGTGCCAGGCTAGGTGCACTTTGAGGCTATCACGCAAAGTGTCGAAGGCTCCCGCCCCTGGCAGGAGGTCACGTGACAGATCCGACAAGCGCCATGGGTCGACTGACCGAGATGACTGGCAGATGCACAACAGCTGTGCTCCCCCACTGTGCCAACGTGCCTGCGTTTTATCCGCCCGACGCTCCGCTCGTTGTTGTGAGCATCGCTCCTCCGCCCTTCGTTTGTTGCTGGAGGGTGACCGCCTCCAAATCCCAAAGCAGCGTCCTTCACGAGCCTCCTCCATAGAGGCCGATCTTGACACTGACAAAGACAAAGATCCCCCGTATAGCCTGTAACAGACTGTAGGGGCAAGTGCTGTTAGCAAGCAACTATGAAGGCCGGAACGGTACACGAGGGGGTGGGTGGCCAGCACCACGCCCGACCGCCTTTGTCTCCCCAGTGGCGATGTTTACACACCGCACCAGGTACTAATTTCAGGCTGAGTCGACCTAGGAGAGGCCCCGGACCGGTTCAGATAATCGTCATTGGTGGTGGTGGTGGTGCCCGTGAGCGTGAATCGAACTCGGGTCACCGGGTTCGTAGCGCAGTGTGCTAACCACGACAAAGACAAAGATCCCCCGTATAGCCTGCAACATACTTTTAGGGCAAGTGCTGCTAGCGAGCACCTATGAAGGCCGGCACGGCACACGAGGGGGTGAGTGGGCAGCTACCTCGCCAGGCCGCCTTTGTCTCCCCAGTGGCGATGTTTACACACCGCACCAGGTGCTTATTTGAGGCTGAGTCGACCTAGGAGAGGCCCCGGACCGGTTTACATAATCGTCACCTGGTGTTGGTGGCCGCGAGCGGGAATCGAACCCGGGTGTGCCGGGTTTCGTAGTTGCAGCGTAGCGCTTAACCGCTACACCGCCACTTTCACCTTCGACGCTGAATTCCCACACACATCGCCACTCGCACCACGCCAACGAAGCTGTCGCTGTCACGCACAGAAGAAAACACATCAAATCACCCGTAATTGCGCGTGTGTGTGTGTGTGCCTGCGTAGGCGTGTCTGTGTGCGCGTGTGTGTGTGTGCCTCGCATAATAGCGGAATGGACTAAATGGGCGATAATGATGGCTTTATATGTGCGAGGTCCCAGAGGGGATAATCACGCGGGCTGAGTCCAGTTCACGGCCACCAGTGATGTGAGCGGTCGTTCGTGCGTGCCGGAAAACTACCGCGTGAACTTCAAGGGAATATAAGTTCGTAGAGAAAAAAAATACAAGTACATTTACATAAATAACTTGGAGGAGAAGAAGAAATCCACGTGGCAAATTCGCTCTAATTATACGAAAAAAAGTCCCCCGAAAAAATCACAGCGGATAGCGCGGAGAATTTGAAAGAGTGGAAGTCTTGGTTTGGGGGTGGATTTTTTTTTGCTTTATTTTTTTTAAGTTATTTGGCTACGTTTTCACATCCGTCAAGCCCACTCGTCCGTCATGTTCTTCCGGAGTGAGTATTGACTTAAAGCTTTCGTGACTGCAGCATTTCATGTTATTTGGCTCTTTCGGTAAAGTCACATAGATAGATTCAAGGAAAATAACAAAAAACTACGACGTTTCGATCGCAACACAAGCGATCTAAACGTCGTAGTTTTTTGGTTATTTTCTTTGAACCTATCTACGTGACTTTACCGAAAGATCCAAAGAATAGGAGTGAGTATTGACGACGTTTCTCCTGCCTTGTTGGTGGAATAGCTGCAAAAAAGGGCCATTGCCCGAAACGTCGCCTATCATATAAATATATGCTAATTTTATTTTAAGGCCGTATGTACATTGCAATTATTTGGCACCGAACGTAGCCGACCGTGCTAAGTGGAGGTGCAGGGGGAAGTACAACAAACTAAAGACAACAAACGGTTCTAAGGAAACGAGTTTGTCGATCTGGAATCTAGATGATGGTTTCAAAGTGCTCAGCTTCAGTGGCTTCCGATTGTCGGCAGCAGGAGCGTTCCAGACGGCCGCGGAAGCAGCTCATCTTGAAAGCACGCGATGCGTTGAACGCCGTTTTTGTTCGATGGTTACCCAAAAGCTTGCTGCGGTGATGACCGGAGTTTGCGTGATGGCTTATTAGGAATACCGGCCACGTCTCGAGTGGACCGTGAGATGCTGCTGTTGACCTACAAGGCCTCCCAATGGGTTAGCCCCACGAACATTTGCGGTCACTGATCCGTGTCGACTTCTCCAACGAGGTCTCTGAAAGATACGGATCGCACTGCCCGCTCAAGGACTCCGAGGTCAGGGCCTCCGTTCCGGGCCTCATCGGACTTTCTGCCCCACCGTGCAGCTGCCAGACTGTGGGAACGACGCTTCGTGTGCCGTTGCTAATTAGTTATCGGACAATCGGAGTCGTTAGAGCTGGCTAAACTTCGTCTTGAAAAGTTGACTCTTTAAATCGGCCTCTACCCCCCCCACCCCGCTGCGTCTAGCTATTGCCGTGTACTCTAGTTCTGAGCGAGTGCGTGAGTGGGTGAGTAGGTGGTTGAGTGAGTGGATAAGTGAGAGGGTGAGTGAGTGGGTGAGTAGGTGGGTGAGCGAGTGGATAAGTGAGAGGGTGAGTGATTGGGTGAGTAGGTGGGTGAGTGAGTGGATAAGTGAGAGGGTGAGTGAGTGAGTGAGTGGGTGAGTAGGTCGTTGAGTGAGTGGATAAGTGAGCGGGTGAGTGAGTGGGTGAGTAGGTTGGTGAGTGAGTGGATAAGTGAGAGGGTGAGTGATTGGGTGGGTGAGTAGGTGGTTGAGTGAGTGGATAAGTGAGAGGGTGAGTGATTGGGTGGGTGAGTAGGTGGTTGAGTGAGTGGATAAGTGAGAGGGTGAGTGAGTGGGTGAGTAGGTAGGTGAGTGAGTGGATAAGTGAGAGAGTGAGTGGGTGGGTGAGTAGGTGGTTGAGTGAGTGGATAAGTGAGTGTGTGAGTGAGTGGGTGAGTAGGTGGTTGAGTGAGTGGATAAGTGAGTGGGTGAGTGAGTGGGTGAGTAGGTGGTTGAGTGAGTGGATGAGTGACAGGGTGAGTTGGTGAGTGAGTGGGTGAGTGAGTGGGTGAGTAGGTGGTTGAGTGAGTGGATAAGTGAATGGGTGAGTGAGTTGGTGAGTAGGTGGTTGAGTGAGTGGATGAGTGGCAGGGTGAGTTGGTGAGTGAGTGGGTGAGTGGGTGAGTAGGTGGTTGAGTGAGTGGATAAGTGAGAGGGTGAGTGAGTGGGTGAGTAGGTGGGTGAGTGAGTGGATGAGTTACAGGGTGAGTTGGTGAGTGAGTGGGTGAGTGGGTGAGTAGGTGGTTGAGTGAGTTGATGAGTGAGTGGGTGAGTGAGTAAAGTGACCATTACACCCCGCCTAGTTCGAGCCGTGTACCCTACATGTTCTATGTTTAACCTCCGATGGGCACAGTTGGCTGCGTACGGTGCGAAAGAAGTTCAAAACACGTGTGTATGCATTTCCGTGGACGGGGCACATCGCGATCTACGGATGAAATGCACCACTTTACAGCCATGTAACGTTATATTGACATTGTGCGTGGCATCAGCGACACCTGCTGGTAGCAGTTATTATAGATTCATAATCAACGTTTTTGGGTTTAGATCGCATTATTTATAAATGTGTCGTAACCCTCCACCACCCGACACGGCCAATCAGTAAAAAAGTGTCAAGTTGACAAAAGACAAATAGTTCACTGCTTTAGCCCACCGGTGTGTTGAAGCATGAAACCACAACATTTACAATTTGAGTACGACGTTTCGCTGGTAATTGCATCCAGCATCATCGGGCAATTCGCCAGAATGGTGAGGCTCTGCTGTGTCTCCCGTTCTTATATAGAGCAGCAGCTACGCATCTCACTGCGGAGATGTCCCTTTGCGAAAAAAACACGATGCCACGCTCTGAACGAGACGACTCGCTGCGTTAGGGATGTCTGTTTAAAAACTAAAAATTATATTGTTATTATTTTCCTATTTTTTCTAATCTACGTGGCTTTACCGAAATACCCAAAGAATATGAATTCCTGCGGTCACGAAAGCTTTAAGTCAAGATGTTTAATAATAATAATTTACATTTCGATTTAAAGCTTTCGTGACTGCAAGGATTCATATTATTGGTTCTTTCAGTAAAGTCACGTAGAAGGGAAATAAAAAATAAAAAAGTAAAACATTGTAAGATACAATTTTCACGACGTTTCGGCCACAACGCAAGCAGCCGTCCTCAGGTGAAGAAACGTGACTTTACCTAAAGAACCCAGAATAACGATTTACATGTATTTGTATAGCGCCTTGCACTCCTGTTTCAAGACGCCCTGTAAGAATGTGGATTCTGGAAAGGCTCAATAGAACAAACCTTTCGGCGTCCTCTGGTCTAACACCGTTTGAGACGAGGCTCAAAAGAAAGCTGTCTCTGGTGTGGACCAATCCGTTTCAAGGACAATGCATTTATTATCAGAGTATGATTTTTTGTTTGCTTTCTGCCCACAAGCGTTGTGGTTAATGCAGACACGATTCCTTGTAAAAGGTGTTTTTTTTTTGCTGCCAGAAAAAAGGGGAAAACCCTATTCTCGGAAGAAACTGACTTAAGAAGATGTGTGTTTAAAGACGAGCAGTAGATGTATCCGCATTATCGGATAGACAGTTGTACTGCAAATTGCACAGAGGGTGGCCACTGTCGCCGATGAGACGCGTCAGTGCGTGAGTGAGGGCCGCCACACATTTTTGAAACCAGTGGGTGGTTGACACAGTAGGCCGGATTATACTGGTAGGAACCTCCTGGTTACACCAGATTAATTATTGTGTCCGTCGTGCAGGGAGGGGATGGGTGAAGAGGGAGGGGCTGGGTGGGGAGGGGAGGGTGGGGAGGGGCTGGGTGGGGTGGGTGGGGCTGGGTGGGGAGGCGAGGGTGGGGAGGGGCTGGGTGGGGAGGGTGGTGCTGGGTATGGCTGGGTGGGGAGGGGAGGGTGGGAAGGTGGGTAGGGAGGGTGGGGCTGGGTGGGGAGGGGCTGGGTGGGGAGGGTGGGGCTGGGTGGGGGGTGGGAGGGGTGGGACTGAGTGGGGAGGGGCTGGTCACCCCGTGGTGCCCTTATAAAACTCAACGTTTAACCTACTCACGCCGGCTTGTGCCCGCCCTCACAGTCGGGCATATTTGCGGAATACACCACGCCGCCGTTGACCCTGCAGGCCATTGACCGAGCAACCCGATGTTCCTACCAGCTCCCTTTGAAGGAATGTTTTCCTCGTAGCAAAAGTAGCTGCACATGCTACGTGCCCCGCACTTTCAAGGGACCCGCGCTGAATGCTCTTAGACCGTATTCCATTCTCTTTCTCTCCCCCCTCCTCCGTTCCGAGCATAGACGGATTCGTCCGTCTGAACGATCGCCAGTTGCTGTCCGTGGTGCTGACGTTAAAAAAAAACCGCCACTTTTTTCAAATTTTCTTACCGTGGTTTTCACCCCTGATGATGATTGCTCGTGTTGCAATCGAAACGTCGTGAGAATGTTATTGTTTTATTTGTATTATTTCCCTTCTACGCGACTTTACCGAAAGAACCAAGAAAATGCTCTCAAACGTATCAATTCCGGTTCAGCGATTCTGCACTTGCTCTATCACTATAGTACTATACCGCCTTCAACTTTCATGAACGACCGGGTGTTAAAGGTTAGCGATTTGTCGTCGTATTATTTGGCTGTATGCCAAATGAAAAAAATACAATTATTTTACTGTGCAAGTGAAAAATGTGTTTGTTTTAATATTTACGTGTTTTTTATTTATTTAGGGCCCTTTTATATCATGCTACAGGCTCCACACTAGCTTAATGATGATGATGGCGGGGGGGGGTGCGTGTCGTCAGGGAGCCGCACTAAATGCCACCAAGGGCCGCCAAGTGATGAACAACGTTGGCGTTGAAGATGCTCCTTTAGACATCGCTCCGCGTGCACAGGATTGCATCCTTGTTCACAGGCGCATCTGTCTACAAGATGTGTGGCTCACTGCGCAGGAGATGTCTCAGTGGCGGAGATGCCTCAATTGTGTTGGCGTATCTCCGTGTCGAAGGTGTATCGGTGTGCACGTTTATGCCTGTTGCGTAAGATGCCTCTGCGCAGAAGACATCGCACTGTGTAAGAGATATGGGTCATGTCTAGCAGATATCCTCGTGCAGAATACGTCTCTGTGTTGATGTATCTCTCCGGGTACTTCTCAAATAGCCGTTGATGAATTACGGAGCATATTTGGCTATCGGCGTCTTCGCCGTGCGTGAAGATCACCCTCGTGCCGCACAGGGGCAGCTGCCACTGAGGGTGCCCCTAGGCTAAACCACACCGCAGGCCGGGTTTGCGAAACGCAGCGGTGGCGTCTTCCTACGTGTTCGCTATAAGAACGATAGCGCAAGTTCCGCGTGTACCGAAACTAAAAAAAAATATTTCAATACGTAAAAATCGATTGGCCGACATCAGAGGGGAACTCGTTCGAGGCCTCGTCTCACCGCCAGTCTTAGACCAGAGAACAGCGCCGTCGTCATTACGCGACGGCCACCGCATCGCGCCCATTCGGATGCGATTCCGCGGCCGTCTGGAACGTTCTTCCTTCCGATTTTAGGAAGCCGCTGGAGCCATGGCACTTTTAAAACACATTTCCTGCGGAGGGAGCTGGTAGGAAGGTTGGGTTGCTCGGTCAATGGCCAGGGTCAACGGCGGCGTGGTGTATTCCGCAAATATGGCCGACTGTGAGGGCGAGCACAAGCCGGCGTGAGTAGGTTAAACGTTGAGTTTTATAAGGGCACCACGGGTGACCAGCCCCTCCCCACCCAGCCCCACCCCTCCCACCCCCCACCCAGCCCCTCCCCACCCAGCCCCTCCCCACCCGGCCCCTCCCCACCCTCCCCTCTCCACCCAGCCCCACCCCTTCCATTTTTGGATGCACGACGGACGGACGGACGGACACAATAATCCCATGTGGGCTGGTGGAACCAGGTGGTTCCTACCAGTATCATCATCATCGAGGTTGACAAACTAATTTATTTTCGAACTGCTTTTTTTCGTGTTTAGTTTGCTGTCCTTCTCCCGCTCCTCCGAATTCGCATGGTTGGCTACGTGCGGTGCGAAAGAAGTTCGGCATCATACATTAGTGTCAAAGACAATGCATGCCTTTATCATCGAAGCATGTCTGTGTGCATGTTTTACCACACGTATATGTGGCCAATGCAGACTTGATGATGGCCTGCCATGGGTGTGTCTATTTGGTGTTTGAACATCCGAACGCCTCCTGCACTCTCATCATCATCATCATTGCCGGAGATGGCAAAGCCTATTTCATTGTTCATCAATCGACCCGCTCACCCGCTCACCCGTTCATCCGCTCATCCGCCCACCCGCTCATCTGTTAACCCACCCACCCACTCACCCACCCACCCACCCACCCACTCAACTCACCCACCCACCCAACTCACCCACCCACCCACTCAACTCACCCACCCACCCACTCACCCACCCACCCATCACCCACCCACCCAACTCACCCACCCACCCACTCAACTCACCCACCCACACACCCAACTCACCCACCCACCCACTCAACTCACCCACCCACCCACCCACTCACCCACCCACCCATCACCCACCCACTCACCCACTCACCCACCCACCCACTCAACTCACCCACCCACCCACTCACCCACCCATCACCCACCCACCAACTCACCCACCGACCCACCCACTCACCCACCGACCCACCCACCCACTCACCGACCCATCCACCCACTCACCCACCCACTCATCCACCCACCCACTCACTCACCCATCCATCCACCCACCCACCCACCCGCTCACCCGTTCACTCACTCACCCGCTCATCCGTTCACCCGCCCACCCGTTCACCCATTCTACCCCCCCCCCCCCCGCTAACCTCCCCCTCCCCCCGCGGTGCAGGACGCCTCAAACTTCGCTCCCTCAACCTGCTGAGCCGTCGCAGCGACGAGAACCGCGCGGGGCACCGCACCGGGCGCTTCGCGTGCGACGAGGCGGTGCTGCGTCGCGGGCAGCACTTCCGCCTGCACCTGCAATTCAACAAGGCCTACGAGGCAGAGAAGCACGCCCTGGCACTCGTGTTCGACTACGGTGAGACACACTCCCCCAGCTACCCTACTGGGTGAGATTGCATGAATGTTAATGTTGTCGTCAAACCCACCAGCAACCACCACTACCACCACTACCACTACCCCCACCACCCTAACCACCACCACCACTCCTACCACCACCACTCCTACCACCACCACTCCTACCACCACCACTCCTACCACCACCACTCCTACCACCACCACTCCTACCACCACCACTCCTACCACCACCACTCCTACCACCACCACTCCTACCACCACCACTCCTACCACCACCACTCCTACCACCACCACTCCTACCACCCTCACCATCCCCACCCCCACCACCGCCCCCACCACCGCCCCCACCACCGCCCCCACCACCACCACCACCACCACCACCCCCCCCCACCACCACCACCACCACCGCATGTCTCTCTCGTTCTCTGCCCGTGATCGCGTGTGAAAGCCAGGAGCTACATCGCGTCTCAGTGGGGCATTACACCTGGTCACATACATGTAATGAGAAAATAGCTCGTGGTTTATAGGCGACCGGCAGATGTACCCACGATGTGCTCCACAGCTGCGTCAGGGCACGGTCCCCACCCACACAAGTTTTTCTTTATTTTACCCCTTCCCAATTACGCCATCGCATTAAGCCCGCGCCCGCTCTCAGGCCATTAGCGACCTTAGCAAACGCCCCTCTCTCTCTCTCCCACACACAGACACACACACGCGCGCGCGCGTTCACTAGGCGGAATTTAATTGGGTCTCTCCCACGTCAACTAATTGCGGGATTGTTTGAGCCACTGCGGATTTTGTTTTTGTTTCGCCATCTCTCCTCCCCTCCTCCTCCCTCCTCCCTCCGAGTGTTATCGTCAATTTGCCGACAACAGATCACCCGCCCTATGCGGGTTCGCTTTGTGCGGATAACGCAAACTTCTAATCTATAGACAGTGCTGAGTCGATGGGTAGTGTTGAGTCTATAGGTAGTCTTGAGTCTTTAGGTGGTGTTGAGTCTATGGTGCAGTGCTGAGTCTATGGGCGGTGTTGAGTCTATAGGCAGTATTGAGTCTATAGGCAGTGTTGAGTCTATGGTGCAGTGCTGAGTCTATGGGTGGTGTTGAGTCTATAGGCAGTCTTGAGTCTATAGGCGGTGTTGAGTCTATGGTGCAGTGCTGAGTCTATGGGTGGTGTTGAGTCTATGTGCAGTGTTGAGTCTATAGGCAGTGTTGAGTCTATGGTGCAGTGCTGAGTCTATGGGTGGTGTTGAGTCTATGTGCAGTGTTGAGTCTATAGGCGGTGTTGAGTCTGTAGTGCAGTGTTGAGTCTATGGGCAGTGTTGAGTCTATAGGTAGTCTTGAGTCTATAGGCAGTGGTGAGTCTATGGTGCAATGCTGAGTCTATGGGCAGTGTTGAGTCTATGGGCAGTGTTGATTCTATGGGCGGTGTTGAGTCTATGGTGCAGTGCTGAGTTTATGGGCAGTGTTGAGTCTATGGACAGTGTTGATTCTACGGGCACGTTTTGAGTCTATGTTGCAGTGCTGCTCAATGCACAGCTGAAGTTGATCCCAGTGGAGAGGTGCAAGGAGGGAGGGAGACCGAAAAAGCAGGGATTGTGCGCAAGGAGAAGGAGAGACAGAGATACGTTTGCGAACGAAGAGGATGAGACGTGGACACGTGGAAGCGACGGTCAATCGACGTCTTCGCCTGCACGGCTGATGTAGAGCAGCGGCTACAATCTTACGGTAGACAACCGCGTCCAGGAGCGCTCAGCGCCGTAGCTGCTCGTCCGATTGCGCGAGATGAGGCGGCGGCGGCGGCAGCTCAAACAAAATCCCCCCCCCCCAAAAAAACCATCTCCGCTACCCCCCGCCACCTCGCCCAGGTTCCCACCCGTGCCTAGAAGACGGCACGCGCGCCCTCCTGCGTCTGGACCTCCAAGACGCGGAGAACGGCGCGGTCACCGGCGGCTCCTGGACCGCCCGGGTCACCGAGTCATGCGGGAGTGACGTGACCGTGGTGGCGTCCGCGACACCGGACGCTCCCGTGGGGCTGTACCGCTGCTACGTGCTCACCGACTCGCCCGGAGGGAAGTACAAGTCCCGCAAGACGCCCGTCTACCTGCTCTTCAACCCCTGGTGCAAGGGTGAGAGCGCGCGCGTTGTGGCTTAGTGCGGTGGGGAGGAAGTTGAGCACGCGCGCGTGCGCTCAACTCATCGCGCGGAGGACTCGCGCAGAGACTCAGAGACTCACACATAATACGTAGATTCACGAAGAGACTTATAGACTCACTCGGATAGCCACAAACTCGTGCAGAGGTGCAGAGACTCACACAGAGACCCATAGACTCACACAAAGGTCCATAGAATCACAAAGAGACCCGTACACTCACACAGAGCCTCATAAACTCACAAATGAATCTATAGACTCACAGAGAGATTCAGAGTCTCGCCTAGAAACCCATAGACTCACACAAAGACCCATAGACTCACACAGCTACATATAGACGCGTACAGAGACCCATAGACTCACACAGAGACTCACACATAATACTTAGATTCACGAAGAGACATATATACTCACTCGGATAGCCACAAACTCGTGCAGAGACTCGCACAGAGACACACAGACTCACACAGAGCCTCATAAACTCAAAAATGAATCCATAGACTCACAGAGAGATGCAGAGACTCACCTAGAAACCCATTGACTCACACAAAAACCCATAGACTCACAGCTACACATAGACGCACACAGAGACCCATAGACTCACACAGAGACTCACACATAATACATAGATTGTTTGTGCTTGGTTGTGTCGTCCTTTCCCCGCACCTCCAATTGTCACGGGTTGGCTACGTGCGGTTACGAAAGCAGTTGGACATTCACATCCTCGCAGTCACCACAGTGCATTGCGGCTCTTGAAATACTACTTTGGTTTTAATTTCGCCGAATTCGACACAAATGGCTCTTCGTGTTATTGTTTTGGTTTTCCCGACTCCTGCTTTAGGGTTAGTTTCACGAGTTAGGGTTTAGCGGTGAGAGTTAGGGGTTAGGGTTTTGGTTAGGGTTTAGCAGTGAGAGTTAGGGGTTAGGGTTTTTATTAGGGTTTAGCGGTCAGAGATAGGGGTTGGGTTTTGGTTAGGGTTTAGCAGTGAGAGTTAGGGGTTAGGGTTTTGGTTAGGGTTTAGCAGTGAGAGCTAGGGGTTAGGGTGTTGGTTAGGGTTTAGCAGTCAGAGCTATGGGTTAGGGTTTTGGTTAGGGTTTAGCGTTGAGAGTTAGGGGTTAGGGTGTTGGTTAGGGTTTAGCAGTCAGAGTTAGGGGTTAGGGTTTTGGTTAGGGTTTAGCGGTGAGAGTTAGGGGTTAGGGTGTTGGTTAGGGTTTAGTGGTGAGAGTTAGGGGTTAGGGTGTTGGTTAGAGTTTAGCGGTGAGAGTTAGGGGTTAGGGTGTTGGTTAGGGTTTAGTGGTGAGAGTTAGGGGTTAGGGTTTTGGTTAGGGTTTAGCGGTGAGAGTTAGGGGTTAGGGTGTTGGTTAGGGTTTAGTGGTGAGAGTTAGGGGTTAGGGTGTTGGTTAGAGTTTAGCGGTGAGAGTTAGGGGTTAGGGTGTTGGTTAGGGTTTAGTGGTGAGAGTTAGGGGTTAGGGTGTTGGTTAGAGTTTAGCGGTGAGAGTTAGGAGTTAGGGTGTTGGTTAGAGTTTAGCGGTCAGAGATAGGGGTAGGGTGTTGGTTAGGGTTTAGCGATCAGAGTAAGGGGTTAGGGTTTTGGTTAGGGTTCAGCGTTGAGAGCTAGGGGTTAGGGTTTTGGTTAGGGTTTAGCAGTGAGAGCTCGGGGTTAGGGTGTTGGTTAGGGTTTAGCGGTGAGAGTTAGAGTTTTGGTTAGGGTTTAGCGGTTAGAGCTAGGGGTTAGGGTGTTGGTTAGGGTTTAGCGGTGAGAGTTAGAGTTTTGGTTAGGGTTTAGCGGTTAGAGCTAGGGGTTAGGGTTTAGCAGTGAGAGCTAGGGGTTAGGGTTTTGGTTAGGGTTCAGCGGGTCAAAGCTATGGGTTAGGGTTTTGGTTAGTGTTTAGCGGTGAGAGTTAGATGCCACAGGTCATGATCAGGGTTCGTTCGTTAGGCAGTGGCTGCCTGCAACCCAGCCCTGCGGAGGCAGCAGTAGGGGTTGGTGGACCACGCTCGGAGATGCTGCCGTGAAACTCATCTTGTCACGGGCGTGGAGAAGGGAGCCGTACCCCTGGCTCGCCAGCAGAAGTCGCTATCTAATATCCATCTGTTCCATCTGTACGGGGATCGAGTGTTGCCCCCTTAATGCATATATTTTGCACGGCAAGTGGGCTGTGACGTCACAACTGTCATGTCACCCGCATGCGGAAGCGTAACGCAGTGTGCCTGCTGATGTCGTTGACTGCCGTACGCACCCTGAATGCTGTGTGTGTCTGCGGCAAGCGCGTGTGTGTGTGTACCTATGGACGCACACGTGTGTGTGTGTTGGGGGAGCGGTAGTGTAGCGGTTAGCGCTGCGCTGCGCTACGAACCCGGTGACCCGAGTTCGATTCCCGCTCACGGCCAACACCGGTGACGATTATTTGAACCGGTCCTGAGCCCTCCCCTAGGTCGACTCAGCCTCAAACGAGTAACTGGTGCGGCGTGTGAACATCGCCACTGGGGAGGCAAAGGCGACCGGGCGTGGTGCTGGCCACCCACCCCCTCGTACCTAATAAATGTGACTGAAAACTGAAACATCTCGTGTCGCTGTATCTGCTGCTGTATCATCTGCTGCATCATCTGCTGTATCTGCTGCTGTATCTGCTGCTGTATCTGCTGCATCATCTGCTGTATCACCTGCTGTATCATCTGCTGCATCATCTGCTGTATCTGCTGCTGTATCTGCTGCATCATCTGCTGTATCTGCTGCTGCATCTGCTGCTGTATCACCTGCTGTATCATCTGCTGCATCATCTGCTGCGTCATCTGCTGCATCATTTGCTGTATCATCTGCTGTATCATCTGCTGTATCATCTGCTGCTGTATCATCTGCTGTATCATCTGCTGTATCATCTGCTGTATCATCTGCTGTATCACCTGCTGCTGTATCTGCTGCTGTATCATCTGCTGCATCATCTGCTGTATCATCTGCTGCTGTATCTGCTGCTGTATCATCTGCTGCATCATCTGCTGTATCACCTGCTGCTGTATCTGCTGCTGCGTCTGCTGCTGTATCACCTGCTGTATCAACTGCTGTATCACCTGCTGTATCATCTGCTGCTGTATCTGCTGCTGTATCTGCTGCTGTATCTGCTGCTGTATCTGCTGCTGTATCTGCTGCTGTATCACCTGCTGTATCTGCTACTGTATCATCTGCTGCTGTATCATCTGCTGTATAATCTGCTGCTGTATCATTTGCTGTATCTGCTGCTGTATCTGCTGCTGTATCTGCTGCTGTATCTGCTGCTGTATCTGCTGCTGTATCTGCTGCTGTATCTGCTGCTGCATCTGCTGCTGTATCTGCTGCTGTATCTGCTGCTGTATCTGCTGCTGCGAGCGTGTAGGTGACTCAGTGTATCTGCCCAGCGAGGAGCAAAGAGACGAGTACGTGCTGAACGACAGCGGTGTCATCTTCCACGGCTCTGCAAGCGAGATCTGCACTCGCTCCTGGTTCTATGGCCAGGTGATGGCTGTGGGGGCTGTGGGTGGGACGGGGGGAGAGGGGGCGGGGGGTCAAGTTACTGGTAACAAATATAGACAAAAGATCACCCGTATAGCCTTACCCGGCTTTTGGGGCAAGTGCTGTCAGCGAGTAGAGGTGGTTGACCTCAACTATGCTTTGTTAAATTTCGATTTAAAGCTTTCGTGACTTGCAGGGATTCATCTTCTTGGCTCTTTCGGTAAAGTCACGTAGAATGGAAATAATAAAATAATAAAAAATAAAAATATTATAAAATAATTCTCACGACGTTTCGGCCACAACGCAAGCAGCCTTCCTCAGGTGGAGAACAGGTCTGTCTGCCAGGTAAGGCCCACTGAGCAATGTAGCTCTTTTTTTTTTAAATCGACCTGGCTCACCATCACGTGGACATTTATCGGAGCCAAATACTTCAAACGCGTCGTGACGTTGATTCTAAATGTGGGGGGGGGGGGGGGACCGGAGACAAATCCACGCGACCACGTGGAGAGAGAGAGAGAGACGCAGACTCCAAAACAGCAGCAGGCGTCGGGGTCGAGATCGAAACCACAACCTCCTGGCGAGGGAGATAACATCTCGCCACATGGGTACCCCGAATGTCTCGTCACCGCGACCGCTTTTGCATCACAAGTGACAAAAGCCTCCAATGGGAGGCCCAGGAACCGGTTCGGATAATCGTCGCTGTTGTTGGCCATGAGCGGGAATCGATCTCGGGTCGTATGGTTCATAGGGCAGCGCGCTAACCGCTGCACTGCCGCTCCCGACAGAACAAGATCCCCCGTGTAGCCTTAGCAGACTATTGGGGCAAGTGCTGTGAGCAAGCACCGAAATTGTTAGCGCGCTGCGCTACGAACCCGGCGACACGAGTTCGGATCCCCACTCACGGCCAACATCAGTGTGGAATATATGCACCGGTCGTGGTCCTCCCGTAGATACAATCAGCCTTAAGTTAGCACCTTCACGGGGAAGACAAAGGCGGCCGGGCATGGTGCTGTCCACACCCCCCCCCCCCCCCATCATGGGTTTGCCGTCACGGCCATCACGGATATGGCTGCAGAGTTTTGGTGGTACATGTTGTTCACGTCGTTTATTGTGAAAATTCGGTCACAGTTCCTATGACCTGCACTGTTTCATTGCTTTTATGGCTTTATTTTGGTGATTTTCGAACAGTTTTTTGGTTTGGCCATGTTTGTGTTGTTGTAGTACAGAATTTTAGACTGATGGCCTTAATCTAAGTTGTCTTGTGGTTGTTGTTGTTTGACTTGCATCCCACTGGGATTTTTGCACACAGCGTTGGTGTACGGTGCTTTTTCTGCAATATTTTGCTGTCTTTTCTTGGATTTCAGTTTGCACTCAGTCACTATAAGATGTTTTCTTGTTCATGTTTTAGTTTTTGTTTGTTGCGGTTGCACCCGATTTAACAGCCGAATGGCTCACAGGGCTACACCTAATCAATGAAACTTGAACTTGAACGGCACACACATTCCGAGCCGCTCGCGAACAACACTTGCCCCATCAGCACGTGCGGCGGTGACCTTTGCGTTGACCTCTGTCGCGGTGGTAACCTTTGTGTTGACCTCTGTCGCGGTGATGCAGTTCGAAAGCGGCGTGCTGGACGCGTGCCTCTTCGTTTTGGACCGCGGCGGCTGCCCCTATGCGGAGCGCGGAGACCCAATCTCCGTGGTCCGGACCATTGCGGCCACGGTGACCACAGCAGTGACCACCAAACCCGACCCCCCCCCCCACTACCAACACGCGTCTCCCCGGCGTGTGTCCAGTTACCTGAGCTTTGGGCGGGCTTACCCGAGTGGTGGGCGGGCTACTTGATTCTAGTTCTTTCGGTAAAGTCACCTAGGTAAAAAGAAAGAACTAAGAGTATGAATCCTTGCAGTCACGAAAGCTTCAAATCGAGAATTACTTGATTCTAGATTTGAAGCTTTCGTGACTGCAAGGATTCATGTTCTTAGGGTTTTTTCGGTAAAGTCACGTGGGTGAAAAAAATAAAAATTAATAAAAGTAAAATAAAAAATTAAATAAAATATTTTTTTATTTTACTTTTATTAATTTTAATTTTTTTTACCTACGTCACTTTACCGAAAAAACCTAAGAATATGAGGCTACCTGGGCAATGGGTGAGGCTACCTGAGCAATGGGCGGGGCTACCTGAGCAATGGGCGGGGCTATCCGAGTAGTGGGCGGGGCTACCTAAGCAGTGGGCGGAGCTACCTGGGCAGTGGGCGGGGCTACCTGGGCAATGGGCGGGGCTACCTGGGCAATGAGTGGGGCTACCCGGCAATGGGTGAGGCTACCTGGGCAATGGGCGGGGCTACCTGGGCAATGGGCGGGGCTACCTGGGCAATGGGCGGGGCTAACCCGAGCAGTGGGCGGAGTCACGTCTAGCCATTGCTGTTGGCGGTGAGGCATGCGCTGGTCGCGAGCGAATGCGACGATCGTGTCGCCGTGCAGGTGAACGCGAACGACGAGAACGGCGTCCTCGTGGGGAAGTGGTCGGAGAAGAACGACTACTCAGGCGGCGCCTGCCCCGACGCCTGGAGCGGCAGCGTGGAAATTCTGCGACGCTTCAAGCGCAAGCGCAGACCGGTGTCCTACGCGCAGTGCTGGGTGTTCTCCGGCACCACCACCGCCGGTGAGGTCACCGTCACACCACCAACTCCGTCACCGACATCACCACTGTCGACCGCCGGCACCGCCGCCATTACCAACGTCACCACCACCATACATACGATGGTGGTCATGGTGGTATTTTATTTTTAATTTTACTTTTATTCATTTTAATTTTTTACCTACGTGACTTTACCGAAAAAAACCTAAGAATATGTCACCACCACCACCAGCGTCTCCGCCGTCACCACCAACATCGCCACCACCGTGACCACCATTCGTATCTCCATGAAGCACCGCCTATGCTGAGGTCACCAGAAGCGGTGGTCACTACCGCCACCACCACCATTGTCACCATCGTCACCATCGTCACCATCATCACCCTCACCACCAACCCCACCCTGGCACATGCGCGTGCCTATGCTGAGGTCACCAGAAGTGGTGGTCACTACCTCCACCACCACTATCACCATCGTCACCATCACCACCCTCACCACCAACCCCACCCTGCGCGCCAGTGCTCCGCTGCCTGGGGATCCCGGCCCGGACGGTCACGAACTACGCGTCGGCGCACGACACGGACGGCAACATGACGACGGACATCATCGTCGACGAGAACATGGAGGCCATCGAGAAGCTCACCAAGGACTCCGTGTGGTAAGCGCCGCCCATTCCCATGTGATCGGTCATAGGGCACCCCCAGTGCCAGCCGCCCCTGTGCGGCGCAAGGCGACTCAACACGTGACCTGCAGGAGGGCATTAGTCTGCCAGTTGAGGGGTTGATGATTGCTGTGTGGTCTAGCTCCATACAAACCCACTACACATTTAACACCCACCCCCCTCCGCAGGAATTTCCACAGCTGGAGCGACTGTTGGCTCCAGCGCCCGGATCTGCCCCGGGGCTACGGGGGCTGGCAGGCGGTGGACGCCACCCCGCAGCAGCGCAGCGAAGGTGGGGGGAGCCCACGGGTCACACAAGGGCAGCTGCCACCGTGGGGGGGGGGGGTCCCCTAGGCTAAAAATTAATTGATGCCAGCTACGGGACGAGGCGTTACGTGACGTTCGCAGGATAAATCCGAGTGTTCAGGGTCGTTATTGTTAATTAGTCATGGTGGCGAGATGTTAACTACTTCGCCCGGTATACAGGAGGTCGTGGGTTCGATCCCGACCTTGACCCTTGCTGTATATTTGGAGTCTGAGTCTCTCTATCGCATCATCATCACGGGGGCTAGGAGATGTTAACTACCTTGCCCGGTCTATAGAAGGTCGTGGGTTCGATCCCGACTCTGACGCCTGCTGTAAATTTTGAGTTTTCGTGTTTCTCACTCTCTCTCTCTCCGTGGTCGCGTGGATTCTTCTCCGGGTCCTGAGGTTTTTGTTTTCACTCCACATTTCGTGTCAACATCACCGCGTGTTTAAGAGCATCTGGCTGCAATGCTTTTCCACGCGACGATGATAAGCCACGATAGTCGAGCTATCGTTTGTGATGACCAGGTCTCAGTTGGCCTTACCCGGTTAAAATATGTACATATGTTGCTTAGCTTAACAGTTTCGCTTTGTCCCACCCAGGAGTCTATCGCTGTGGCCCAGCCTCGCTCAAGGCCGTCAAGATGGGCCATGTCCATCTACCGTACGACACCAAGTTCGTTTTCGCAGAGGTACGGCCACAAGATGTCCTCCTCCTTCACCTCGTCGCTGTTAAGGCTGCTGTAGGTCGGAGCGTGACGAGCGGTGATGCCACAGGTGTGGCGAGAGAGGTGCTGGACGTGGTGTTCCGGGTTTCAGTCACCCATGTGATTGATTAAACTGGGTGCAGTGAGGTGATGGTCTCAGCCTGGTCACCGGTTTTATCTCATCACTTTATCTCTCATCACTTTATCTCTCATCACTGTATCTCTCATCACTTTATCTCTCATCACTTTATCTCTCTTCACTTTATCTCTCATCGCTTTATCTCTCATCACTTTATCTCTCTTCACTTTATCTCTCATCACTTTATCTCTCATCACTTTATCTCTCATCACTTTATCTCTCATCACTTTATCTCTCATCACTTTATCCCTCATCACTTTATCTCTCTTCACTTTATGTCTCATCACTTTATCCCTCATCACTTTATCTCTCGTCACTTTATCTCTCGTCGCTTTATCTCTCATCACTTTATCTCTCGTCACTTTATCTCTCGTCACTTTATCTCTCATCAATTTATCTCTCATCGCTTTATCGCTCTTTCTCTCGATGCAGCAGTCGTGTAGGGGGGTTTCAGATGCGATCAGCGGATAGCCTAAATATCCGATAGCAAGTTCGCGAATAGCGACGGAATACTGCACATCAAACCGATTATACACTGGTCAACACACTTTTTCTGGCATAAGGTATTCCAACGGGTTTAATGTAATTTTGGGGTGCTGATTCCAAATCTGGCATCATTTTTTGTCTATCACATCAGGTTTTTGAGATATCAAATTTAGCATTTAAAAAAAAAACTGCAGAAGAGAAATATTTAATAAATGTTGATATCTACATAAAATGATATTATAAACACACTATCCTAAAAATACAGCACCATATTTTAACACTAAAGCAGTCACTGACTCGCAACAACTTGCAATCATAAGTGACAGAGGAGTTAATTTCGGGTAAAATCAATGAAAATGGGGTATGCCGAAAGCATAAAAATGAGTTGCGATAGAGCAAATCTTTGATCAGATTTGGATCAACACCCTGAAATTAGTCTAGAACAGCTGCAAAAGTCCAGGCCAGAATTTTTTTTTTTGTTGACCAGTGTTATCGTTAACGCAATGAACAGAGGCTATCTTAATGGACTGGCTCACCCCCCCCTCCCCCCCCCCTCTTCGGTGTCTGCTGATGAACGCGCTCGCAGGTGAACAGCGACCGCATCTTCTGGCAGCGCGGGACTGACGGTGTCCTCCGCAAGGTGAACGTGGAGAGCGACAGCATCGGCCAGTTCATCAGCACCAAGGCGGTGGGCAGCGCCAGCCGCGAGGACATCACTCACCTCTACAAGTTCCCCGAGGGTAAGGCCAGCGCCTTGGCAAGGGCGGGGCTGGGGCAGGGTGGGGTGGGGCAGGGTGGGGTGGGGTGGGGTGGGGTGGGGCGGGGTGGGGTGGGGCAGGGCTGGGGCAGGGTGGGGTGGGGCGGTGTGGGGCAGGGCTGGGGCAGGGTGGTATGGGGTGGGGTGGGGCAGTTTGGGGTGGGGTGGGGCGGTGTGGGGTGGGGCAGGGCTGGGGCAGTGTGGGTTGGGGTGAGGTGGGGTGGGGTGGGGCGGTGTGGGGTGGGGCGGGGCTGGGGCAGTGTGGGGTGGGGTGGGGTTGGGCGGTGTGGGGTGGGGTGGGGCGGTGTGGGGTGGGGTGGGGCGGTGTGGGGTGGGGCGGTGTGGGGTGGGGCGGTGTGGGGTGGGGCAGTTTGGGGTGGGGCGGTGTGGGGTGGGGTGGGGCGGGGTGGGGCGGTTGCCCTGGGCACCCGGTCCTAGAGGGAGGTGCCACACTGCACGTGCAGCCGAATTGTCGGAGCAGCGGGGGCCTTGGCGTCGTGAGTGGGCGGAGGAACTCTCCGATTGACACGTTGCCCCCGGGTGACAGAGCATCTAGCGATGGTGTCCTGTGCCCATTATTATAAATTTAGCTTCCACGCTAATCCTGCAATGGGATGTGAGGTCTGGCACGCCTCGGCATCGCCCCGGCGCTGTAGAGATGACCGCTTAGAACGAGCGGCATCGCCCGTCTTGCCCCCCCCCCATCCCCGACACGCACAGGCTCGCGGGAGGAGAGGATGGCCGTGGAGCGAGCGTTGAGGTTCGGCTCCGGAGCAGCGCTGCACGGCGACCGGAGCAGCGACCAGGACACGGCCTCAGATGACGTGGGCCCGTGCAGCGAGTCCGACGTCAACGCAGCCCCCGCGCTCGACCCGGCGACGGCCGCCGTGGCCGGAACCGCCGCCGCCGCCGATGGAGACCACGGAACGATCGCGGCCGCGGTGGAGGAGAGCGCGCGCGAGGTCGCGGCCTTCGTTCGCGACGCGGGGAGGCCGGCCGCGCGCTCCGCGCTGGAGGAGCCGTCCTCGCCGAGGGCCCAAGAGACGGACGAGTCGGTGGGAGGAGGAGCGGCGGCGGCCGGCGCGCGGCAAGCCCGGCGCCCGGCGCGCGAGCTGGAAGATCGGTCGAGCAGCGGAGAAGACAACACGGATGACGACGGCGGCGAGGTCGGTGACCGTGACGATGACGAGATGAAGACAATTCGGTGCCCGGAGCCGAGAGAATACCGCTACCGGAGGTGTCTACCCATCTCTGAGATCGGTGACACTGACGACGACGACGATGACGACGACGATGACGACTGGAACACCAGCAGTTACTTCAGCAGAGCCTTCGCAGCCACTCACGCCCACGGCTCCAGAAGCACCGTCCGACACTCGGCAGCCGCCCTCGGCAAAAAGGGGTCACCGGGACACGACAGACCGCCGTGGCGCGGCGGCGGCGGCGTTCGCCAGCCCGGGGCCTTCGCCAAAACGGCTGGAGGCGTCGCCCCCTACGCCACGTTCACCGCAAGCCGCCCCACGGGACGTTACCCCGTCAAGGGCGAGGACGTCCACGCGGTCGGGGGAGCCGACCGTGAACCGGGCGAGCCGGCCGGAGGCGCCGCTTGGACGAGCGGCTGTGGACCGGCCGACTCCGCCTCCGTTGCCGCCCGCAGGAGGGGGGCCCCGGTGCCGCCCGCGGCCGCCGCCGCGGTGAACGCTCGGAGCTCCGTCGGCACCGCCACCGAGCCGGCCGCTCGGCCGCCTTACCGGCCGCAAACCTTCAAGGCCATGGGCGCCGGGTCGGGGAAGAGCGAGCCGTGGACGGCAGAGCATCGAGGTGACGAGGTCGTCATCGGAGCAGGAAGAGGGGAATGGTGCGGATCGGCCACCAGCGACTTCCGCTTTGCCAGCGCCAGGGAGTTCGTGGCCACTGGCCCCGTGGAAATCGCGCCGACGCCGCCCCGGGCGGTCGGCAATGCCGGCGCCGTGCTCCGGCTCCCGGCGGAGGCGGCGGTGGTGGCTCCGGCCTCCGTGGGATTTGGGGCGCGTTCTGCGTCAGCCGGCGGGCGCTGTTGGTCCAGCCCCTACACGGCGACGGCTGCCGCGGCCGTCTCGTGCGCCCCGGCGTGCTCGTGGCGTCCTCCGCTCGGCGTCGGTGGCATCGGCGGTCAGGCCCTCGTCGCGCCGGGGCAGTCGCCGTTCGCGCCGAACCTCACGACGCAGAGAGGCCAATTTCTCGGCGGCGTGCCTGGCGCGCACGATGGCAACGTGCCGCACCCGGGCGCGCCGCTCCGGCCGTCGGGGGTGGGCAGCGGCCTTCACGAGCGCGGGGCGGGCGGCCGCGTCGGGGAGCCGTCGGCGGGGCCGCTCGCCCACGGAGGCGTGGACGAGGGGTCGCGGGCTTCGCCGGGGGTTCGGAGACGACTGTGCGAGCAGCAGGAGGAGGAGGAGGGGCGCCGCGGGGATCGGTCGGCGTACGGCGGGTGGGGCGCGATCTCCGAGGCGGCTGCGGCCGTGGCGAATGAGCGGCATGCCGGTGCCAGGGGGCCGTTCCCAGAGCCGCGTGACGGCGCCCCGGCCGTGACCGTAGCCGGGGACCGGCGGTCCTTCCCGCGCGGCGTGGCGGCCAATCCGGCGGAGAGCGACGCCTCGGGCAGCGGCGGCGGCGGTGGCGGCGCCTACGGCAGCGCCGGGCGAGCCGCAGGCCCGACGTTTTACGCGGATCGGCTGCGGTGCCTGCTGGCGGAGAACGATCGGCGCCGAGCCGACGTTGCAGCGACCCGCAGGCTGCTCTTGCGCGGCGCGGCTTCGGGCGACGAGGCGATCGTCGGCATGGCCCCAGCGGCCCCGGCGGCGTCGGCGTGGGCCGGCGACCACGTGATCGGGGCCGGGCCCGATCGGGCGCCTCTGTCGGTCGAGGCCGCTGGATCTTTGGCGCCCGTCGCCGGTGCCGAATTCGCGAAGCTGCGCCGCCAGGAAGAGACGGAGCAAACGGAACATCGGAGTCTTCTTCAGCAACAGCAGCAGCAGCAGCAACAGCATTACCATCATCACCACCATCATTACTATCACCAGCATCTGCAGCAGCAGGCCGGACAAGATCATCTCCAACATCAGCAACAGCAGCAGCAAGATCATCATCAGCAGCAGCAGCTGCAGCAACATGACCAACATGAACATGGGCAGCAGCTTCAAGAGCAGTGCCATCATCAGCAAGACCATGAGAATCAGAATCATCATCATCAGCAGCAGCAACTTGAGAAGCATCATCATCATCATCAGCAGCGGCGATGCCGGGACGTGGCGGTGGCCGTGTTCCTGCAGGAGGGGATCGTGCTGGGATCGAACTTCGCGATGCTGGTTCGGGTGACGAGTCTGAGCAACGAGGTGCGGTCGGTGAGCGTGCAGCTGCGTGGCCACGTGGTCACGCTCATGGGCAAGACTCTGGGCGTCTTCAAGGAGGAGAGCTTCGCCATCGTGCTTTGCCCCTTCGACGGTGAGCCAGGGACGAGTGTCTTTGTGCGCGAGTGGCCTGGGGTGCAGAGAAAGATTGGGGGGGGGGGGGTCTCTTTCTCTCGGTCAATCACCTGCACTCGTTGCCGACTCACTCCACTCGCTCAGCCATTCACTCGCTCCCACTCGACCACCCATTCAACCCTCTTGTGCACTCACCCACTCGCTCACCCACTCGATCGCACCCACTCGACCACCCACTCAACCATCTTGCGCACTCACCCACTCGCTCACCCACTCGCTCATCCGCTAACCTACTCAATCGCCCCCACTCGACCACCCACTCAACCCTCTTGCTCACTCACCTACTCGCTCACCCACTCGCTCACCCACTCGATCGCCCCCACTCGACCACCCACTCAACCCTCTTGCTCACTCACCCACTCGCTCACCCACTCGCTCACCCACTCGATCGCCCCCACTCGACCACCCACTCAACCCTCTTGCTCACTCACCCACTCGCTCACCCGCTCACCCACTCAATTGCCCCCACTCCACCACCCACTCAACCCTCTTGCGCACTCACCCACTCGCTCACCCGCTCGCTCACCCATTCGCTCGCGCTCACTCGATCGCCCACTCACCCTCCGGTGCCACCACCCACCCACTCACCCGATCACCCACCCGCTCGTCAACCCATTCGCTAGCCCACTCGATCACCCACTCAACCTCTCGCCCATGCACCCACTCAATCACCCACTCGATAACCCGCCCGCTCGACCGCCCGCCCGCACAGAGCAAGACGCCCTCATCACGGTCACCCCGGGCGAGTACATGGACCTGCTGGCCGATCGCTTCGCCATGATGGTGATGGTGAGCGCCAGCGTGGCCGAGACCGGCCGCTCGCTCCACAAGCTGCACACCTTCCGGCTGCGCGACCCGCACTTGCTTCGCTCACGCTGGGCCTCCAACCCCGCCAGCCTCGCCGCCGTCACCACCACCACCACCACCGCCACCGCCGCCGCCACAGCCACCACTGCCGCCGCCGTCACCGCTGCCACCGCCACCACGGCCGCTGCCAAAATCGCCCACGGCCCGGTACGCTCGTTCTCCTGTGGGCAGTGTTTGTCTGTGGGTAGTGTTAGTCTGTGGGTAGTGTTAGTCCATGGGCAGTGTTGAGCTATGGGTAGTGTTAGTCTATGGGTAGTGTTGGTCTATGGGTAGTGTTGAGTCTATGGGTAATGTTGAGTCTATGGGTAATGTTGAGTCTATGGGTAGTGTTTGTCTATGGGCAGTGTTGAGTCTATGGGCAGTGTTGGTCTATGGGTAGTGTTAGTCTATGGGTAGTGTTGAGTCTGTAGGTATTGTTGAGTCTATGGGTAGTGTTGGTCTATGGGTAATGTTGGTCTATGGGTAGTGTTAGTCCATGGGCAGTGTTGAGCTGTGGGTAGTGTTAGTCTATGGGTAGTGTTGGTCTATGGGTAGTGTTGAGTCTATGGGTATTGTTGAGTCTATGGGTAATGTTGAGTCTATGGGTAATGTTGAGTCTATGGGTAGTGTTTGTCTATGGGCAGTGTTGAGTCTATGGGCAGTGTTGGTCTATGGGTAGTGTTAGTCTATGGGTAGTGTTGAGTCTGTAGGTATTGTTGAGTCTATGGGTAGTGTTGGTCTATGGGTAATGTTGGTCTATGGGTAGTGTTAGTACATGGGCAGTGTTGAGCTGTGGGTAGTGTTAGTCTATGGGTAGTGTTGGTCTATGGGTAGTGTTGGTCTATGGGTAGTGTTGGTCTATGGGTAGTGTTGGTCTATGGGTAGTGTTGGTCTATGGGTAGTGTTGGTCTATGGGTAATGTTGAGTGTATGGGTCGTGTTGAGTGTATGGGTCGTGTTGAGTGTATGGGTGATGTTGGTCTATGGGTGATGTTGGTCTATGGGTAGTGTTGAGTCTATGGGTCGTGTTGAGTGTATGGGTCGTGTTGAGTGTATGGGTCGTGTTGAGTGTATGGGTGATGTTGGTCTATGGGTAGTGTTGGTATATGGGTAGTGTTGAGTGTATGGGTCGTGTTGAGTGTATGGGTCGTGTTGAGTGTATGGGTAATTTGGTCTATGGGTAGTGTTAGTCTATGGGTAGTGTTAGTCTATGGGTAGTGTTGAGTCTATGGGTAGTGTTGAGTCTATGGGTAGTGTTAGTCTATGGGTAGTGTTAGTCTATGGGTAGTGTTAGTCTATGGGTAGTGTTGAGTCTATGGGTAATTTGGTCTATGGGTAGTGTTGAGTCTATGGGTAGTGTTTGTCTATGGGCAGTGTTGAGTCTATGGGCAGTGTTGAGTCTATGGGCAGTGTTGGTCTATGGGTAGTGTTAGTCTATGGGTAGTGTTGAGTCTGTAGGTATTGTTGAGTCTATGGGTGGTGTTGGTCTATGGGTAATGTTGGTCTATGGGTAGTGTTAGTCCATGGGCAGTGTTGAGCTGTGGGTAGTGTTAGTCTATGGGTAGTGTTGGTCTATGGGTAGTGTTGGTCTATGGGTAGTGTTGGTCTATGGGTAGTGTTGGTCTATGGGTAATGTTGAGTGTATGGGTCGTGTTGAGTGTATGGGTCGTGTTGAGTGTATGGGTGATGTTGGTCTATGGGTAGTGTTGAGTCTATGGGTAGTGTTGAGTGTATGGGTCGTGTTGAGTGTATGGGTGATGTTGGTCTATGGGTAGTGTTGAGTCTATGGGTAATGTTGAGTGTATGGGTCGTGTTGAGTGTATGGGTCGTGTTGAGTGTATGGGTCGTGTTGAGTGTATGGGTCGTGTTGAGTGTATGGGTCGTGTTGAGTGTATGGGTAGTGTTGAGTGTATGGGTAGTGTTGAGTGTATGGGTCGTGTTGAGTGTATGGGTAGTGTTGAGTGTATGGGTAATTTGGTCTATGGGTAGTGTTAGTCTATGGGTAGTGTTAGTCTATGGGTAGTGTTGAGTCTATGGGTAGTGTTGAGTGTATGGGTAGTGTTGAGTGTATGGGTCGTGTTGAGTGTATGGGTCGTGTTGAGTGTATGGGTCGTGTTGAGTGTATGGGTAGTGTTGAGTGTATGGGTAGTGTTGAGTGTATGGGTAGTGTTGAGTGTATGGGTCGTGTTGAGTGTATGGGTGATGTTGGTCTATGGGTAGTGTTGAGTCTATGGGTAGTGTTAGTCTATGGGTAATTTGGTCTATGGGTAGTGTTAGTCTATGGGTAGTGTTAGTCTATGGGTAGTGTTAGTCTATGGGTAGTGTTAGTCTGTGGGTAGTGTTGAGTCTATGGGTAGTGTTAGTCTATGGGTAGTGTGAGTCTATGGGTAGTGTTGAGTCTATGGGTAGTGTTGAGTCTATGGGTAGTGTTAGTCTATGGGTAGTGTTAGTCTATGGGTAGTGTTAGTCTATGGGTAGTGTTGAGTCTATGGGTAATTTGGTCTATGGGTAGTGTTAGTCTATGGGTAGTGTTGAGTCTATGGGTAGTGTTTGTCTATGGGCAGTGTTGAGTCTATGGGCAGTGTTGGTCTATGGGTAGTGTTAGTCTATGGGTAGTGTTGAGTCTGTAGGTATTGTTGAGTCTATGGGTGGTGTTGGTCTATGGGTAATGTTGGTCTATGGGTAGTGTTAGTCCATGGGCAGTGTTGAGCTGTGGGTAGTGTTAGTCTATGGGTAGTGTTGGTCTATGGGTAGTGTTGGTCTATGGGTAGTGTTGGTCTATGGGTAGTGTTGGTCTATGGGTAGTGTTGGTCTATGGGTAGTGTTGGTCTATGGGTAATGTTGAGTGTATGGGTCGTGTTGAGTGTATGGGTCGTGTTGAGTGTATGGGTGATGTTGGTCTATGGGTAGTGTTGAGTCTATGGGTAGTGTTGAGTGTATGGGTCGTGTTGAGTGTATGGGTCGTGTTGAGTGTATGGGTCGTGTTGAGTGTATGGGTGATGTTGGTCTATGGGTAGTGTTGAGTCTATGGGTAGTGTTGAGTGTATGGGTCGTGTTGAGTGTATGGGTGATGTTGGTCTATGGGTAGTGTTGAGTCTATGGGTAGTGTTGAGTGTATGGGTCGTGTTGAGTGTATGGGTCGTGTTGAGTGTATGGGTCGTGTTGAGTGTATGGGTAGTGTTGAGTGTATGGGTCGTGTTGAGTGTATGGGTGATGTTGGTCTATGGGTAGTGTTGAGTCTATGGGTAGTGTTGAGTGTATGGGTCGTGTTGAGTGTATGGGTGATGTTGGTCTATGGGTAGTGTTGAGTCTATGGGTAGTGTTGAGTGTATGGGTCGTGTTGAGTGTATGGGTCGTGTTGAGTGTATGGGTCGTGTTGAGTGTATGGGTAGTGTTGAGTGTATGGGTCGTGTTGAGTGTATGGGTAATTTGGTCTATGGGTAGTGTTGGTCTATGGGTAGTGTTGGTCTATGGGTAATTTGGTCTATGGGTAGTGTTAGTCTATGGGTAGTGTTAGTCTATCGGTAGTGTTAGTCTATGGGTAGTGTTGAGTCTATGGGTAATTTGGTCTATGGGTAGTGTTAGTCTATGGGTAGTGTTGAGTCTATGGGTAATTTGGTCTATGGGTAGTGTTAGTCTATGGGTAATGTTGGTCTATGGGTAGTGTTGGTCTATGGGTAATGTTGGTCTATGGGTAGTGTTAGTCTATGGGTAATGTTGGTCTATGGGTAGTGTTAGTCTATGGGTAATGTTGGTCTATGGGTAGTGTTAGTCTATGGGTAGTGTTGGTCTATGGGTAGTGTTAGTCTATGGGTAATGTTGGTCTATGGGTAGTGTTGGTCTATGGGTAGTGTTAGTCTATGGGTAGTCATCTTCTTGGTTCTTTTGGTAAAGTCACGTAGAAGGGAAGTAATAAAATAATAAAAATAAAACATAATAAAATAATTATCACGACGTTTCGGCCACAACGCAAGCAGCCATCCTCAGGCTTGCGTTGTGGCCGAAACGTCGTGAGAATTATTTTATTTTGTTTTATTTTTATTATTTTATTACTTCCCTTCTACGTGACTTTACCGAAAGAACCAAGAAGATGAATCCCTGCAGTCACGAAAGCTTTAAATCGAAATCTATGGGTAGTGTTGAGTCTATGGGTAGTGTTGAGTGTATGGGCAATGTTAGTCTATGTGCAGTGTTGGTCTAGGTGTAGTGTTGAGTCTATGGGTAATGTTAGTCAATGGGTAGTGTTGGTCTATGGGTAGTGTTGGTCTATGGGTAGTGTTGGTCTATGGGTAGTGTTATTATACGGGCAATGTAAGTCTATGGGCAATGTAAGTCTATGGGCAATGTTAGTCTATGGCCAATGTTAGTCTATGGGCAATGTTATTCTATGGGCAATGTTAATCTATTTATACGTACTTGTGAGCCACGCCCATTCTCAACGTCGATCACGGCCTTCCTTCCACTCAGCGCTGGGCGTGATTATTACTCAAAAGCCCTCAAATACTCGTGGAATCGACGGCCAAACATTTCCCCCAACGCAGCAGCAGCAGTAGCAGCTCGCTTGCCGAACTCGTTAAAGAGCATAAGGCATCGTTGTGCGAACTCCGGTCATCCTTGTGTAGTAGGTTCAATGAGACGTGGGCGACGTAGTCGGAGGCACACTTATTCATTAAACGTTTCACTCAATACAGGCCAAGGTATACAACACTCGAAGGGGTATCGGCCCCTTCACCCGTCTAACAGGGAGACTCCACTATCTCTATCCCGGCTAGCCTACTCCCAGGTCCTCCACTCGAGAGCTAGGGGAGGCTAGCTGACTCAGCTCTGGCCAAGCTGGGATCACGGCACCCTGAGTCCCCAGACCGGCTCTTACAAGAGCATCGGCTCTGAGCTCTCGGGGCCACGCCACTGGCTTGCCCCGGTCGCTCCTTAGAAGGACGGCGATCCAGGGGAGTCCCAGGGCCTATCTAGCCGGTCTTCCTTCTTCACTGGCTAAAGCTGAACACTGAACCCCCGAGCCCACCGGCTCACCGCCTTATATAGCAACTCCCCCCCCCCCCCCCGAGGGGTGGGGCCATGGGGGATCACAGCGCCGTTTCAGCCCCCCAGGGCTAACCGATGCGGACGTGGATGTAAGCATCCTTGCGGGCATAACCACCCCTGGTGTGTTTGTTCGCCCTCCCGTAACACCTCTACACTTGCAGCAGCAGCAGCAGCAGCGGCAGCGGATTTTGGCTCAACTGTCGAGCAAAGACGGTGGTCACCGCATCGCGCGACGCCTTCAGATGCCCTGTTTTCTGCGGTCGTCTGGAACGCTCTTTCTCCCGATGTTAGGAAGCCACTGTTGATATGCACTTTGAAATCATCAAAATTGACAAACTCATTTGTTTACAACTGCATGTTGTGTTTAGTTTTGTTGTCCTTCACCAGCACCTCCAATTAGCACGGTTGGCTACGTACTGTGCGAAAGAAGTTCAACATACACTGCACTGCATACACCCTCCTGCGCTGGAGGCCCCTGCACCAGAGGTCGCAACCGGGTACCCGATACCCGTACCCTGCCCGATACCCGGCTACCCGTACCCGGCCGGGTACGGGTACGGGTACCTGTTTGCGACCCTGGTGCGGCCGGGTACGGGTAGGCCGTGAGTCACTGGTGAGTCACCGTTTGTCACTCATTTCCCAACGTCTTGTCTCTTCTCACAATTCAAGATCCTAGAATAAACCCACCCGCGCCTGCAACATGGCTTCATCCCAGAGATCGCAATCGGTATGGTAGGGTACGGGTACCCGTTTTCGACCCTGGTGCGGCCGGGTACGGGTACGGGTAAGGAATCAAAACCCGTTTGCGCCCTCTGCCCTGCACGGGTCAAATGTCAACGTTCCCTTGGGCAGGTGGCTGACCAGAGCTGCCGTGGGGAAGACGCCGGCGCGGTGAACGTGGCCTCGGCAAGGGGACACGGCGATCGGGAGGAGTTCGGTGGAGTCAACGGGTACGAATAACTCCCTCGGCGCTTTTGTCCGACCTGCAGTGGATTGTGTATGAATGTAAAAATAAATTCCACCAGATCGTTTGCAATGTTGTGAAGAAGTAAAAAAAAAAAGTTGGCCACTATTTTGTGACGGCAGTGTTTGTGAAAGTTATCAATGCGTAATGTATCTTTTCAAGTGGTACAAAAACTGACACCTTTATACAAGGCATCATGTTTGCAATAACCACAACACAAGCAGTCAAAATGCAAACAAAAAGAAACAACTCTGATGATGATAATGATATGCACTGTCCTTGAAGTTGATTGGTCCACACCCGAGACAGCTTTTCTTAGAGCCTAGTCTCCATTGGTGTTGGACCAGATGATGCCAAAAGGCGTACAACTCAAAAACAGCGCACTATAAGAGTATTGAGAGCTCGGGGTAAGCATTTACACTATGAGACCTCCTTTACCAGTGGCAAAAAATATATAAAGGTGTCAGTTTTTGTACCAGTTGAAAGGGTAAAAACCTATTACTATATTTTGCCACTGGTAAAGGATGTCTCATAGCGTAATGTATCTATCGATGTGTGACATCAATCAGGAAATGTCTACTGATCGGAAGTAAGTTATCATTAAGCAATGACGATTGTTCAATCGTGGCTGTATGGACGCTGCTACACGATCAGAATATGTATTTATGCTGCAGGAGGAATCCGATGAGTGAAAAGCTATTTTTTCACAGTTGTCCAGTAGGGGGCACGCGATCAGAACGTTACCACAAACAGTGCAAAACAATGTACCCGTAAAAACAAAGTTTTTCACTATAAAGCCTTTATATGCGTGGCATCGGTTTTATTTTATTATTCATTTCTGTTTTTCTTGAATAAGAGTTTCATTTTTATCACATTGGTATTTTAAATTAAATATAAAAAATAAATTTCCTAAAAAGTGGAAAATTTTGCAAATGTTTTTTCACGAAAATAAATTGTCACGCACAACGAGTCTGTGTGCAAAATGTCAGCTCGATTGGATCGCGGGAAGTGGGATAAAAAAAACGACCGAAAGATTTGCACGGTCGTAAGCGCGCAAGCAAGTGAACTTAATATAAAGGATTTAAAAATGCCTCTCAGCTATCACGGCAAACATGGCACTTGCAGACCAGAGGCTCGCGGGTTTGATTCCATCTCCTGGCACGGAAGTTGCAACAATGCGGGGGGGGGGGAGGGGAAAAGTTTATCAAATTAATCCCACCCTCAAGCTCTTACAATAATAACAACAACAACATCGACAACAATGATAACAACAACATCCTCGCCCAATTCAATAGACCAGTTTATAAACCACCTAATCTCTGATAATTGGTTTTTTACCCTTCTATCTGGCAACAAAACTGACACCATTTTTACAAGGAGTCATGTTTGCATAGACCACAATACCTGCAGTCATAATGCAAACAAAAAACATAACTCTGATAATGTATGCACTGTCCTTGAAAAAGGGGTAAGTGTTGTTGCCAGATAGAAGGGTAAATAAACAATTCTCATCTTTTTAACTGGCAAATGAGGTTCCAATGGTGTTTAAACACCGAATCTCTTTCAACACTCCGATTTAAAGCTTTCGTGACTGCAGGGATTCATCTTCTTGGTTCTTTCGGTAAAGTCACGTAGAATGGAAATAATAAAACATTAAAAATTAAACATTATAAAATAATTCTCACGACGTTTCGGCCACAACGCAATCAGCCGTCCTTCAGACGCTGTCTTTCTGACAGACCTGTTCTTCACCTGAGGACGGCTGCTTGCGTTGTGGCCGAAACGTCGTGAGAATTATTTTATTATGTTTTATTTTTATTGTTTGATTATTTCCATTCTACGTGACTTTACCGAAAGAACCAAGAAGATGACTCTTTCAACGCCTTCAACGTTTGGTGCTTGTGTGCGTTGCCGGCAAACCGTGCCATTATTTTGTCGGCTTTTTTTTCTGGTGGCCTTCACTGGGCCCCTTTCCCTACCCCCCAACCCGCGTTCATCGAACCCGTGGCGTAAAGTAGTAAATAAATCGCGTCTGTGCCGCAGGCCCGGGCGTCTCCTGCTGCCGGCGTACGCCCTCTACGTGCCCCTCGTGGTACAGGGCCGAGGCGGCGGCCTCTTCGCCAGCACGGACTGCCTGTGGCAGCCGGCAGCGGTGCCGGTACGAGCCGGGGATGAGTGCGGGCAGGATCGAGACGGAATCCTCGTGTAGGGAAGGACCTCCTACCCCCCCCCCCCCCACGGCTGCAAGAGCTCACGTAGGGACCGTCACGAGAGAGAGAGAGAGAGACGGAGAGATGTGGGCCCCTACTCTTGTCACGAGCCACGGGGAGGATGTAGATGATGTCCGACGTTTCGCACCGACCCACCCACCCACAACCCAACCGCCCACCCAGCCGGCAGCTGCTGGGCTGTGCTGCGCCTGTATAATTAAAACTGCTGCTACTAAACTACTATTTTTATTTTGGCAGGTAAGACACACCGAGCTGTACAGCGACTTGGTCACAAATGATAGCTCAACTTAGTGGCTTGTCACGTCGCAATTTGTAGCAGCAGAATGTTTCTAAATGTGGACGGAAAAACCCGGAGGACCCAGAATAAAATCCACGCACCCTCGGAGAGAACACGCAGACTCCACATATACAGCAGGCGTCAGGACCGGGATCCAACCCACAAACTCCTGTATACCAGGCGAGGGAGTCAACATCTCGCCACGGTGGCGAGGGAGTAAACGTCTCACTGCAGCGTGCAGCAAGTGAGGGTTGGCGGAGGCCCTCAACGGTACCGGCTCTGGGTTCGAATCCAGGTTCAGCCGCCCACTCTGATTTAAACCAAGTTCCCAAGTTGAGTTGATAATCTTCTTGGTTCTTTCGATAAAGTCACGTAGAATGGAAATAATAAAATAATAAAAATAAAACATAATGAAATAATTCTCACGACGTTTCGGCAACAACGCAAGCAGCCGTTCTCAGGTGGAGAACAGGTCTGTCGAGAAGACAGAGTCTGAATGACACACCCCAGGCTTGGAGTGACTATTTAAGCTGGGATAGAGGGGGGAAGAGCGCCTTGACAAAATAATTTGTATAGAATTATTTTTATTATTTTATTATTTCCATTCTAAGTGACTTTACCGAAAGAACCAAGAAGATGAATCCCTGCAGTCACGAAAGCTTTAAATCGAAATTGAGTTGATAAGTTTAAGTCGGGTCATCAATTGACTCGCATAGAGACCCCTAGACTCGCATGCGCACCCACATAGAGTTGCATCGAGATGCACAGACTCGCACAGAACTGAGGTTGTCATTAGAACTAGGTCCTTGATATTCACCCCCTCGTGACAGACGTGGGTTTCTCCGGATAGTCCAGCTTCCCTCCGTTCGTATAGCCACTCGTTATGAATGGAGTTGGCGATTCATCCACATGTAGGACCGCAGAGCTTGGGCAACCCTTGGCGCCGGTTGCGGCCGCCTTCCTTCCCCGCTTGTCTGTGGCTTCCCGCGAGCCTCTGAATCATTCCCTGTCTGAATCATTCCCTGGTGAACGAAAGCTGCGTGCGTTTACAATGTGTTATTTTTATTGTTGTTGTTGAGATGCTCCCAGCACATGGTGCGAAGAGTCTCTCAGGACACGGAGCGAAACGTGGGACATCGTGCCATTAAAGCACCCCACAGGGCGCGTTGTTAGCTTCGATTGGTGTGGAGCGGGCATGACACAAAGCTTTATATTAGTCCATTTATATCAAATATATATAAACACATTTAAACGAATATATTTATCTAGTATGGTCTCACTAGGCACTGAGACTCTTGTATGAAGAGCGTCCTATCTTAAGATGTTTGGTCAAATCATACCCCTATTATATATCATTTATGCTTAAAGTTTTCTGGGAGGCCACTAAATCACTGCAGTTGAGAACCCAGAGCCGGTACCGTTGAGGTTCTGGGTTCGAATCCCGGTTCATCCGCCCACTGTGATTAAACCAGGTTGATGGCATCAGCCCGGTCACCAATTGACTCGTACGGAGACCCCTAGACTCGCATGCCGACCCCACATAGAATCGCATTGAGATGCACAGACTTTGCACAGAATTGAGTTGTCATTGAAACCGGTCACCAATGACTGAAAAAAATAAAACACCCCAATCACGTTACTTGTATTCCTGCACCTAATTTATCAATCGTCTTGTTCACACACTCACACGGCAGCCGACACGCTCACACGGCAGCGTACATCATTTGGGAAATTCGTTTAAAAGATAAATGTATATAGGGGAATGGTGGTACGGGCTGCAACACATTGCCGAAGGGGAAAAGGAAGGGGGTTGGGGTGAGGGTCAGATGGTGCTGTTCTATACAATGAAACGCAAACATCAATGGCTCTTAGCCACAATCGAGATTAATAACCATGAACATAAAGTGCACGGACCATAAAGTGCTGGTCTCCTAGCAGAGACGTCTCGCGTGGTAAGAGGCGGGTACAAATGATGAGCTACTTCTAGATTTGAAGTTTTCGTGACTGCAAGGATCCATACTCTTTGGTTCTTTCGGTAAAGTCACGTAGGTAAAAATAAAAAATATAAAAGTTTAAAATAACTAAATTAAATCACGACGTTTCGGAGGCAACACAAATTGGGACAACCACAGCATAAAAAAATAGAATTACTGTAGTGGGCATCAGTAATTCAGTTTTTTTGCCCACCAGTAACTCTGTTTTTTTAATGATGTGGTTGTCCCACCTGATGACGGAAACTTGTGTTGCCTCCGAAACGTCGTGATTTAATTTAGTTTATTTTTATTTTCACCTACGTGATTTTACCGAAAGAACCAAGAAAATGTAATCCTGCGTCAAAATGTATTTGCGACCTGAAAGTGAGAGGTTTGTGTGTGGTGTATAAAATAATGATGATGCTGCTGCTGCAGCTGCTTGATTGCTGCCGTTCAAATAAAAAGGCCCATCTGATTCGCGTTCGTCTGCTGTGTTTTATTTGGGTTTATAGAGATATAGGTTTACATGGATTTTTTCAAAGTTATATATTGAATTATAGTTTAGACAATAACAACAACAACCATCACCGTTCGTCACTCATTTATTGTATACAGGAGGTCGTGGGTTCGATGCCGACCCTGACGCCTGCAGCTGTATATTTGGAGTTTGCGTGTCTCTCTCTCTCTCTCCGTGGCCACGTGGATTTTTCTCCGGGTCCTCCTGGTTTTCCCCCTCCACATTTAGAATCAACGTCACGCGTTTTAGAGTCTTTGCCTGCTGCAAATTTCCGCCTGATGAGCCACTTCGAGCTATCATTTATGGCCAGGTCGCTTCTGCTAAAAGAAATAGTTTTAGATGCACCAACTCTCAACTGTGCCAACTTGCTGCGTTTTAATCGCCCCCGGCGCTCCACTCGTTGTTGTGAGCGTCGCTCCTCTGCCCACCCGCTGCCAAATTGCTGCACAATAATAGACATAATGACCCCCCCACCCTCCAGCTCCTCCCACCCCCTAGCCACTAATTAATCTCAACAGGTCCAGTACTATATTCTTGGTTCTTTCGGTAAAGTCACGTAGAAGGGAAATAACAAAATAATAAAAATATAAAACAATAAAATTCTCACGACGTTTCGACTGAAATACAAGCAATCATCATCAGGTGTGAAATCCACCTGATGATGATTGCTAGAATTGTATTGTTTTATATTTTTATTATTTTATTATTTCCCTTCTACGTGACTTTACCGAAAGAACCAAGAATATGAATCCCTGCAGTCACGAAAGCTTTAAATCGAAATGTACTAGGTTTGTTTTCTCATTCATTCGTACCTGATGACGATTGCTTGTGTTGCAATCGAAACGTCGTATTCTATTATTATTTAATTTATTTCTACATAACTTTACTAACAGAAACAAAGAGTAAATTCCTGCAGTCACGAAAGCTTCGAATCGATCTTCTTGGTTCTTTCGGTAAAGTCACGTAGAAGGGACATAATAAAATAATAAAAATATAAAACAATAAAATTCTCACGACGTTTCGACTGCAACACAAGCAATCGTCATCAGGTGTGAAATCCACATGATGATGATTGCTAGAATTGTATTGTTTTATAAGTTTATATTTTTATCATTTCCCTTCTACGTGACTTTACCGAAAGAACCAAGAATATGAATCCCTGCAGTCACGAAAGCTTTTAAATCAAAGGTCCAGTACTGTTCGTGAGTGCCAATTGAGACCGAAACAGCACACAAACGAGCAGAGTGGCCGGCAACGCGCCCGGCCGCCTTTGTCTTCCCAGTGCCCATGCATGCAAACGAATACCACACCAACCTGCCTTTGTCTCCCCCAGTGCTGCTGATTTCACACGCCGCACCAGGAACTACGAATACGCGCGCGTGCGCGTGTGCGCGTGCGTGTGATGGGGAGCGGTGGTGCAACGGTTAGCACGCTGCGCTGCGAACCCGGCCACCCGAGTTCGATTCCCGCTCGCGGCCAACCAACACCGACGGTGACGCACACCTGACTCAGCCTCGAGTGAGTACCTGTTGCGGTGTTATAGTAAACATCGGCAGTTGGGGAGACAAAGGCGGTACGGACCGTGGTGGTGACCACGTGACACATTGGCGGCCTTCACAGGGGCTCCTACTCGTTCACGGCACTTGCCCCAACAGTCTGTCAAGGCTATACAGGGGGGATCTTTGTCTTTGTGTTGCGCAACGACGCGATTGATGAACAAACATCGCCTCCTCGCGGAGGGTCGTCGAGGGTTGCCACCGAGAAGAATGGACAGGGAAGCATCGGGGGTCTCGTTAGGACGAGATCGGGGGTGGTCCTACAACATCGGGGGGTCTCGTTCGGACGAGATCGGGGGTGGTCCTACAACATCGGGGGGTCTCGTTAGGACGAGATCGGGGGTGGTCCTAACAACATCGGGGGGTCTCGTTCGGACGAGATCGCCTCGGTAATCCGCCCGATTCGCCATCTCCCGCTGTCAAAACAAAACCCGCAGGGCGCCCGGCACCCGCCACTCTGCCAAATCAACAAACACACGAGCGAGCGAGCGCGCGCACGCACACTTCCGAATAATGAAAACAAAAGGCAAAGACAAAGATCCCCCGTATAGCCTCCACGGGCTGTTTGGAGAAAGTGCTGTTAGCCGATGAAGGCCGGAACGGTACACGAGGAGGTGGGAGGCCAGCACCACGCCTGGCCGCCTTTGTCTCCCCAGTGGCGACGTCTTTACGCACCGCACCGGGTACTAGTTTGAGGCTGAGTCGACCTAGGGGAGGCCCAGAACCGGTTCAGATAATCGTCTCACCAACAAACGACGTCACACTTCCATTGTGACGCTTCTGCGTCACGTGGGGGGTGAGGGGGCAGGGCGGTGTGGGGGGCGGGGAGCTAATCCGCGCATCTGGCGTTCCTCTCAATGGCACTGCGGTGATAATAACAATAACAGCAATGGTTGTCGCGAAACGGAACGTTCCATTTGCAGCCCCTTGTTTTCAATCCACTGCTGGATGAGTCATAATGGTGACGACGACGACGGCTCGTCACGCCGTGCCGCAACCGTCGCTCGGTGCACACGTACCATGTTGAACTTCTTTCACACCATACGTAGGCAACCGCGCCAATCTCGCCGGGAGAGGAGATACAGCGAGAGAGAGGGGGGCACGACTCAGAAACGCCAGGAAGATGATGAACCACAGACGAGTGGCAAGGGAGAAGCCACGCGGTGGTGGTGAGGAGCCGACGCTATCAACAATTGCCCAATCTCTGCGGTCCTCTATGTATGTGCGTAATGACGACATGACACACTTCTCTTGAGATGGCACTTTATTTAAGACGCGTTCGCTTGACATCAGGCAAGAGGCCTCCACTGCAACAGCCCCGAGTCTCCCGCGCATCTCCCCCTTATAGACCAACATGAGGCCACGCCCCCCTTCTCGATCATTCTGGCTGACACTGGACGCTCGCTCCACCGGCAGACTCCACCGTCCTCTTCCGTCACCTGACCACGCTCCCTTCGCGAACATTCCCGTAGCCACCAGTCCCTTCGCACTCGCAGCTGACTCCCCTGTCATTACCTCCCGTGGCCACCAGTCCCTTCACACTCACAGCTGACTCCCCTGTCACTACCTCCCGTGGCCACTAGTCTCTTCGCACTCGCAGCTGACTCCCCTGTCACTACCTTCCGTGGCCACTAGTCCCTTCGCACTCGCAGCTGACTCCCCTGTCACTACCTCCCGTGGCCACCAGTCCCTTCGCACCGCATGCAGGCTCTCTTGTCATTGCACATGCCACGGTGGTATCGGTTGATGAATGAGTGTATATACACGTGGGAGGAAACTAGAGCACCCAGAGACATCGCACGCGTGCGAGGGGGCAACACTCTATCCCCGTACAGATGGGTGGGGGGGGGCAGGAGGAAAGCGTGGCGTTCACACGTGTGCTGTGTTCACCTGGCGAGCAAGAAGTTCAACATACGTACATACAGTTCAACACGTGTAAGGCTTTCGCGACCAATATTATTCATAATCAACGTTTTTGGGTTTAGATCGCGTTATTTATAAATGTGTCGTAACCCTCCACCACCCGACACGGCCAATCAGTAAAAAAGTGTCACGTTGACAAACGACAAATAGTTCACTGCTTCAGCTCACCGGTGTGTTGAAGCGTGAACTATTTTGTCTTTTGTCAACGTGACACTTTTTTTACTGATTGGCCGTGTCGGGTGGTGGAAGGTTACGGCACATTTATAAATAACGCGATCTAAACCCAAAAACGTTGATTATGATTACGTACATACATCTGTGCGGTGATCCACCAACCCCCGTCGTTGCCGGCGTAACCACCACCACCGTCACGGCCAGGCTGAGAAGTGTGTGTTTGTGGGTGTGAGTGAGTGTGAGGACGGGCGAGTGCTAATCCCTCCAGTTATAAGTGCCCGTGCGCGTCTTTAATCCGGCAGTCAAAGCACAGCGACGGGACGGAGTCGCAAGAGGGCTCAGGGCGAGAGCTCACTGCACGCAGCTGACGGGCGGTAGGGGGCTCACAGACACGCGGTAGGGGGCTCACAGACGGTAGGGAGCTCACAGACGCTCCGTGCACCTGGAGCCAGGGGGTGGGCAACATGCGGCTCAGGAGTCGCATGCGGCGGCTCTTTGGCTGCCCCCCCCCCCTTGTGGCTCTTTTGGCTGCCCCCCCTTACGGCTCTTTTGGCTGCCCCCCCCCCCCTTGTGGCTCTGTTGGCTGTCCCCCCTTGTGGCTTTTTTGGCTGCCCCCCCACCCTCCCATGCGGGCAGCCGGTTTAAAATAAAAATAACTGGAATGTTAAATGTAAATGTGTGTACGGATAATTCATTAAATATGTCGGGAAATGTGGTCACAGTGGAGTATCTTGGTGACCACAAAATGTACAGCAGTCGACCTGCAGTGCTAAAGAGTAGCAAGGGGTGGGGGAAACGACACTAAACTAGACGCCGTTTATTCCATCGCCGATTGTATTTAAAGTCGGATTGTGTAGTTTTATTTTTATTATTTTATTATTTTTCCCTTCTACGTGACTTTACCGAAAGAACCAAGAATACGAATCCCTGCAGTCACGAAAGCTTTAAATCGAAAACATTCAGATTGTGTCGTCTGCTGTGTTGCCCGCTGTGTGTTGTGCGCGCACAAGTAGCTCTGCATGTGATGCGGCTGTCCAACTATTGTTGATCAAAGACACAAAAAATGTCTCTCTGCTTCGTCTTCGAAAGGTTTTCCAACGCCTGCGCTGGACAGAGCAGTGCGATGACAATTCGAAAGTTGCGTACAGCGTCCCAGATGTCCGTGTCGTGGTTATTCTGCCGCAGGCTGCATGGTCAATTGATTCCATCCACCTTCTTTGTTGACATTATGTAATCCTGGAATTCGTGTTGTAGTCGTATCGTCAATGTATCGTTATCATCATCGATGTCGTAATTATGATCACACTGCGTCGTCTTCATCGTTGCCGTCACAACGCTACGTCGTTCTCAGCATCGTTACCATCGTAACACCACACCATCGCATCATCAATAATCGCACTGCATCATCATCGTATCATTACCATCACCGCACCAACATCATGCATCGTACTACATCAGCAGCATTACCATAGTCACACCACATAATCATCACATCATCATTCATCGCATCACATCATCATCTTCTTTACCATCAATGACACCACATCGTAATCAATCACACCACCACATCATCATCACCACCACATAATTATCACCACCACCCCCACCATAACACTACATCACACCACATCATCATCATCTTTACCATCAAAGACATCACATTGTAATCAATCACACCACCACACCATCATCATCATCACCACCACATGATTATCACCACCACCATAACACTACATCACACCGCATCATCATCATCACCACACCAAACTCGGCTTTTTGTTGTTGTTATTGTTGTTGTTTTGTTGTTGTTGTTGTTCTCAGTTCATCCCGAGTCTCTGCGCTGGCGCGAGCTCTCGAAATCGTCCGCTCCAGGAGGAAGAGGGGGACGATGCTGGCGACACGCGCATTGCTGTTCGCATTGGGACTTCCCACAGCCGCATTTACCTTCACCACAGGTGAGACGGACAGAATCAGATTCTTTACTTCACAGGTAATAGAATCTTCCTAAAGCCGCAATCACCTTCACCACAGGTGAGACGGACAGAATCAGCATCCTTACTTCATAGCTAATAGAATATTCCCACAGCCACCTTCACCTGCACCGCAGGTGAGACGGACAGAATCAGATTCTTTATTTCATAGCTAATAGAATATTCCCAATGCCGCATTCACCTTCACCACAGGTGAGACGTACATCATCAGCATCCTTACTTCATATGGAATACAATCTCCCCAAAGCCCACTTCACCACAGGTGAGACGGACATGAACTTAATTTATACTGGAGAAATCCGATTAGCTATTTTTTCACCACAGATGTCTAGTAGTGGGCAGGCCAGAACATTGCCAATTGCTCAATGGTGCAATGCAATCATCTGACCCATAGGTGGCAGCCATCTCAAGCCAGAGGACGAGAGGACTCTGGCCGCCACGCATAAAAAGGATTTATAGTGAAAAACTTTGTATTTAAGGGGTTATACTTATTCAGAAGCCACCTCGCCATCACAAATGACAACGTGGCGAGACGGTTTATCGTTATCATCAATCACGTGGAAAATATTAAAGCGGTAGCCGGACAGTGGAAACGCGTGACGCCGATTCGAAATGCTGAGGTGGAACAAAATCGGAAGCACCCGGAGCAAAATCCACGCGACCCACGTGGGGAGGGAAGAGAAAGCGAGAGAGAGAGAGCGAGAGAGTGAGTGACCGAGAGAGCGAGAGAGTGAGCGAAAGAGTGACCGAGAGAGTGAGCGAGAGAGAGAGTGAGAGAGTGAGCGAGAGAGTGACCGAGAGGGTGAGCGAGAGGGTGAGCGAGAGAGTGAGCGAGAGAGTGAGCGAGAGAGAGAGCGAGAGGGTGAGCGAGAGAGTGAGCGAGAGAGTGAGCGAGAGAGTGAGCGAGAGAGTGACCGAGAGAGTGAGCGAGAAAGTGACCGAGAGAGTGAGGGAGAGAGTGAGCGAGAGAGTGACCGAGTGAGTGAGCGAGAGAGTGACCGAAAGGGTGAGCGAGAGAGTGAGCGAGAGAGTGAGCGAGAGAGTGAGCGAGAGGGTGAGCGAGAGGGTGAGCGAGAGAGTGAGCGAGAGAGTGACCGAGAGAGTGACCGAGAGGGTGAGCGAGAGAGTGAGCGAGAGAGAGAGCGAGAGAGTGAGCGAGAGAGTGACCGAGAGAGTGAGCGAAAGAGTGAGCGAGAGAGTGACCGAGAGAGAGAGAGTGAGAGAGTGACCGAGAGGGTGAGCGAGAGGGTGAGCGAGAGAGTGAGCGAGAGAGTGAGCGAGAGAGAGACTTTTGACTTTTATAACAATTTTATTCCCCCAGCACCAATGGCGCCGGAGCCTTGCCGTGCATCAAAACGAACGTACATGCCTTTATGGCAACAGCATTCACTTCATTCGATCGCCAAACAAAATGTACATGCCTTCATGGCAACAACCACACTTCATTGATCGTCACGCAACACATCGCCACCGCATCACAGTCAATGTCCGGTGTGCGCGTCGTTCAGGTTCCGGCGCAAATTGCACTGAAACAAGTCCAAGTGCATTCGGCGTGGTCATCTCATGGCAACACCAAGCACTGCCCAGCCATCGCGCACCACATCGCCACCGCCTCAGAGTCAGTGTCCAATGACATTCCGGGCTTTGACACCCTTTCGCCTGGCAGGGCTTCTCCTAACATGACATCCCCTCCACTCCCACCTCCTCACCTCCCCCCCCGGCTGGCGGCGGCGGTAGTGGCGTCGTCCTCAACGCCTCGGGGGAGAAGGGGGGGGTGGGGGGGGATGGTGGCTGTTTTCGGACCTTGCCCATCAAGGCTTTGACCCGGAAAATTTCCTGGCGACTGTACCCGAAAGTACTCGGGTCCTGGACCACACGCTGGGCCGTTCTCATAAATTTCTTTCTATTCGGGAAGCTGTCCCGCACGTAGATGTTTCGCCTCCCGTATGACCATTTTAGGAAGCCGAGGAGATACTCGGGGGAGCACTCCATCTCGGCCATCGGAGGCCAGGCCTTCGGCCTCTCCCTCCATCCCGTTGGGGCGCCACCGCTGACGGCGCTCACCCCGCTCCCCTGCGACGATGAGGCAGGCGAGGCCGGGTCCGGCTGCTTCGCTCCCTCGGTCGCCGCCTTCACCCGCGCATCGCCGCTGGCCTTCATGGCCTCCCTCTCCTTGACCTCCCTCGCCCAGGCTATCCTCTCGTCTTCTTCCTCTTCGTCTTCGTCCACCAAAAAGGAGGGGAACAGCCCCGATTTGTCCATTATTTCCGCTATCCGTTCGATCTCTTGAGCGCCGAAACCATACTTATGTGTCTCAAACCTCACGTCCACTACCACCCCCGCAAGGGAGTACCTTCCGGGGAAAACTTTTGCCAGCTCCCTCGCCACATTCCCCTTTTTCTCTTTTTCCGCCGTCCTCCACCACCGGAGGAGGAGGGCTTCGGGCGCACATTCCCCGGGCTCAGCCTGCTCTCTCCAGCCTCCAAGCTTCTGGGGGGACGCCCTCCCGTCCAAATCGTTCTCCAGGTCATCACCATGAGCTTTCCCGTCGGCGCCAACCCACCCTCCGGTATCTGCCGACGTTCCGGGAACGGGCACCTCACCAGGCTCCGTCCCGAGTGCAGGCAACCTCCTCCAGCCCTTCGGTCTCTTGATCCGTTCCGTGGCGGGGGGGGGGGTTGCCTTTAAAGGGGACAAAATCGCGCGGCACCCAGCTTGCGTCCGCGACAATCAATGTCCCTTCTCCGAACTCTGTCTGAGGAGCTGGGGTCGAAGCCGGCCATTGCGCCCCCTTGGTCGTCACCAGCAGGCGCGCGCCGCTATCGGCCTCCATCGCTTCTCCTTCCACCTCCACTGAGCAGCCGATCTGCTCGGTGGCGCCTTCCCCATCAGTTACCTCGGCTCCTCACTCTCCCTCCCGTCATCCGTCAGGGTAGATGAGGTGGGGGGGGGGGGTCCGAGCTGTGACGCCGCACAGCACAGAGCCTGCGCTGGCGGTGGTCGGCGACCTTTCCTCTCCCGTCGCCGGGGTGAGCGAGGCCTGCCTCGGCGATCGCGCTCCCAGCTCGATCGCGTTCGCTGGGTGCGCGCCTTCAGAGGTTTCCACGGCCTTCCCCCCCCGGCTTCACCGAGGGCGAACTCTTCCCCTTGGATTTCCTCGACCTCTTCCCGCCACCACTCGGGGCGGATGAGGGGAACTCCTCGGAGCCAGGACGCCGCCCGGCACACCTACGACGTCGGCGGCAGCCTACGTCTCCTCTCTCTCCCGCGCTGGAACGGGCGAGGCCGGAAACAGCCGGGGCGCTCCTCCTGTCGTCACCGCCAGGTGCGCGCCGCTGGCAATCTCCACGGCCTCCCCCTCCTTACCCGCCGAGCAGCTGGCTCGTTCGGCGGCACAGTCCTCCTCCTCGACCACATCGGGCTCCACGCTCCCTTCCCGACCACCCGTCGGTCCGTGTGAATAGTGGCTCCCCGGAGCTGCGTCGTCGCTCGGCACCACGCTGGCGCTGGCAGCAGCTGCTGGCTCCTCTCCCTCCGTCGCAGGGGTGGGTGGGGCCGAGCTCGGCAAACGCGCTTTCGGCTCGCTCACGCCCGCCGAGTCTGCGTTGTCAGTGGCCTCCATAGCTTCCCCCCCCCCATCCTCCGGACAGCCGGCCGGCCGACCGATGTCGCCGGCTGCGGCTGGCCTCTTGAACTGCTCCGTCTGCCCGTTTCCGCGCCTCCTCCTCTTCCTCCTGGCGCTCTTAATGACGGCAGCCCCATTGCTGTCGGCACCCTCCTGAGGGTCCGACTCCCCGTGCTCCGGCACGGGCTCGGCACCACCACTCTGCTGCTGTTGTTCCTGCTGCAGTGGCGGCACCTGTGATGGCTGCTGCTGCTGATGCTGCTCCCGCTGCTGCTGCTGTTTTTGTTGCAGCACCAGCCTTGTCTCCGTCGTTGCAGCTTCATTCCGGTGGAGCAGTTCTTCCTTAGATGCCCGGCACCACCGCACGCGTAGCAGCGTGGCTCGGCCGTGGCCAGGTATATCGTGTGGACGCGGCCACCAGCAGTGCGTTTGATGGCCACATCCAGCTCGGTACTCCCACTTTTAAGCACGAGGAACGCCTGCCGTTGGCCTGACAGAACGTGCCTCAGCTCCCTCCGTTGTGTTTTTATATGCAGCAGGACGATGGGCGACACCACCACGCCGTAGCGTTGCAGTTCCACCCTCAGCTCTGCATTCGTGAAGTATGGTGGCGCGCCGGAGATGGTCACCCGAACAGCCGGTGTAGAGAGCGGGCTGCATTGCACGAGCAGCCCCCCCTCCCCTCCGACGCTGAGCCCCCTCTCAACGACGCACGCCGCCGCCTCCACCGTGGCCACGTAGACCACGTAGCCCCGGTTCTCCCTCTGGATTATTCGGATGGCTGCCGGCCCGGTGTGTGCCGCCACCGCCTCAGCGACGTCGTCGAGCGACGTCCCCAGCGGAGGGAAGCAGCGAAACCCGTGCCGATCCGTGAGGGCCTCCATGCTGCCAGGCTGAGCCATGGTGCTTGCATGGCAGCAGCGCAGTGGCAGCGAAAATTAATCGTAGAAAAAAAATAAAAAGTGATAAAAAAAAGTAATAACCCCACACAAAACAAACACACAACAATACACAACCACGCAGAATACCAGCCCGACAGACGAACAAACATAAACAACAACCACACAAACAGACAAATACACCATCCACACCACACCGACCACACCACACCAACCAGCCGACAGAAACAAACAAAGGAAAAGGACGATCAAACAAAAAAGACGACAGACAAAAGAACAACCACACAGACAAAGCACTCAAACAGACAAACAACAGCAGTGTTAAAACTGCTATTTATCACAAGCTAATACACGCGAAAGAAAAATCGCAGGTACACCTCTCTCTAGGCCGGGCTCAGGCTCTCACCTGAGCCCAGGCCTCCATCCGCACACAGGTAGGGGCAGGAGCAACTCGTTTGTGCGACCGCACCCCACGGTGGCGAGAGAGAGAGCGAGAGAGTGAGCGAGAGAGTGACCGAGAGAGTGAGAGTGAGCGAGAGAGTGAGCGAGAGGGTGACGGAGAGAGTGAGCGAGAGGTGGGGGTTTACATAAAGAAAAGTAAAAAAAATTACGAAATGATGAACGAAGCAAAGTTCCGACTACACCGAGCATCTTCTTGTTTCCACTGATCGTAAAAAAAAAGAGAACGAGAGAGAGAGAGACACCACAAACTCCAAATATACAGCAGCCGGGGGGGTGAGCGGGTGCAAAGTGCACAATTTATGTTGTCCTAAATTCAAAGAAGAAGCAGCAGCAGCACAATTTTTTGCGACAGCCGCATGCACTTTCGTAGCTCCAAAGCTGCTGCTACAAACGTTGAATCGACGGGGAAATTCCCCCCCCAAAAATAAATGTTGGTCCGCCTAATGGGTTAAATGACGGTCCCGTGGGACAACAAATCGTCAGATGATCGGGGGGGGTACAGGGGGGGGGGGGGGGTTGGGGTGGTTAGGGGGGGGGGGGTGCGCTCCACGCGATCCACGCCCGACGTTGTATCCCACAGTGGATCTCCTCTCGCCCGACGGCGCCACGCGATGTAACGGATCGGAGGAGCGCGTCTTGGGGGGCCTCGTGGAAGGCGGATCTCTGCTGGGCCCCCCTCCAGGACGATGCCCGTTCACCCTGCGGGCGGCTCGAGATGGACAGGTGCGTGTGACCCTGACGTTTACGAGTCCAGGTTCAACCCATGGTCAGATTTGCCGGGTGGTTGTGGGGAGCGGTGGTGCTGCGGTTAGCACGCCGCGTAACGAAACCCGGGTTCGATTTTCGCTCGCGGCCACCAGCGCCAGTGACGATTGTTTATCCGAACCAGTCCTGAGCCTCACCTGGGTCGACTCGGCCTCAAAATGGGAACCTGGTGTGGTCGTGTAAACATCGCCACTGGGGAGACAAAGGCGGACCCGGGTTGTGGTGCTGGTTCGCTAACAGCACTTGCCCCAACAGTCTGTTAAGGCTGTACGGGGGGTGGGGGCGGGGACGATATTGCCAATGATGATGATGCCGATTATGAAGACGATATTGCCAATGATGATGATGATGCCGATTATGATGACGATATTGTCAATGATGATGCCGATTATGATGACGATATTGCCAATGATGATTATGATGACGATGTTGCCAATTATTATGATGATGCCGATGATGAAGACGATATTCCAATGATGATGATGATTATGATGACGATATTGCCAATGATGATGCCAAATGATGACGATATTGCCAATGATGATGCCGATTATGATGACGATATTGCCAATGATGATGATTATGATGACGATATTGCCAATGATGATGATGATGCCGATGATGAAGACGATATTGCCATTGATGATGATGATGCCGATTATGATGACGATATTGCCAATGATGATGATGATGCCGATTATGATGACGATATTGCCAAATGATGATGCTCATATATTCTAATGACGCTGCTGCTGCTGAGGCTGACGATGACGACGAGCCTGATGTCGATTGCAGGCCATGCTGATTCTGCTGCGACGTTTCGTCGTGGACCCGGACAACTGCACGCAGAACGCGCTCGAGATCTACGAAGGGCGAGCCGACAGCGGTAACTGCTCCTTGACGCATGCACGTCGCGAGTGGTGGGCTGAAGGAGTAGGGGTGCGCGGCAAAACTCTTCCGACTCTAAAATGTTGAACGAATCATGGGACCTCCTTTGCCAGTACCAAAATATACTAATAGGGCTTTTCCCCTTATTTTTCTGGCAACAAAACTGACACCTTTTGCAAGGAATCATGCTTACATGTACCACAATACTTGCAGTCAAATGCAAACCCCGAGCTCTCATTACTCTGATAGTGCGCTGTCTTTGAACTGTGCGCCTTTTGGCGTCATCTGGTCGAACACCATATGAGACTCGGCTCTAAAGAAAGCTGTCTCTGGTGTGGACCAATCAGTTTCAAAGACAATGCATAAATTATCAGAGTATTGTTTTTTGTTTGCATTTGACTGCAAGTATTGTGGTTAATGTAAGCATGATTCCTTGCAAAAGGTGTCAGTTTTGTTGCCAGAAAAAGGGGGAAAACCCTATTAGTATGTTGAACGAACTTTTATTTTATTTTAGTGAACCAGGCAACGCCAACTGAGCTGCATCGGCTCTTCATTTTTTTTGTCAGAAGTGATCTGACCATCGCAAATGATAGTTCGACGAAAGTGGGATCACCGTCACGTTGAAATGTGCAGCAGGCAAATGACTCCGAACGTGTGACGTTATTTTTCTAAAATGTGGAGTGAGAAACACGAAGGACACGGAGAAAAATCTATGCGAACACTGGGAGAGAAAGAGACACGCAAACTCCAAATATACAGCAGGCGTCAGGGTCGGGATCGAACCCACTACCTCCTGTAGACCAGGCGAGGTAGTTAACATCTCACCACGGAAAGAGAGACACCGCAAACTCCAAATATACACCAGGCGTCAGGGTCGGGATCGAACCCACGACCTCCTGTAGACCAGGCGAGGTAGTTCACATCTCCTAGCCACCGTGTCGCCTACACTTCTGGCCAGCGTGTTGGAAGAGGAGGCCAAACACCTCTCGCTAGCGCGGACTCTGGTGGAGCCCCCTTCCGACAGCACTTGCAGGGCTGCGCCTTCGTTTTTATCTGAGAAACGAGGGAAAATGTTTAACACGTTAGCGCGTCCCAATCAGTGCATCGATTACAAACATTCCAATTGGTAGCCCGACGTGATCTCACACACACAGACCCACACAGCCCCACGTGATCACACACACACATAGACCCACAGAGCCCCACGTAATCACACACACACATAGACCCACACAGCCCACGTGATCACACACACACATAGACCCACACAGCCCACGTGATCACACACACACATAGACCCACACAGCCCACGTGATCACACACACACATAGACCCATACAGCCCCACGTGCTCACACACACACACATACACCCACACAGCCCCACGTGATCACACACACACATAGACCCACACAGCCCCACGTGATCACACACACACATAGACCCATACAGCCCCACGTGCTCACACACACACACATACACCTACACAGCCCCACGTGATCACACACACACATAGACCCATACAGCCCCACGTGATCACACACACACATAGACCCATACAGCCCCACGTGATCACACACACACACATAGACCCACACAGCCCACGTGATCACACACACACATAGACCCACACAGCCCCACGTGATCACACACACACATAGACCCATACAGCCCCACGTGCTCACACACACACATAGACCCACACAGCCCCACGTGCTCACACACACACATAGACCCACACAGCCCCACGTGCTCACACACACACATAGACCCATACAGCCCCACGTGCAACAACAACAACAACCGCCATTCGCCACTAAGTGGCGGTGACGTCACCACGACGCTTGTGCCAGGCCATGTGCACCTTGAGGCCACGTGAAGTGTCGAACGCCCGCTGGCAGGAGGTCACGGGGCAGACCCAGCAGGTGCCACGGGTCGACTGACCGAGATGACTCCACGTGCTCACACACACCACGTGATCACACACACACACACATAGACCTTTCCTGCCCCACGTGCTGTTACAGGCAGCAGCAGCGGCAGCGGCAACAGCAGCGGCCCTCTGGCGCGCGTCTGCAGCGAGCACGTGGGAGGAGCGGCCACCCCCAGGACCATCATTGCGTCAAGCGGCCGCGAGCTCACGGTCTCGCTGCTGTTGATGAGCGGCAACGCCACGAACCTCAACCTCAGCGTGGCCTTCAGCGCCTTCACGGCCGGTACGGTGCAAGTGTCGTGCAACGTTGCCATGGTGGGGGGGGGGGGGTGGGGGGTGGTGGTGGTCACGGCAGACGGACAAGATCGACGGCGTTAAACACATTCCTGCGGAGGGAGCTGGTAGGAACGTTGGGTTGCTCGGTCAATGGCCAGGGTCAACGGCGGCGTGGTGTATTCCGCAAATGTGGCCGACTGTGAGGGCGGGCACAAGCCGGCGTGAGTAGGTTAAATGTTGAGTTTTATAAGGGCACCACGGGGTGACCAGCCCCTCCCCACCCAGCCCCACCCGTCTGGGTCGCGATCGAACCCACGACCTCCTGTGAACCAGGCGAGGTAGTTAACATCTCACCACGGGGAGAGAGAGAGACACGCAAACTCCAAATAGACAGCAGGCGTCAGGGTTGGGCTCGAACCCACGACCTCCTACATACCAGGCGAGGTAGTCAACATCTCACCACGGGGAGAGAGAGACACGCAAACTCCAAATACACAGCAAGCACCATTGAAACCTCATTTGCCAGTAAAAAATATGATAATTGGTTTTTTACCCTTCTATTTGGCAACAAAACTGACACCTTTTTACAAGGAGTCATGTTTGCATAGACCACAATACCTGCAGTCATAATGCAAACAATAAACATAACTCAGGACAGTGCATACAGAGTTGTTTTTGTTTGCATTATGACTGCAGGTATTGTGGTCTATGCAAACATGACTCCTTGTAGAAAGGTGTCAGTTTTGTTGCCAGATAGAAGGGTAAAAAAACAATTATTACACAGCAGGCGTCAAGGGTTGGGCTCGAACCCACGACCTCCTGTACACCAGGCGAGGTCGTCAACATCTCACGTGTGCACGTACTTGGGTGACGATTCCTTGCAGGCGTTGGCTGCCTGGCGGATGAGTTTTCGTGCACCAACGGGCGATGCGTGAGCGTGACGCTGCTCTGCGCCGGGGTCGACTTCTGTGGGGACGACTCCAACAATGCGGCCCCGTCCTGCCATGTCAATGCCTCCATGGGAGGCAGCAGCAGCAGCAGCATGGGTAGACGACACACGCCTTCACTCCTGCCTCACGGCACACTATACACTACATTATACACTACACTATACACTACACTATACACTACACTACAGACTAGACTATACACTAGACTACACACTACACTATACACTACACTATACACTACACTATACACTACAATATACACTACACTATACACTACACTATACACTACACTATACACTACACTATACACTAGACTACTACAAACTACACTATACACTAGACTATACACTACACTATACACTAGACTACACAATACACTACATTACTACAAACTACACTATACACTAGACTATACACTAGACTACACAATACACTACACTATACACTACACTATACACTACACTACTACAAAATACACTATTCACTAGACTATACACTAGACTACGCAATACACTACTACAAACTACACTACACACTACACTATACACTACACTACTACAAACTACACTATACACTAGACTATACACTAGACTACGCAATACACTACTACAAACTACACTATACACTACACTACTACAAACAACACTATACACTACACTACTATACACTACATTGCTACAAACTACACACTATACACTACATTACTACAAACTACACTATACACTACTACACTACACTATACACTACTACACTACACTATACACTACTACACTATACAACACACTACACTATACACTACATTACTACAAACTACACTGCTACACACTGCACTACACACTGCACTACTTTGTGTGTGTGTGTCCCCTCCACCCCCCCCCCGATGGAATTCCTCCGGGTTCTCCGGTTTGCTGCTCCTACAGCTGAAACAAACCCCAATACGCTGCAACTGGCATTGGCCATAACGATGGCGATGATTAGGATGGTACATTTTCACGTGAAAAGTCGTAGTAATAGGTTTTTACCCTTTCAACTGGTACGAAAACTGACACCTTTATACAAGGCATCATGTTTGCAATAACCGCAACACAAGCAGTCAAAACGCAAACAAAAAGAAACAACTCTGATGATGATCATGATATGCACTGTCCTTGAAGTTTATTGGTCCACACCCGAGACAGCTTTTCTTAGAGCCTAGTCTCCATTGGTGTTGGACCAGATGACGCCAAAAGGAGACTAGGCTCTAAGAAAAGTTGTCTCGGGTGTGGACCAATCAACTTCAAGGACAGTGCATATCATTATCATCATCATCATCATCATCAGAGTTGCTTCTTTTTGTTTGCATTTTGACTGCTTGTGTTTTGATTATTGCAAACATGATGCCTTGTATAAAGGTGTCAGTTTTTGTACCAGTTGAAAGGGTAAAAACCTATTACTATATTTTGCCACTGGTAAAGGAGATGTCTCATAGTGTTAAAAGTCGTGTTTATTGTTGCTACGCAGCCCACCCAGCCCACCCAGCCCACCCAGCCCGGTCAGCCAATCCAACCAGCCCGACGATTTGAAATAATGATGACAATAACAACAACAGCACATCATAATAATGATATACCGCATCGTCTTGGTTCTTTCGGTAAAGTCACGTGGAAGGGAAATAATAAAATATAACAATAAAACATTATAAAATAATAATATTATATTATTTTATTACTTTATTATATTATGTTATTTTATTATGTGTTATTTTTATTATTTCATCATTTCCCTCCTACGTGACTTTACCGAAAGAACCAAGAAGACGAATCCCTGCAGTCACGGAAGCTTTAAATCGAGAAAAAATATACCGCATCTCAATGTACGAATCGCGCCGTGCGTTCCTGCAGCTCCCGTTGGCTCCGTGGGCTCCACCGCACCCTCATCGAGTCTCCTGCTGCCTCTGGGCGTGACGCTCGCCCTGCTGCTGCTCCTGCTGCTGCTGCTGGCTGGGCTGCTGTGCCGCAGCAGTTGCGGCTGCGTGGCCACCCGCCTTTGTCGCTGCTGCTGCAGCGGCTGCGTGGCCGGCACCGCGAGCCTCTGCCTCGCCGGGCCGCTCTGCGTGGCGCGGGGTCGGATCAGGAGGAGACGGAGCGTGAGTTCGGCCCGGAGCGGTGGCGGTGGTGGTGGGGGTGGTGGTGGTGCCACAGCGGGGCCTGCACACGTGTAGATGGAGAAGGATGGGTCGTGCTTGTTGTTGGGTTTGATTGACTCATGATTCATAATCAAGGTTTTTGGGTCAGATCGCGTTATTTATAAATGTGTCGTAACCCTCCACCACGCGACACGGCCAAACAGTAAAAAATGTTTTTCACGTTTTTCAAAGGACAAATCATTCACTTATTTAGCCCACCTGTGTGCTGTAGAGAGAATCAACAGCATTTAAAAATTTGAGCCTACGTGTTAAATTGACTCATGATTGATTATGACACAGATGGAAATGGGTGGTGGTGATGGTTGTGGGGAGCGGTAGTGTAGTGGTTAGCGCTATGCTGCGCTAACGAACCTGGCAACCCGGGTTCGATTCCCGCTCACGGCCAACACCGGTGACGCTTATCTGAACCGGTCCTGGGCCTCCCCTAGGTCGACTCGGCCTCAAATGAGTACCTGGTGCGGTGTGTAAACATCGGCGGCCGGGCGTGGTGTGTTGGCCACCCACCCCCTCGTGTGCCGTGCCGACCTTCATAGGTGCTCGCTAACAGCACTTGCCCCTACAGTCTGTTATGCGGGGGGGATCTTTATATTTGATCATCATGATGATGTGGTGACTGGATTATGATGGTGAGGGTGGTGACGATAGGGTTCGTTTGATGGTGACGATGATGTGTGACGTCGACGACGATGATGATGATGATGGGGGTGATTCCACACCTGTCAACCCACACAGTTTACCCCGTATTCTTGTGCAGGGGAATTGAGTTTTCAGATTGTCAATCATGAGCGTGGTAACCGACTCGTGATGCCACACGTGGCAATCGATGCCTTGCGATTTGAGAGTGGCCCGGTGGGTGCCTGACTACTCGACACGAGCGAAACCAGCAGGGGTCGCTGTTATACAACACAAACCCCATTACCCCCCCCCCCCCCCACAACTCAGGCAGGGGAACTTTCATCCGCTCCACCTCATTTGTGTTGTGGTTGTTGTCCCCCTCCCCTCCCCCACCACCGAGTTATGCTCTTGCTTTTAGCTTTAAACGTGAATAAAAATTACACGATGTTTTTGTTTTTTCCAGGTAAAGCCCACTGAGCAGTGTAGCTCTTTTCAGAAGCGACCTGGCCACCGAAAATGGGGTCAAATCCAAAAAACAATTTGAGTCTTCTTGGTTCTTTCGGTAAAGTCACGTAGAAGGGAAGTAATAAAATAATAATAATAATAAAACATAATAAAATAATTCTCACGACGTTTTGGCCACAACGCAAGCAGCCGTCCTCAGGTGAAGACCAGGTCTGTCGGGGAGAATTATTTTATTATGTTTTATTTTTATTATTTCATTACTTCCCTTCTACGTGACTTTACCGAAAGAACCAAGAAGATGAATCCCTGCAGTCACGAAAGAAGCTTTACATCGAAATTTGACAATTTGAGTGTCTTATCGTCACGTGGACATTTAGAGGAGCCAAATACTCAAGAAATGTAACACGAGGTTGTTTAAAGATCGACGTGAGTGGAGTGGTTCCCGATTTTGCGACGAAAAAAAAAATCTCAAAATCAGCCCTAAATAAATGAATTTAGGACGATCCTGAATCAATATAGTTTTTTATAGCTCCGAAAGCGGAAGTGACGTCACTAATATGGCCTAAGATTGTGACGTCACACCGGGCGTCCTTCCTTCTGTCAGCAGACACGTGGTTTTTATTTCATAAGGCAATTGATCCGAAAATCTGAATTCAACTGAAAAATCTGAGACCTTCAATGCTTTAATCCGAAACTGGCCCCGAGTTTGTGTCCATCGCGCAGAAGTGTAAAGGAGTCTTTGGATTCGGTGTGGCTTTCCTGGATGAATACATAATTAGAATTATTATTATTAAAGCACGAATTGTCAAACAAAATGCTGCTTCTTGTTATTTCAGTGTGTAGCCAATCGGCGACCGGGGTGATCATAGGCTGTGGTGGGGTCACTGGGTGGTTGAGTGCCTGGATGGGTAGCTGGTTTGTTGGGTTGTTGGGTGGTTTGGTGGCTGGGTGGCCAGGTGGTCGGTGGTGTGTAGTTGCGTGGTTGGATGATTGGGTGGCTTGGTGGTTGGTTGGGTGGCTGAGTGGATGGGTGGCTGGCTGGGTGGTTGGGTGGCTGAGTGGTTGGGTGGCTGGGTGGATGGGTGGTTGGGTGGCTGGGTGGATGGATGGCTGGCTGGGTGGTTGGGTGGCTGAGTGGATGGGTGGTTGGGTGGCTGAGTGGCTGGGTGGTTGGGTGGATGGGTGGTTGGGTGGCTGGGTGGATGGGTGGTTGGGTGGCTGGGTGGATGGATGGCTGGCTGGGTGGTTGGGTGGCTGAGTGGATGGGTGGTTGGGTGGCTGAGTGGCTGGGTGGTTGGGTGGATGGGTGGTTGGGTGGCTGGGTGGACAGATGGCTGGCTGGGTGGTTGGGTGGCTGAGTGGATGGGTGGTTGGGTGGCTGAGTGGTTGGGTGGTTGGGTGGATGGGTGGTTGGGTGGCTGGGCGGATGGATGGCTGGCTGGGTGGTTGGGTGGCTGAGTGGTTGGGTGGTTGGGTGGCTGAGTGGCTGGGTGGTTGAGTGATTGGGTGGTTGGGTGGCTGAGTGACTGGGTGGTTGAGTGATTGGGTGGTTGGGTGGCTGAGTGGTTGGGTGGCTTGGTGGTTGGGTGGTTGGGTGGCTGAGTGGCTGAGTGGTTGGGTGGTTGGGTGGTTGAGTGGCTGGGTGGTTGAGTGATTGTGTGGTTGGGTGGCTGAGTGGTTGGGTGACTTGGTGGTTGCGTGGTTGGGTGGCTGAGTGGTTGGGTGGTTGGGTGGTTGGGTGGCTGAGTGGTTGGGTGGCTGAGTGGCTGGGTGGTTGGGTGGCTGAGTGGCTGAGTGGATGGGTGGTTGGGTGGTTGGGTGGCTGAGTGGATGGGTGGCTGAGTGGCTTGGTGGTTGGGTGGCTGAGTGGCTGGGTGGTTGAGTGATTGGGTGGTTGGGTGGCTGAGTGGCTGGGTGGTTGAGTGATTGGGTGGTTGGGTGGCTGAGTGGTTGGGTGGCTTGGTGGTTGGGTGGTTGGGTGGCTGAGTGGCTGAGTGGTTGGGTGGTTGGGTGGTTGAGTGGCTGGGTGGTTGAGTGATTGTGTGGTTGGGTGGCTGAGTGGTTGGGTGACTTGGTGGTTGCGTGGTTGGGTGGCTGAGTGGTTGGGTGGTTGGGTGGTTGGGTGGCTGAGTGGTTGGGTGGCTGAGTGGCTGGGTGGTTGGGTGGCTGAGTGGCTGAGTGGATGGGTGGTTGGGTGGTTGGGTGGCTGAGTGGATGGGTGGCTGAGTGGCTTGGTGGTTGGGTGGCTGAGTGGCTGGGTGGTTGGGTGGTTGGGTGGCTGAGTGGATGGGTGGTTGGGTGGTTGGGTGGCTGAGTGGCTGGGTGGTTGGGTGGTTGGGTGGCTGAGTGGATGGGTGGTTGGGTGGTTGGGTTGCTGAGTGGATGGGTGGCTGAGTGGCTGGGTGGTTGGGTGGCTGAGTGGCTGGGTGGTTGGGTGGCTGAGTGGATGGGTGGTTGGGTGGTTGGGTGGATGGATGGGTGGGTGGTCTAGGGGTCAGCCACACTGAGCCGGAACCACAGAGCATCTAGGTCCGAATCCAGACAGCGGGAGCAAATTCAGGACCGTATTGTGGGGAAGTCAACAATGGTTGTCCTATGGGGTGTCTCGCCGACCCCGCTCCCCGCCCCACCCCCCCGGCATTCACCACGCCCCTGCCATAAGAATGTGGAATTTCCACCACTGCCTTTGCCGAACTGTAAACAAGACACGAGCACTAATATCTCACTGTTCATTTGAGCAAGGACATCGCTTTAATAATAACAATTCTAAAAAAAACGCAAATCACTTTCAATAAAAATAAAATCCGTAAACCTCATTAATTTGTTCTTTTTTTTTTGCAATGCACTGGGGCGATAATGAATTTTAGTCCGAGCCTCATCCCACCCCTCGCCGTCAGTTAAATGGGTTGTGAAGACACCGGAGTGCCACCAGCGCCACCGCCGATGCAACTCCCGCAGCAGCTAAGGGGCCGTCCATAAATGACGTCACGCACCTAGGGGAGGGGGGGGGGGGTCAGACATTTGTGACGATGTGTGACGAGGGAGGGGGGCGTTGAGAAATGTGACGTCACATCAAAATGCGCAACTTTATATAAATATAGACAGCACGTTCTACTTAATTAATTATACTTTTTAATAAATGTTTTCTCCTACAACATCAGAGTGCAGCGCCGCATTAAATACGCACTACAATGACAATAGTTTAAAGCGATTTGAAGCATGTTTTATTTTTTGGGGGGGGGGTGGGGGCAGAGCTTTGTGACGTCATATTTGAGGGGGGGTCTGACTTTTTGTGACGATGGGGGGGGGGAGTGGGTAAAAAAATCGTCCAAAATCGCGTGACGTCATTTATGGACGGCCCCTAAATCCGAGACGTTGAACCTACAAAGCGGGCCAGGCCAGACCGAGAGGGGGACGTGGATTATCTTGGTCGCGATTTCGATGATTCTGCTGCTGCGTTGGCAGTGGTGCACACAAGCGCAATTAACCACAACAACGATCAACACATCAGTCAATAATAATAACGTGTGGACTTTATGTAAAAATAATTGAATCATGTAAAAATTAGTTAAAAACTTTTATTTCATTATATATCACGGAGAGCCACCGCTGCGTCGTGTGACTCTTGATCAGCCGCGTTCTGCTGCCACATTGGGGCGACACGCTGGCGAGCTGTTGACTACCTCGCCGGGTTCACAGGAGGTCGTGGGTTCGATCCCAACCCTGACGCCTGCTGTGTATTTGCGGGTGTGCGTGTCTCTCTCTCTCCCTGTGGCGAGATGTTAACTACCTCGCCGGGTTCACAGGAGGTCGTGGGTTCGATCCCAACCCTGACGCCTGCTGTGTATTTGGGGTTTGCGTGTCTCTCTCTCTCCCCGTGGTGAGATGTTAACTACCTCGCCGGGTTCACAGGAGGTCGTGGGTTCGATCCCAACCCTGACGCCTGCTGTGTATTTGCGGGTGTGCGTGTCTCTCTCTCTCCCTGTGGCGAGATGTTAACTACCTCGCCGGGTTCACAGGAGGTCGTGGGTTCGATCCCAACCCTGACGCCTGCTGTGTATTTGGGGTTTGCGTGTCTCTCTCTCTCCCCGTGGTGAGATGTTAACTACCTCGCCGGGTTCACAGGAGGTCGTGGGTTCGATCCCAACCCTGACGCCTGCTTTGTATTTGGGGTTTGCGTGTCTCTCTCTCTCCCCGTGGTGAGATGTTAACTACCTCGCCGGGTTCACAGGAGGTCGTGGGTTCGATCCCAACCCTGACGCCTGCTGTGTATTTGGGGGTGTGCGTGTCTCTCTCTCTCCCTGTGGCGAGATGTTAACTACCTCGCCGGGTTCACATGAGGTCGTGGGTTCGATCCCAACCCTGACACCTGCTTTATATTTGGGGTTTGCGTGTCTCTCTCTCTCTCACCGTGGTGAGATGTTGACTACCTCGCCTGGTTCACAGGAGGTCGTGGGTTCGATCCCAACCCTGACACCTGCTTTGTATTTGGGGTTTGCGTGTCTCTCTCTCTCACCGTGGTGAGATGTTGACTACCTCGCCTGGTTCACAAGAGGTCGTGGGTTCGATCCCAACCCTGACGCCTACTGCTGTGTATTTGGTGTTTGCGTGTCTCTCTCTCTCCGCGTGGTCACGTGGATTTTTGCTCTGGGTCCTCCGGGTTTTCCCCTCCACATTTATCATCAAAGTGCGATGCATTTCCACGCGATACGCCACTTCATTGGGCTATCGTTTGTGGTGGCCAGGTCGGTGCGTGATCCACCAAACCCCTGCTGCTGCCTCCTCCACAGTACTGGATTGCAGGCAGTCACGTGCGTAGCCACCAACCGCCCGACGTTTCGGGCGATGGTCCTTCTTCAAAGCAACATAAACAGAGAGGATCGATACCAGTCGGGACGCTGTAACTTGTTGACGACGCGTGGTGCGTGTTTAGAATTACACACAATTACGTACAATAACAACGTTCGCTTTGAACAGCAATAGCATGTGTTAAGTCAGTTAAGTAAAGGAAAAAAAATATATATAAAAATATGAAGAAGGGTCATTGCCCGAAACGTCTCCTGTTATATATTTCTACGTATGCCTGTTGGACGTCCTTGGCGCCGGTCGTAGTAATGTCGAGGCTACACACACAGAGTTGTTATTGACGGTCGTGATGGCTTCTTTGTTCTCAGTCCATGATGCAGAGAGACGAAATGTCTAGCCACAGCAAGGAGGAGGCATGCGAGTAAGAGGGGGGGTGAGGGGGGGGGGTGAAGGGGGGGGTGAGGGGGGTGAGGGGGTGGGGGGGTGAGGGGGGGGACACAGATCCCAGCACCTCTGAGATAAGCAGCCAAAACGATTTCTCGCCAAAACCAGCACTGAGCCATTTGCGCAGAACCGGTGGTGGATATTCCACGTTCCTATGGCGGGAGTGCGAGATGGAGAGAAGCCACTGTTGTCTTTGCCTACATTAAGTGGTATTCATTGTATCGACCCCTTTGAAGGGATGATGATGAGCTGAGTCAAGCTCCTGCCCCACACCACCCTAACCAGGTGTCGAACCCGAGACACTGCCTCGGCCGAGTACAAAACCAGACCTGGATTTGACCCCCTGACCTGTGACCCGGCGCAGACAGCCCCGCCTCTCCCCCATCCCCCCCGCCCCCTAGCCCCCCCACGCCTAGCCCCCCCCCACCGACGCAAAGGCCTCTTCGCCACTCTGCATGCATGAGCGCAATTAAACTCGGGGAATATTAATTAAGGGGGCTCATTACCATAATACCCACCACTCCCCCCTTCCCCCCCGCCTTTCCGCCACACCACCCAGGGCCCCCCCACGTCATTTCGAATGCAGAGCACGGGGCAATTAAGTCGACGGCGGCGCTGAGCGATGGGCCAGAGAGCGAGCGAGTGCCGTGCGAAAGTCTGCGCTGCGTGCGCGCTTGATGAGCGTTGCGAGTAATGACGCAAATGTCGAGGGGCAAATAATGATAGTGAGGCTCTGGCAAACGGGTTTGGCCAGCATGGGAAGAGTAGGCCAAATACCCCTCTGATGCAGGGGTGGAGCGAAACGCCCCCCAAAAGTCAGGAGACGTAGGTTTGTTGTTAGTGTAGTGACCTCGAATTAGCTGTGCAGCAGCGTAGCGCTGGCTGCTGGCTGGGGAGGGGATATTAATTCTAGATTTGAAGCTTTCGTGACTGCAAGGATTCATACTCTTAGTTCTTTCGGGTAAAGTCACGTAGGTAAAAAATGAAATAAAATTTAATAAAAATAAAACAATAAACTCACGACGTTTCGGAGGCAACACAAGTCTCCGTCATCAGGTGGGACCGTCACAGCCAGATTAGCTGCATCACTTCGTGCCTTCTTTTAGCCCCCGCCCCCCTCCCTCCCTCCCGATACGTTCCATTCATTGGCTACCACATTCTGATAAGCTCCCCCCCCCCTCTCCTCCCCACCCAACTTGTATTTAAGGGCTTGCATCTTGAATCCTTACCTCACTTGATGCAGCAAATCTGGCTGTGACGGTCCCACCTGATGACGGAGACTTGTGTTGCCTCCGAAACGTCGTGATTATTTGTTTAATTTTTTTATTAATTTTCATTTCATTTTTTTACCTACGTGACTTCACCGAAAGAACTAAGAGTATGGGGAGGGGGGTGGCAGCCCTGACGTCATCAGGCCACGTGACCCACCAGAGGGGATATCTGGGGGAAAGGTTACAGAAGGGGCACGTGGGGGAAGCCCGGGAAGCCGCTGGTAGGTGCCTCGCTCCGCCCCAGCCACGCCGGGGAGCATAAAAGGGGCCCCTGAGAGAGAGCTCGGGGCTGTCGTTTGGAGTGGGATCTCCGTCGTGCTGTTGAAAGATCGTCGCCATCGTCGCCGTCGATATTGCGCTGCTAGACGGTAGTTGGGCTGTCTCGGTTCAGCGCCGCCAGTGTTAAGACGGCTAGCGCTGTGTAGAGGCTATCAAGCCACGTACAGTTGTGCAGGAAGCGAGCGAGAGAAGAGTGTTTGCCAGCGTAGGGTGTGTATTGCGGAAAAAAGTGCTCGGTTAAATAACACATTCCTGCGGAGGGAGCTGGTAGAAACGTTGGGTTGCTCGGTCAATGGCCAAGGGTTAATGGCGGCGTGGTGTATTCCGCAAATATGGCCGACTGTGAGGGCGGTAAAGTCACGTAGGTAAAAAATGAAATAAAAATTAATAAAAATTAAAATCAAATAAAGTAAGAACAAAATATTTTATTATTTTTTTATTTTTCATTTTTTTCTTTTTTTATTATTTTTAATTTCATTTTTAATAAAAAAAAAATATAATATAATAATAAAAAAGAACAATAAAATATTTTATTATTATTTTATTTTTTCATTACTTTATTTTTTTATTAATTTTAATTTAATTTTTTACCTACGTGACTTTACCGAAAGAACTAAGAGTAATTAAACTACACTTTTTTTTATCCACCACTTGCCCCGCGAAACGCCTGTGAATGCTATATGGGGGTTCTTTGCCTTTAGTGGGAGGGGGGGGGTGGCAGGCGCAGTGGATGCCACCGGGACGACGTCTGTGTCACGGCCATCTGTGCGTGTCACTGCGATTAGAAGGGCGCGGCGAGCCGTAAGGTGGGACGGGAAGATCGCAGCCTGCACGGAGTCAGCTGTCGGTCACGATCACGGCCACGTGGCAGCCACGCTCCGGGCCGCGGCGCCTCCAGCCTCGTGAGCGACGGGACGAGCGGGTGGGAGAGAGAGGGAGGGAGAGGGAGGGGGAGGGAGGGAGGGAGAGGGAGGGGGAGGGAGGGAGGGAGAGGGGTGAGAGAGGGAGGGGGAGGGAGAGGGTGGGAGAGGGAGGGAGGGAGAGGGGTAGAGAGAGAGGGAGGGAGAGGGTGGGAGAGGGGGTGGTAGAGAGAGAGAGAGGGGGGTAGAGAGACAGTGGGTAGAGAGAGAGGGGGTAGAGTGAGGAGGGGGGGGGGTAGAGAGAGTTGGTAGAGAGAGAGGGGGTAGAGAGAGAGGGGGTAGAGAGAGGGGGTAGAGAGAGGGGTAGAGAGACAGGGGGGTAGAGAGAGAGAGTAGAGAGAGGGGGGGTAGAGAGAGAGAGGGGTGTAGAGAGAGAGGGTAGAGAGAGGAGAGGGGGTAGAGAGAGGGGGGTAGAGAGAGGGGGGGGGGTAGTAGAGAGAGGGGGGTAGAGAGGGGGGATAGAGCGAGAGGGAGTAGAGAGAGGGGTAGAGAGAGAGGGGGGTAGAGAGAGAGAGGGGGTAGAGAGAGAGAGAGAGAGGAGGGGGTAGAGAGAGGGGGGGGTAGAGAGAGAGAGGGGGGTAGAGAGAGGGGTAGAGAGACAGGTGGTAGAGAGATAGGGAAAGGGGTGAGGAGGAGGATGTTTTTGTCTACGAAGAAAGACAGCACAGCCTTGATTTTGTTTCACAATGGGAAAAATACGCAAAATATTTCACTTAAAAAAGGGGGGGGGGGGGGGAGGGCATATAAAGGAAAGCAATGAAAAAAAAACGACATGATGAACGAAGCAAAGTGCCGAACCTACACCGATAATCTTCTTGTTTCATCTGATCGTAAATAAAAATTAACGAGAGGGAGAGGAAGGGGAGGGTGGGAGGGAGGGTTCGAGGCAGAGTTAAATGAAGTGTTGCTGGAGCGTGTGTGGTGGCCAGGGTAGTGAAATATAAAACTCTTTAAAACTCCATACTCTTTGGTTCTTTCGGTAAAGTCACGTATGTATGAAATAAAATAAAAATCACGACGTTTCGGGCACAACACAAGCGTCCGTCATCAGGTGGGAAAGCATGGTCTGCTGCTGATGCAGACTGTTTTAAAAAAGGTTTTAAATGGGTGGAGCCCAATGGTCATAAAGAAGTGGGCCGGGGCTAGTGATGTTAATGTGAGAAATTAGCGTGATGTTAATGTGAGAAATTAGCGTGATGTTAATACTAGTAGGAACCTCCTGGTTACACCAGCCCACAGGGATTATTGTGTCCGGTCGTGCCAGGGAGGGGCTGGGTGCGGGGGGGAGGGGCTGGGTGGGGGAGGGGAGGGGTGGGGAGGGGCTGGGGTGGGGAGGGGTGGGGAGGGTGGGGGTGTGGGAGGGGTGGGGGCAGGGTGGGGAGGGGCTGGTCACCCCCGTGGTGCCCTTATAAAACTCAACGTTTTAACCTACTCACGCCGGCTTGTGCCCGCCCCTCACAGTCGGCCATATTTGCGGAATACACCCACGCCCGCCGATTGACCCTGGCCATTGACCCGAGCAACCCCGGACGTTCCTACCAGCTCCCTCCGCAGGAATGTGTTTGACGCCGTCGATGTTGTCCGTCTGCCGTGACCACCACCCACCCCCCCCACCCATTGCAACGTTGCACGGCACTTGTCCCTTTTGCCTGATGACGACCGCTTGTGTTGCGATCGAAACGTCGTGATTTATTTTATTTTATTTTCTACCCACGTGACTTTACCGAAAGAACCAAAGAGTATGGATTCCTGCAGTCACGAAAGCTTCAAATCTTCGACATCTGGCGCGTTTACCGTCTTGTTATTCTGATATGATGCAATTTGGCTGGCTACTTTGTGTGTGTGTGTGCCACACAAACGACCTCAAGAGACGACGATTATTTCGATGCCGATAGAACAACAGCAAAAAGTCGTCCTGTTGCAAAAACGTCGACATTTTCATCGACGTTCGCCAAATTTTTTTTAAAGGCGACGTCAAGATGTGAGACATTTGTTTTTTTTCTTTTCAAGTTTGTTAAGTTGCATCGGTTTTCTCAAATAACAATGAAATAATACTAAAATTATAATAATACGTATTTTATAAATAAATCGCGTGCCTGAGCAGCCCAGCGCAGGAAAGGCCACTTGTTTATATTGAGTGTCACGTGCCGAGCTGAGCGCGCGGCTGCGTCTCCAGGGCAACGGCGCTGCTGCGTCTCCGTGGCAACGGCGCTGCTGCGTCTCCACGGCAACGGCGGAGCGGGTCAAGCACCAGGGGTGACACTGAGTGTTGAGTAGGCACTGTTGTGTTCGTGATTAATGCATTTAAATTTCGATTTGAAGGCATAATGACTTTGAAACGAAACCCCCCCGCCCACCTCCTACGCATTCCACAAGTAGTGACTAATCCCATATCTGCATTTCCCATAAATATGCTAAATTCCTCTTGATATGCAAATTCATTTGTCAAGGCGCTCTTCCCCCCTCCAACCCGGCTTAAATATACGCTGCCAAACGTGGTGGTGTTCATTCAGACGCTGTCTTTCCGACAGACCTGTTCTTCACCTTAGGACGGCTGCTTGCGTTGTGGCCGAAACGTCGTGAGAATTATTTTATTATGTTATTATTTCCCTTCTCCGTGACTTTACCGAAAGAACCAAGAAGAAGCATTTAAATTGTTAGACAATGGTAAGATGCAAAACAATATTATTTGGTTTAATTTGTATCGATCTGTTAAAAGTGATTTGCTTGTCTTTCCTATACTTTGCGCGCCTGCCGTGTTTTTGTAATTGTCTGTGTGTTGTTGTAAGAGTTTTGACCCCGTGCTCCATACTGGACATCTGTGAAAAAAATTGCTTCATAGTTCATCGGATTCCTCCTGTAAATATTCTGATTCACAAATGTTGAGCCTCCATGTCCGACCCATCATCACATTCGCTGAACGTATTTTTTTTTTAAATCTATAATTTTCGCGTTAAAGCTTTCGTGACCGCAGGGATTCATATTCTTGGTTCTTTCGGTAAAGTCTTAATTTTCAGACGCTGTCTTTCCGACAGCTCTGTTTCTTCACCTGAGGACGGCTGCTTGCGTTGTGGCCGAAACGTCGTGAGAATTGTATTATATTGTTTTATTTGTATTAATTTATGATTTCCCTTCTACGTGACTTACCGAAAAGAACCAATAATACATCTATAATTATTACGATTCATGAAAGACTGGGCACACAAATGACAAACGTGGAGCGCGTGGATTCGAAGACACGCGGGCTGATGCCGACATCATCCGAACTGCGAAGAGAAGCGATTGTGACGACAGGAAGATGACCCATGGTCGAGACTAAGAACCGAGGGACAGCCCAGCAATGGAACGCGTCCGTAAGGACCTCCGCCCAGGAGATGGAGCGGAGGTGACATGACCTGGTGTGCAGGTGGCTTGCGGAGGCGTTCATCGAGCAGTGGATAGACCAAGGCTGGTGATGGAGATGGTGGAGACGCCTTGGGGAGATGTTCATCCAGCAGTGGATAGACCAAGGCTGGTGATGAGGATGGTGGAGACGCCTTGGGGAGATGTTCATCCAGCAGTGGATAGACCAAGGCTGGTGATGATGGTAGAGACGCCTTGGGGAGATGTTCATCCAGCAGTGGATAGACCAAGGCTGGTGATGATGGTGGAGACGCCTTGGGGAGATGTTCATCCAGCAGTGGATAGACCAAGGCTGGTGATGAGGATGGTGGAGACGCCTTGGGGAGATGTTCATCCAGCAGTGGATAGACCAAGGCTGGTGATGAGGATGGTGGAGACGCCTTGGGGAGATGTTCATCCAGCAGTGGATAGACCAAGGCTGGTGATGAGGATGGTGGAGACGCCTTGGGGAGATGTTCATCCAGCAGTGGATAGACCAAGGCTGGTGATGAGGTTGTAAGTGAGGAGACACAAAAAAGAATTCCACAACCAACGGCGGGTGCGTTCAATTAAAAGTGTTTATTCGAATCACGTCCATTGTATTCCTTCGATTCAAGGCTTTTTTTTTTCCTTCGCGATCAGTTTCGCCACGATTAGAACGATCACGGTCAATCTCGTGCAAGAGATTTATTCAATAAATAAATGCACATCGTCTTCCACCGATGGAAGATGTTCGAAAATTAACAATCGGAATGCCACGAGACTTCTTGTGCAACGTCACGTAAAATGTCTTCCTCCCCACCAATCCTCTCTCTGTAAAATCGTCATCGATACAATTCCAACAACAACCCCCCCCCCCCCCCCAACGTTTTGTAATTACTTATCCGCTTAATCATCTTTTCAAAATTGTAACACGTAATAAAGGTGTTTGGGTTAGATCGCGTAAGTATAAATGTTGTGTCGTAACCCTCCACCACCCGACACAGCCAATTAGTAAGGGGTTTGTCACGTAAACAAAACGCCAATTAGTTACTAGTATAGTGTAGACTAGTGTATAGTAGTGTATAGTGTAGTGTACAGTAGTGTATAGTGTCGTGTACAGTAGTGTAGTGTATAGTGTATAGTATAGTGTATAGTAGTGTTTAGTTTAGTGTACAGTGTTTTGTATATTAGTGTGTAGTGTAGTGTGTAGTGTATATCAGTGTGTAGTGTAGTGTAAAGACTACACTACACACTATACACGACACTATACACGACACTACTACACTAGTGTATAGTGTAGTGTATATCAGTGTGTAGTGTGTAGTGTATACACTACACACTGTACACGACACTATACACGACACTACTACAATAAACTATACTAAACTATACAATACACTATACACTACACTACTATACACTACACTACTGTACAGGTTTAAAAACTACTCTCGTTTTTATCAAACGATCTAAGTAACCACCCCTCCACCCCTCCACCTATCGGACTATCGGGGACGAGTGCTGCGAACGGCCTCGCATCGAGGCCGGAACGTCGGGCGATTCCCTGGTGTGGCTTACATCCTAATGCCTGCACCAGTGCAGTCCCACACCAGCGTATCGAGGCGCGTTCCATTTAAGGCCGAGTTGACCTAGGGGAGGTCCAAGTTCAGATAAATCGCCACCGATGTTGGGTTAGCCATGGCCGAGAAAATCGAACAGGATTCGTTGTGAAGCACGCTAACCACTGCGCTACAACCTTCCAAAGACAAATATCCCCCACACCCGGTATAGCCTTCGACAGACTGTCGGGGCAAGTGCTGCGATTGGTCGCGTGCGGGAATCGAACTCGGTACTCTTTGGCTCTTTCGGTAAAGTCACGTAGATGAAAAATAAAAATTTAAATAATAAAATGAAATTAACTAAATTAAGTGATTTAATTTAGTTATTTTTATTATTTTATTTTTCACCTGCGTGACTTTACCGAAAGAGTATGGGGGTCCTCGCAGTCACGAAAACTTCAAATCTAGAATTAATCGAACTCGGGTTTCGTAGCGCAGTGCCGCTGACCACCACACGACCCCCACTACACACACACACCACCACACACACACGCGCACCAATAAATATGCAACAGCAGAAACCACTCAACGCTAACAGTTGGAGGCACCGTCGTCATCATCATCACGAACACCTGTGCCAGGCACAGTGCCAGTTTTGGCAGCTGGCACAAGCAAGTGCAGGGGGGGGGTTTCCCAACTTCACTCTTCGCGACTCCCACCACCACCACGACGCTCCATCTGTCCTCGTTCACCAATCTACAACAACCGCCATTCGCCATTCGCCACTAAGTGGCGGTGACGTCACCACGACGCTTGTGCCAGGCCACGTGCACCTTGAGGCTATCACGTGAAGTGTCGAACGCCCGCTGGCAGGAGGTCACGGGGCAGACCCAGCAGGTGCCACGGGTCGACTGACTGAGATGACCGAGACGACTGGCTGATGCACCACCTGTGCCCCCTGCTGTGCCAATCTACTCCTCCCCATCCACGTACACAGGTTCCACATCGCACTCGCCCGACGATTGACGCGCCGAGCAATTACGTTTGTGCAGCCGATTCATATTAAGATTCAGATATTGGTGTGTGTGTGTGTTTCACGCGTTCCGTGTGTGTGTGTTTCACATGTTCCGTGTGTGTGCGCGCGTTCTGTGTGTGTGCACGCGTTCCGTGTGTGTGTATTTCACATGTTCCGTGTGTGTGTGTGCGCGTGTTCCGTGTGTGTGTGTTTCACACGTTCCGTGTGTGTTTCACACGTTCCGTGTGTGTGTATTTCACATGTTCCGTGTGTGTGTATTTCACATGTTCCGTGTGTGTGTGCGCGTTCCGTGTGTGTGCACGCGTCCGTGTGTGTGTGTTTCACGTGTTCCGTGTGTGTGTTTCACGTGTTCCGTGTGTGTTCACGCGTTCCGTGTGCGCACGTGTTCTGTGTGTGTGTGCACGTGTGTGCGTGTGTGTGTACGTGTTCTGTGTGTGTGCGCGTGTTCCTTGTGTGTGTGTGTGTGCACGTGTGTGTGCGCGCGTTCCGTGTGTGTGCACGTGTGTGTGTGTGTGTGTTTCACGTGTTCCGTGTGTGTGTGTGCACGTGTTCTGTGTGTGTGCACGTGTGTGTGTGTTTCACGTGTTCTGTGTGTGTGTGTGCACGCGTTCCACGTGACGAAGGCAGCGCTAACCGCTTCACGACGAGGAAACGCGCTCGACAATAATCGCGCGCGTGCAGCGTGGAACGAGTTAATTTGCATTCGAGTGTGGGGAGGAGCAACTTGGCAAACGCGGCATAGAGAGAGACACGGAGCGTGGTGGTGGTGGTGGTCGAGAGTCCTGGAGTTTGTAAAAAAATAAAAACTTTATATAGTGCAACATTCAAGAGCGTGGAGGGCAATTCGTCGGACAAACTACGATTGGCTGAGCTAACGACGACGTCACAAAGGGCCTTCATTTGAATGCCCCGGTCTCTGCGCGATAAGTGCTTGGGCGTTCACGGGAACGCAAACCCTGCGCCGTGGTTGTCCCACACGCGGGGAGGGGCATAAATGGTCTCCACGAGTCCGGAAACTAACAGAGAAGACCAGTGGCTTGCAGATGTCAACTACCTCGCCTGGTACACAGGAGGTCGTGGGTTCGATCCCGACCCTGACGCCTGTTGCTGTATTTCTCAAAATCAGAACATTGATTCTAGATTTGAAGCTTTCGTGACTGCAAGGATTCATACTCTTAGGTTGATACAGTAAATCTAGCTGTGATGGTCCCACTTGATGACTTGTGTTGCCTCCGAAACGTCGTGATTTGTTATTTTATTTATATTATTACTTTTATTAATTTTCTTTTTTTACCTACGTGACTTTACCGAAAAAACCTAAGAGTATAGTCAGAACATTGATTCATACCGGAAGAATCCGATGAGCCATGAAGCTCTTTCCCCCCTCTTCCCGTTTCTCTCTCTCTCTCTGCCCATCCATTAATAACATCCTTGCTTCTAATCCCCCCACCCACCCACCACAACCAGCCCCCCACCAAAGACGTGGAGCCGCCGAATGCGCCCCTCCGCCGTCACGGGAAGAACTTCTTCAGCAGGTCCTTCTTGTTCACCTTGCCCATGGCGTTCCTGGGCAGCTCGTCCATGAGGATCATCTCCGACGGGATTGTGTAGGCCACCATCCTCTCCCTGCGCACGCACGGCAATCGCGAACTTTATCCATCATGCGGGGAAATCCGATGACTTACGGAGGCTGTTTTTTCACGCATGTCGGGGCATGATAATAACCAACGGTTTTTCAAGACTACAACTACCACCACGTGGCATAACAAAACAAAAACTAAACTAAACATCATTGGAACCTCATTTGCCGGTAAAAAATATGATAATTGGTTTTTTTACCCTTCTATCTGAAAACAAAACTGACACCTTTTTTTACAAGGAGTCATGTTTACATAGACCACAATACCTGCGGTCATAATGCAAACAAAAAACACAACTCTGATAATGTGCACTGTCCTTGAAGTTGATTGGTCCACACCCGAGACGCCTTTTGGCGTCATCTGGTCCAACACCAATGGAGACTAGGCTCTAAGGAAAGCTGTCTCGGGTGTGGACCAATCAACTTCAAGGGCAGTGCATACATTATCAGAGTTATGTTTTTTGTTTGCATTATGACCGCAGGTATTGTGGTCTATGTAAACATGACTCCTTGTAAAAAAGGTGTCAGTTTTGTTGCCAGATAGAAGGGTAAAAAACCAATAATTAAATTAAACATTTTTGACTATTTATTTTACCAGTTCCCCCCCCCCGTATAGCCTCAACACTGTCGGGGCAAGTGCTGTTAGCGAGCACCTACGAAGGCCGGCACGGCACACGACGAGGCGGGTGGTCCAGCACCACGCCCGGCCGCCTTCATCTCCCCAATGTTCACGCACCGCACCAGGTTATCATTTGAGGACGAGTCGACCTAGGGGAGGCCCCGCTGGAAGTCGTCACAGCCGGTGACCCACGGCTCACGGAGCGCATGGGCCATGCCCGCACTGAGCGCCACTCCGGCGGGAGAGCGCCGAAATTCATCCCACGGGCACAACCACAACCACAACCGCTGCCTCCCCGCCGTGGTGGCCACGAGGTCGCCGGGAAGTGGACGAGGGCGGTGGTGGTGGTGGGTCGATGGAGAGACCAGGTTCGGGTTTCGGTGGTGGCGGTGATCGCGAGGCTGCACATTTCGCTGGGGGCGGTGAGCTGTCGTGGCGAGGGGAGGGGGGGCGGTGCGGGGGACAAGAGTGGGGGGGAGGGGCGGTGGGGGAAGACGCAGCGGAGTGGAAAGGGTCGGGGTTCGTGGTGGTGGTGGGGGGGTGGTGGGGGGGGTGGTGGTGGGGGGGGTGGTGGTCTCCGTGTCTTACAGGAGAGCGTAGGGTGGCCACGGGCGATCTGGCAGATTGGAGGCTCGCGACGGGGGGAGGGGGGGGGGGAGTGGTCGGGGGTTGCTTGGGGTGGGGGGGGGTTGAGAGTTGAGAGGGGGGCCTGGGGGGCAAGGGGGGCGAGGTGTTTATTTGCTTGTGAGTTGCTTTGCCCTACTTCTCGGGAGTTGGGAGCGCAATGACACCCAGCGATGTGAAGTGACAACGGACAATAGCTGGGCCCAGTGGTGGTTGGTGGTGGTGGTTGGTGGTTGGTGGTGGTTGGTGGTGGTGGTTGGTGGTTGGTGGTGGTTGGTGGTGGTGGTTGGTGGTGGTGGTTGGTGGTGGCTACGCTGCTGCTGCTGCACGTGGCCTGCCCGTGGATCCAGCCGCGGGCGTACCAGAGGTCGCAAACGGGTTTTGATTCCTTACCCGTACCCGTACCTGGCCGCACCAGGGTCGCAAACGGCTACCCGTACCCGTACCTAGCCGGGTACGGGTACCCGGGTATCGGGTAGGGTACGGGTATCGGGTAACCGGTTGCGACCTCTGCCTGGAACTGAAATCGCCCAGATTGACTAACGGATTCATCTAGAACCGCTCTACTCCCACCCTTTGTTGCTGCTAATCCTGCATAATACACGGGCATAATATGACTTTGAAAACCCCCCGCCCACCTCCTACGCATTCCACAAGTAATGACTAATCCCATATCTGCATTTCCCATAAATATGCTAAATTCCTCTTGATATGCAAATTCCTTTGTCAAGGCGCTCTTCCCCCTCCAACCCAGCTCAAATATACGCTGCCAAGCCTGGTGGTGTTCATTCAGACGCTGTCTTCCCGACAGACCTGATCTTCACTTGAGGATGGCTGCTTGCGTTGTGGCCGAAACGTCATGAGAATTATTTTATTATGTTTTATTTTAAAATACAATTTTATTATGTTTTATTTTTATTATTTTATTATTTCCCCTCTACGTGACTTTACCGAAAGAACCAAGAAGATGAATCCCTGCAGTCACGGAAGCTTTAAATCGAAACACGTACGTGTGTTGGACTTCTTTCGGTAAAGTCACGTAGAAGGGAAATAATAGAATAATAAAAATAAAACATAATAAAATAAAAATTCTCATGACGTTTCGGCCACGACGCAAGCAGCCGTCCTCAGGTGAGGATTCACGTCGTGAGAATTGTATTATTTTATTATGTTTTATTTTTATTATTTTATTATTTCCCTTCTACGTGATGACTTTACCAAAAGAACCAAGAAGATGAACCGCTCGTTGTCGTGCCGAGTCTGATGTCCTTCCCACCGCGGTTGGCTACAAACGGCGGCACGAAAGAAGTTCAGCACAATGCGCACACGTACACGCTCAGACCACCGGTACGGACGCACGCGCGCTCCGCTTTCCCGACGGACGGAAGCGAGCACACGGCGGCGGCCGCGAAACCAAGACGGCAACGTCCGCCAAAATCCCTGGTGAGGTACCGGCCACGGTTTGCATCGGTGCTCTCGGTGAGGGCGTTAGAATTTTCTTTTGTAAAGTTCCTCACCAAACGCGGCGATATTGTCAAGACGCCCCCCTCCCGGCGTGACACTCGCTGCCGTAAAACGCGACGTGAGCCGACTGACGCCGCAAGCAGCAAAAAGAAAAAGATTATAAAATCGAAATATAAAATAATATTATTATATAAATGAATCTAATACATAAAAGACATTCAATTTTTTTCAGTATCCCGGGAGCGTGTTTCGCAGCGCGTTTAAAAAAAAAAAGATTATACAATCGAAATATAAAATAATATTATTATATAAATAAATCTAATACATAAAAGACATTACATTTTTTTCAATATACCGAGAGCGTGTTTCGCAGCGCGTTTAAAAATTTATATATATATTTTTTCCGCGACAATTAAAAAAATAATTGACAATTAAAATGGCATTTTCGCACCGCAGCGGAAAAAACCCCCCAAAAAACGCTCGCCAACTCATTAACGGAGACGCCCGGCCGTTCACACACCCCACTCTCCCCGTTTGTTGTCCACGATGCAATACGGTGGCCGAGTTTTTTTTTTGTTGCTTAAATTTATAATCCGTCATCGTCGTGAAATGATACGCCCGCCGCCGTTCCTCCAGTTACCCCCCGCCCCCCCCCCCCCTACTGCAGCGAGGTGATAATTTAAATTTTAGCACCACTACTACCACCGCTCCGCTCGCAACGTCGCGCGTTAATTTGCGCAACGCCGCTACGAGAGAGCGATGCGCATCCACGCGGGTTTTAAACGTTTCATTAATTATTTAATTAGGGCCCTCACTTTCGTCGGCCCGCCTCCGCATGTCACCGCTCGCCCCCCCCCACCCGCCCCCGCCCGGCCGCCTTTGTCTCCCCAATGCCGATGATTGGGGCGCCACGGTGGCTAGGAGATGTTAACTACCTTGGCCTGCTGTACAGGAGGTCGTGGGTACGATCCCAAACCTGATGCCTGCTGCTGTATATGTGGAGTTTGCGGTGTCTTTCTCCCCGTGGTCACGTAGATTTCTTTCCTCCGGGGTCCTCCGCTTTTTTCCCCTTCGCATTTAGAATCAACGTCGTGCGTTTTGGGAGTATTTCCTTGGCCGCTGCCGCGAATTTACAGGCGACGATGCTGGGCCTGCCGTCGCCGAGCCCACCACTTACGAGGGCCAGCCCCGCTTCTGAAAAAGTGCTTCATTATAGCTCAATGGGCCTTACCAGGGGTGTAGTAAATAAGTAAAAAAAAGTAAAAAAAGTTTTAAAAAAAGTAAAAAAAAGTAAAAAAAAAAAGTAAAAAATAGTTTTTAAAAAATGTGTTTACCTGGCCGCTCGGTGGGCCGGCCAGCCACCTAACCGGCCAGGCGAGCACGAATCCAAGCAGGAAGGCCAGCCAGCGAAACTTGCAGGGCCCCGCACAGAGGAGGCGGTGGCTCAGGCTTACCTTGCCCACTCCTTGATCTGCTTGAGGGTGAGCGTCGCTCCCCGCCGCAGCACCACCAGCGCCGTCACTCGCTGGCCCCACAGCGAGTCGGGGGCCCCGATCACCGCCACGTCTGCGCGGGGGGGCGGGAGGGTAGGAAAGCGGGTGGGCGGGCGGGTGGGTGGTTGGGTAAGTGGGTGGGTGGGTGTTTGGGTGGGCGGGTGGGTTGGTGTGTCGGCGGTTAGGCGGGTGGGCGAGCGGTTTGGTGGATGGGACGGCAGGCGGGTGGGTGGGTGGGCGGGTGGGCCGGCGGTTGGGCGGGTGTGTGGGTGGGTGTTTGGGTGGGCGGGTGGGTGGGCGGGTTGGTGGATGGGTCGGCAGGCGGGTGGGTGGGTGGGTGGGCGGGTGGGTCGGCGATTGGGCAGGTGGGTGGGTGGGTGTTTGGGTGGGAGGGTGGGTGGGCGGGTGGGTTGGTGGGTCGGCAGTTGGGTGGGTGTGTGGGTGTGTGGGTGGGTGGAGCCGGAACACGTGGGGGCAAGTGCCGTTCTTGGCCAAGACCCTACGAAGGAACAGCGGGCACGACGCACGGGGCCGCTGGGCGGCACGGGTGCCGCGCCCCAATGCTCATTGGAACAGGAACTCGATTTGTTTGACTTTTGGACCATGGGAATTTCTCACGCAGTGTTAGCCTGTGGCGGGGAGGGGGGCGCGGTGGGGGGGGGTGTGGGGGGTGTGGGGGGGATGGCGGAGCTACCGGTGACGTCGGGGTGAGACAGGAGATTCCACTCCACCTCCAGCGCGCTGATCTTGTACCCGCCGCTCTTGATGATGTCGGCCGACGTGCGCCCCAGCAGGCGGAACGTGCCGTCACGGTACACGGCCGTGTCGCCTGCGCACCGCGGGAGGGAGGGGGTGCACAGAAACAAAGGTAAAGATCTCCCCCCCCGCCGTAGCTTACGCAGGCCGCAGGGGCAAGTGCTGTTTTAGCGAGCACCTCCTGTGAAGGCTCGCATGGAGCTGGTGTTTCACACACCGTACCAGGCGCAAACTATTCTTTGTCTTGCCAGGTGAGGCCCACTTTAGGGACCTGGCTATCACGAATGAAAGCGCAACGAAGAGGCTTCTAGACATCGCGTGGAAATGCAGAGCAGCAGAAAATGAAGCTTTCGTGACTGCAAGGATTCATATTCGTAGGTTTTTTCGGTAAAGTCACGTAGGTAAAAAATTTATAAGAGTAAAATTAAAATAAAATAAAAATCACGACGTTTCGGAGGCAACACAAGCTTCCGTCTTCGTGCTGTGACGGTTCCACCTGAAGACGGAAGCTTGTGTTGCCTCCGAAACGTCGTGATTTTTATTTTATTTTTATTTTACTTTTATTAATTTAATTTTTTTACCTACGTGACTTTACCGAAAAAACCTACGAATAGAGCAGAAAATGCTCGAAACGCCCGACGTCCATTCTGAATGTGGAGGGGAGAAAAATTCACGTGACCACGGAGAGAGACACGCAAACTCCAAGGGTACAACAGGCGTCAACGCGTGGTGCATTTGCGCCGATTATTTGACGCCATAGCGCAAAGAACCTGTCGCGACAGAGGCCACGGCCTACGATTAGCAGGCGCCAAGCTGTGCCACACGCCCTGCCGCGTGGCCTTGTGGGAGCCTCGGCACCGATAAAGTTGTCTGATTTCTATTTAAAGCTTTCGTGACTGCAGGGATTCATCTTCTTGGTTCTTTCGGTAAAGTAAGGTAGAAGGTAAATAATAAAATAATAAAAATAAAACAATAAAATACAATTCTCACGACGTTTCGGCCACAACGCAAGCAGCCGTCCTCAGGTGAAGAACAGGTCTGTCGGAAAGGCGCCCTTCCTCCTCCAACCCAGCTTAAATCTACGCTGCCAAGCTTGATGGTGTTCATTCAGACGCTGTCTTTCCGACAGACCTGTTCTTCACCTGAGGACGGCTGCTTGCGTTGTGGCCGAAACGTCGTGAGAATTGTATTTTATTATGTTTTATTTGTATTATTTTATTATTTACCTTCTACGTGACTTTACCAAAAGAACCAAGAAGTTGTCTGATTTCGTTTTTTTTTCTTCCGGTTCCGTTGGTGTATGTCACGGGGCAGGCCCGCGAAAGGCCACGAGTACCTGTCAGCACGTGGACGTCGTGGGAATCGGAATCGGAAGAAAAACTGCAACGGCAAAAGGGTTGATTCCATTCCAGAGGGAGCGGGCAGGTGTCTTGGGATTTTTTTCGGACGCGGAAAACGGTTTCCGCTCGGCGGAATTGAACGGTGAAGAGATCGTGGCTGTTATTTTTAGTAAAAAAATAAAATAAAATTTGTAACAAAAATTGCTTTGATTTTCATGTCTTGCGTCACGCGAATGCAAATGTTTTTTTTTTTACTAAGGGAAGGGGGGGGGGGCTCCAATCGAAATGCAACGCCACTTGACGCCAACACCGGCGCGACTACCTGAAACAAATTAACTCCCTCCCACGCGCCAAAATTTGCGTTCAAATAATAATGATGATGATGATGATGGTGCCGATGCCCTTGTTAGCGTTGAATCGCTAGGCCGGTGTACTAACGATGCGGGCCTAATTATCGCGACGGGGACAACGGTTGTTTGTCGCCGGCGTGGGATTGCGCTACATGCGATGTTTTAATTAACGCGGCGATGGTGACGTGAACGGGAAAGCGAGGCGGGCGTGGGGGGGATGGCCGGGAGGAGACTGTGGCATTTTTGTTTCATCGAGTTGCAGATGATTGGTCATCGCAGCAGCAGCCTCCTCCACAGAGGCCGATCTTGACACCGCTGGTACCAGTCATCGGCAAGTCCACTCAGCCTCCTGTACCACATCACTCCATCTCTTCTCTAGCCAGTGTCGCGCCCGTTTAGCCCCCTTCAATCCGGCTGTTTAGGCATGCGGTGGCTGGGCATGTGGGCAACATGTCCCAGCCAACGCAGCCTTGACTGCCGGAGGAGCTCACCGATGGGACGTTGTCCAGATCTTTCAAGGATATGTGAGCTTCTCACACAATCCAGCCTGGTTAAACCCAGGACGGATCGTAGACAGGCCAGCCTAAATGTTTATAATCGGCGAAGATGTTCCATTAGTGGGGGGTCCACGTTTCGCAAGCGTAGAGAAAGGAGGGCATGACCGTGGCCGAGAAGACCCGACTGATTCGGAGTGAGACCTCTCTGCTGTCAAACCGGAGCCGGTCACTCACACACACACACACTCATACTATACAGAATAGGGGGAAGAACATACTGACTTCACACACTCACTCATACACACGCACTCACTCACACTCTACAGAACACGGGGAAGAGAGAATGCACAAACTCCACACACAGAAATACACCCGAGTCGGGAATCGAACCCCGACCCCTGCCCGCTGCGAGGCCACGCAAACGAGGGCCGCCACCACCGCACCACCGCCAACCACCGCCACCACCACCGCACCACCGCACCACCGCCACCACCGCCACAACCGCCACCACCACAACCGCACGTACCCGTCTTGAACCAGCCGTCCGACGTGAACGCCTCCTTGGTCTCAAGAGGCCGCCGCCAGTACTCCTTGAAGACGGAGGGGCCGGACACCTGCAGCTCGCCCTCCTTGCCCTCGAAGCCCGGCGTCACCTGCGAACCGGCGACGATACGACACGACACGAGACAAATAATAACAATAGTTCAATTTGTAACGCGCGCAAATTTGCAGACGTAGTGGCCGCAACTCAGAGGCGCGGAGCCAAGCTCAGAGTCGCTCGAAAGCACGTGGCTATAGAGGTGAGTTTTTAAGTCTCTCTTGAAAGAGGCGATTGAGGCGACGCTGCGAATGTGCAGAGGGATGTCGTTCCAGACTGTTGGGGCTGCCACCGAGAAGCGGCGCGTAGACACGATGACCATCCTGGATCTTGGTATCAAGAGGAGGTCGTGAGTCGCGCTGCGCAGGCATCTGCCGTGTGCTGAGCTGCAAGTTGTCAATAATGAAGAACGGTACGGCGGGCAGGCGGATGTGAAGGCACTGTGGCAGAGGCAGGCGGTCTTGTATGTGACCCTACTGGCGACGGGCAGCCAGTCAGTTGAGAGCACGGAGACAAGCTAGTGAGTCGAGACGGGGATGAGTGTGGGCAAACAAAGAGGCCCCCCCCCCCACCCCCCCGTGTGGAACTCTGGCAGACCGTGGGGGGCAAGGGCTGCGTGCCCGGGGGGGGGGGGGTGGGGAGGGGGTGGTCAAGAGGCGCGCACGGCCACCTTTGTCTCCCCAGATTCCTGCCTCGAAATATTCTGATGGGGTCCCAGGTGCGTGCTCTCCACTCGTTTACACTCTCCACCCCCCCCCCCCCCAAAGACAAAGATCCCCCCTATAGCCTTAACAGACTGTCGGGGCAAGTGCTGTTAGCGAGCAGCACCTATGAAGGGCAACACGGGCAACACATCTCCTAGCCACTATGGATGAGAGAGAGAGACACGCAAACTCCAAATATACAGCAGGTGTCAGGGTCGGGATCGAACCTACGACCTCCTGCATACCAGGCGAGGTAGTTAACATCTCCTAGCCACCGTGATGATGATGAGAGAGAGAGACACGCAGACTCCAAATATACAGCAGGTGTCAGGGTCGGGATCGAACCTACGACCTCCTGCGTACCAGGCGAGGTATTTAGCATCTCCTAGCCACCGTGATGATGAGAGAGAGAGAGAGACACGCAAACTCCAAATATACAGCAGGCGTCAGGGTCGGGATCGAACCTACGACCTCCTGCGTACCAGGCGAGGTAGTTAACATCTCCTAGCCACCGTGGATGAGCGAGCGAGCGCATGGTGAGCGAGCGAGCGGTGGAGTCACTCACCCTCGTGGACTTGCTGTCTGCCTGGACGATCGCCTTGCACGACTCGCCCCCCCCACTCACAGCCTCCATGACGATCCTCACCTCCACGCCCGGCAGCGGTGACCCCACCGTGCCTACGGCAACAACAACCATGGTGGCACCACAAAGACAAAGGTCCCCCCCTCCCCGTATAGCCTCGAAAAGGCCGCCGGGGCAAGAGCTGTTGGCGAGTAGCACCGATGAAGGCCGGCACCACGCCCGACCCGCCCTTTGTCTCCCAACCGACGACGTTTACACACCGCACCAGGTACTCATTTGAGGCCGAGTCGACCTAGGGGAGGCCCAGCTTCGGTTCGGGTAAGCGTCACAGGTGTCGGCCCATGAGCGGGGAATCGAACCCGGCTTGAGCAGTTTTTTTGTTTCGTTTAAACGACATCACGAGGGTTATTTATTTATAACGGCTCCCTCGGCTAATATCATCGCCGCGGTACCAACCAGGGCGGCCGTGCGGTACCGGCTGACTGGCGGGGGGGGGGGGGGGGGAGCGTTGTTCCGAATCGTGAATCTATTCTTGTTATTTTCTTATGACCAGGTCAGGCCCACCGTAGCCATGTAAGCTTGTGGGTCGTCGCAAACGACGGGCCAAAAAAAAAAAAAAAGGCGGGGGGGGCTCTTTGCCACGTGCGAATTTATTCGCAGCCACAAATCGCTGTTAAACGCGAGCCGTCGATTCTAAACGAGGAGGGAAAAACCCGGAGGACCCGGAGAAAAATCCACGCGACCACCACGGGAGAGAGAGAGAGACACCGCAAGCTTCAAATACGCAGCAAAATACATTAAATGCATGTTTTAGAGACTCATAAAGACTCACAGAAACTCATAGAGATCCACAGAGACCCATAGGAACCTATAGAGAGACCCATACGGAAACAAAACACTTTTTTATTCTACCAGGTACCACTAAGCTATATAGCTCTATTTCAGAAGTGTCCTGTCTGTCATAAATGATAGCGCAACAAATCGGCTTATCTTCTTGGTTCTTTCGGTAAAGTCACGTAGAAGGGAAATAATTAAATAATAAAAATAAAACATAATAAAATAATTCTCACGACGTTTCGGCCACAACGCAAGCAGCCGTCCTCAGGTGAAGACCAGGTCTGTCATTCAGACGCTGTCTTCCCGACAGACCTGGTCTTCACCTGAGGACGGCTGCTTGCGTTGTGGCCGAAACGTCGTGAGAATTATTTTATTATGTTTTATTTTATTATTTTATTACTTCCCTTCTACGTGACTTTACCGAAAGAACCAAGAAGATGAATCCCTGCAGTCACGAAAGCTTTAAATCGAAACAACGTGGACATTTATAACAGCCAGATGCTCTAAACGCGTGACGTTGATCAGTGTCGGGGATCGAACCCACGAACCTCCCGCGTACCCAGCTAGACAATTAACACCTCCCAGCCAGCGGCAAGTACGCGCCGAATCCTCACCGGGAATCCTATCCCCGCGCAGTGGGTTTGAGAGCACCATGCCCAGCTCGGTCATGCCGTAGCGCTCCAGCAGGCGGTGGCCCGTGATCTCCTCCCAGCGCTCCAGAACCGGCGTGGGCAGCGCCGCAGAGCCCGACACCATGAGGCTGCCGCGGCACGAAGGGGAGAGTGGCGTTCACTACCCGTACAAAGACAAAGATTCCCCCGTATGGCCTCTAACAGGCTGTTGGGGCGAGTGCTGTTAGCGAGCGTCTGTGAAGGCTACCTGCACGGCGGCACACGAGGGGGTGGGTGGGCGGCACCACGACATTTTGGGTGGCGAGGTTTTCACACTGCAACTGGTACTGATTTGAGGCTGAGTCGACCTAGGGGAGGCTCAGGGACGGTTCAGATAATCGTCACTGTTGGCCGTGAGTAGGAATTGAACCCGGGTCGCCGGGTTCCGAGCGCAGCATAGCACTAAACCGCTACACTACCGCTCCCCACGACACACACGCACACACAAAGACAAAGATCCCCTGTATAGCCTTAACAGACTGTTCGGGCAAGTGCTGTTAGCGAGCACCTATGAAGGCCAGAACGGCACACAAGGGGCGCGCGCACACACGCACACGCACACACACACACGCGCACGCACACACGTGCACGCACGCGCACGCACGCGCACACACACGCACGCGCACACACGCACGCGCACACACGCACACACGCACGCACACACGTACACACACACACACGCACGCACACGCACACACACACACACGTACCGGATGTGCTCCTTGCACATGCCGCGCACGAAGTCGCGGACGCGAGGCCGCGTGTAGTGCTCGTCGTAATAGTCGATGAGCCGCGCGTACACCGTGGGCACCGCCATGAACACGTTCACCCGCGGTGACGCCTCGCCACTCAACAGGTGCTCCCACACCTGGGCGGGGGGGGGGGGGACAGCGACGGCGATGCGTTGGCAGTGGTGATGCACGAGCAGGGTCAGCGGCGGCGGCTGTAGCAGTAGCAGCAGCAACTCGACACGTTTCGTGTCACCAAAAAGGCTCGCGGTCGTTACCCCTTTCAAGTTCTGATGACGTACGTGTAGACGGAACGGAACCGGTGAGTGGGAGAGTGGGTGGGTGAGTGAGTGGGTGGGTGAGTGGGTGGGTGAGTGAACAGGTGAGTGAATGGGCGAGTGGGTCAATGAGTGAGTGGGTGAGTGAATGGGCGAGTGGGTGGGTGAGTGAGCAGGTGAGTGAATGGGCGAGTGGGTCAGTGAGTGAGTGGGTGGGTGGGTGGGTGGGTGAGTGAGTGAGTGGGTGAGTGAGTGAGTGAGTGGGTGAGTGAGTGGGTGAGTGAGTGGGTAAGTGAATGAGTGAATTAGTGAGTCGGTGAGTGAGTGAGCAGGTGAGTGGGTGGGTGGGTGAGTGAGCGATGGAGTGGGTGAGTGAATGGGTGAGTGAATGAGTGAATGGGTGAGTGATTGAGTGAGTGGGTGGGTGAGTGCATGAGTGATTGGGTGGGTGAGTGGGTGAGTGAAAGAGTGAATTAGTGAGTGGGTGAGTGAATGGGTGAATGAGTGGGCGGGTGAGTAAACGTGTGCTTTTTTTCCAGTGACCCTCCGTACGTACGGTGGGTGAACACAGCGGCGAGCGAACGAGCCGGCGAGAATTAGCGATTTAATCCGTCAACGAGTGAGCGGGTGAGTCAGTGGGCGAATTAGTGAATGAGCAAACGAGAGGGTGAGTGAACGGGTGAGTGGGCGAGTGAACGAGCGGGTGGGCGAGTGAGTGGGCGAGAGACTTAACGAATGAGTGGGTGAGTGAACGGGTGAGTGGGCGAGTGAACGAGCGAGTAGGCGAGTGAGCGGGCGAGAGACTTAATTAATGAGTGGGTGAGTGAACGGGTGAGTGGGCGAATGAATGAGTGAGTAGGTGAGTGAGTGGGTGAGAGACTTAACGAATGAGTGGGTGAGTGAACGGGTGAGTGGGCAAGTGAACGAGCGGGTGGGCGAGTGAACGAGCGAGAGACTTAATGAATGAGTGGGCGAATGAATGAGTGAGTGGGTGAGTGAATGAGCGGGTGGGCGAGTGAGCGGGCGAGAGACTTAAAGAATGAGTGGGCGAGTGAACGAGCGGGTGAGCGAGTGAGTGGGCTAGAGACTTAACAAATGAGTGGGTGAGTGAACGGGTGAGTGGGCGAGTGAACGAGTGAGTGGGCGAGTGAATGAGCGGGTGGGCGAGTGAGCGGGCGAGAGACTTAACGAATGAGTGGGTGAGTGAATGGGTGAGTGGGCGAGTGAACGAGCGGGTGGGCGAGTGAATGAGTGAGTGGGTGAGTGAGTGGGCGAGAGACTTAACGAATGAGTGGGTGAGTGAACGGGTGAGTGGGCGAGTGAACGAGCGGGTGGGCGAGTGAATGGGCGAGAGACTTAATGAATGAGTGGGTGAGTGAACGGGTGAGTGGGCGAGTGAATGAGTGGGTGGGCGAGTGAGCGGGCGAGGGACTTAATTAATGAGTGGGTGAGTGAACGGGTGAGTGGGCGAGTGAATGAGTGGGTGGGCGAGTGAGCGGGCGAGGGACTTAATTAATGAGTGGGTGAGTGAACGGGTGAGTGGGCGAGTGAATGAGTGGGTGGGCGAGTGAGCGGGCGAGGGACTTAATTAATGAGTGGGTGAGTGAACGGGTAAGTGGGCGAGTGAACGAGCGGGTGGGCGAGTGAGCGGGCGAGAGACTTAATTAATGAGTGGGTGAGTGAACGGGTGAGTGGGTGAGTGAGTGGGCGAGAGACTTAATGAATGAGTGGGTGAGTGAACGGGTGAGTGGGCGAATGAATGAGTGGGTGGGTGAGTGAGTGGGCGAGAGACTTAATGAATGAGTGGGTGAGTGAACGGGTGAGTGGGCGAGTGAATGAGTGGGTGGGTGAGTGAACGAGCGGGTTGGCGAGTGAACGAGCGACAGACTTAATTAATGAGTGGGTGAGTGAGTGGGCGAGAGACTTAATTAATGAGTGGGTGAGTGAACGGGTGAGTGGGCGAATGAACGAGCGAGTGGACGACTGAACGGACAGGCGTGGCGACTCTTCATTCCCCGCCACCACCAACCTGCCGGGCATCGAATTCGGGGAGCATGACACACGAGGCCCCCACGGCGAGAGGGCACAGAAGCTTGTTGACGATGCCGTGCGTGTGGTGAAGGGGCAGCGTGTGGAGGATGACGTCATCGCAGCTCCACTCCCAAGCCTCCAGCAGGCAGGAGACCTGTCGGCCGGGCACGGGAACGGGCGCGTGCCGGGCGTTTAAAAATGCAAATCAGAATCAGAAACGGTTTTATTCGCCATGAAAGTTTGCACAGACAAGGAATTTACTATGGCAGGAAGGTGGGTGCATTCAACGTGTAGGAATCTTAAAACTTAAATAAGTGGTATACATCTTCTTGGTTCTTTCGGTAAAGTCACGTAGAAGGGAAATAATAAAATAATAAAAATAAAACATAATAAAATAATAAAAATATACGCTCCAAGCGTGGTGGTATTTCATTCAGACGCTGTCTCCCCAACAGACCTGGTCTTCACCTGAGGACGGCTGCTTGCGTTGTGGCCGAAACGTCGTGAGAATTATTTTATAATGTTTTATTTGTATTATTTTATTATTTCCCTTCTACGTGACTTTACCGAAAGAACCAAGAAGATGAATCCCTGCAGTCACGAAAGCTTTAAATCGAAATTTTACAAATTAGTGTTTTAATATTTGCGTGTTTTTTTTTTAAATTCCGGTTTCAGTGATTCTGCACTTGCTCTATTACTATAGTACTCTACCGCCTTCGACTTTTATGAACGACTGTGTGTTTAAGGTTATCGATTCGCCGTATTATCTGGCTGTATGGCAAATGAAAAAATACAATTACTTCACTATGCAAGTTACAAATTTGTGTTTTAATATTTGCGTGTTTTTTTTTTATTCCGGTTTCAGTGATTCTGCACTTACTCTATTACTATAGTACTATACTGCCTTCGACTTTTATGAACGACTGCGTGTTTAAGGTTATCGATTGGCCGTATTATCTGGCTGTATGGCAAATGAAAAAAATAAAAATTACTTCACTATGCAAGTTACAAATTTGCGTTTTAATATTTGCGTGTTTTTTTATTTTTTAGCGCTCCTCCGCAGCGTCATGCTACAGGCCCCACACCCGCTTCATGCACCTGCGCGTGGAGATTTCCGTGCGTGCTCAGGACTCCCTTGGGCCTCCCGGTCGTGCCGCTGGTGTAGACGATCATCGCCGGGCGTTCTCGCCAGTCACCGCCGGTCGCTCCGCCCCCCCCCACCCCGTCGTCGTCGTCATCGCCACCCCCCCCACCGTACACGTCGCTGTGCATCACCGTGACGTGCGGCACGCCCATCTCGCGGGCGACACCCGCGGCCGTCTCGGCGAACTCCTCCGTCGAGAGGACGACGCGGGCGCCGCAGTCGCCCGCCACGTAGTGGAGCTCGCGCCGCGGGTGACGGTGGTAGAGCGGCACGGCCACCGAGCCGCGTAGCCACGTGGCCCACTGGGCCGCCACGTAGCGCGCGTCGTTGGGGCACAGGAACGCCACCGCCTCCGACGCCGGATTCCCTGGGAGGCGGACGGCAGAGGTCGCAAACGGGTTTTGATTCCTTACCCGTACCCGGCCGCACCAGGGTCGCAAATGGGTACCCGTACCCGGCCGGGTACGGGTAGCCGGGTATCGGGTAGGGTACGGGTATCGGGTACCCGGTTGCGACCTCTGGCGGACAGGGAGGCGAGGTGGGGGGTGGGGGAGGGGGTGAGGGAGGGGGCCAGCGGACAGAAAGTCCACCAGGGCGAGCGAGTCCACCGCTCGCTCGCTCGCCAGCGAAGAGACTGTGGTCGTCACCGCGTCGCGCGGCGCTTTCGGATGCGCTTCTGCGGCCGTCTGGAACGCTCTTCCTTCACGATGTTAGGAAGCCACCGGAGCGACGCACTTTTAAGTCTGGTGAGGTTGACGAACGAATTTGTTTAAGAACTGCTCGTTGTCGTGGTTAGTCTGCTCCGATTAGCGCGGTTGGCTACGTACGGTGGCGCGAAAGAAGTCCGACACACAAACGTTGAGGAAAGGGAGCGAAGCGTGGAGCGTGGGGGGTGTGGGCACCAGGCGCCTGCCATCCGTGGACAACGCGGAAGGAAGACGCAGAGAGATGACTCGCGACGACGACTCACAACAACGACGACTCACAACAACAACTCACAACAACGACGACTCACAACAACAACAACGACGACTCACAACAACAACAACGACGACTCACAACAACAACAACAACGACTCACAACAACGACTCACAACAACAACAACAACAACGACTCACAACAACGACTCACAACAACAACAACAACGACTCACAACAACGACTCACAACAACGACTCACAACAACGACTCACAACAACAACAACTCACAACAACAACAACGACTCACAACAACAACAACTCACAACAATTCACAACAACAAAAACTCACAACAACAACGACTCACAACAACAACTCACAACAATGACGACTCAAAACAACAACAACGACTCACAACAACAACTCACAACAACGACTCACAACAACAACAACAACTCACAACAAAACAACAACTCACAACAACAACAAAACAACAACAACTCCCAACAACAACTCACAACACAACAACAACTCCCAACAACAACAAAACAACAACGACTCACAACAACAACAACTCACAACAACAACAACAACATCGCCCCCCTTTACCGCCGTCATCTCCCCCGAGCGCCCGCTGGATGCGCCGCGCGACGCGCCCCGCGGCCCGCAGCAGGACCCCGTACGTCGCCGTGCCGTGCCGGTCCGAGATGGCCAGGCGCTCTCCAAACGCGGCGGCGCACGACGACACGGGGGACAGGCACCCGGCGGATGAGGCGGAGGAGGTGGTGGAGGTGGAGGAGGTGGTGGCCGACGGACGGAAGGCCCGGCGGTGAACGAAGGCCCCGGCGCCGGCGGGAGAGGCGGCGTTGACGCCCGCCGGTAGCGCCCGGCTGGCGCGAACGAGCGCCAATGTCAGCATGACGGCGTCGCGGCGCTGGTGAGACGGGGGGGGGGGGCGGTGAGACGGGTGGGGAAGGATCAGAGGTCGCAAACGGGTTTTGATTCCTTACCCGTATCCGTACCCGGCCGCACCAGGGTCGCAAACGGGTACCCGTACCCGTACCCGGCCGTACCCTACCCGTACCCGACCGGGTACGGGTAGGGTACGGGTATCGGGTACCTGATTGCGACCTCTGGGATGAAGCCATGTTGCAGGCGCGGGTGGGTTGATTCTAGGAACTTGAATTGTGAGAAGAGACAAGACGTTGGGAAATGAGTGACAAACGGTGACTCACCAGTGACTCACTTCGCCGTATGGAACCCGTAAAAGATCAATTATCCGGTACAAATAACACCACGTGGTAAACCACGTGGGTTGACACGGCTGTGGCTTTACCATCGTTCAGAGGGGGATTCCACTGTTGAAATCTACCCACGTGTTCCCGACAAACGGGAACACGTGACCAGTCACCTTGGCGTGGCCGGGGGGGGGAGAACACGCAATCCACGATACAGGCAAAGATCCCCCGTGTAGCCTTCAACAGACTGCCGGGGCAAGTGCTGTTCGTAGCGAGCAGCACGTACGAAGGCCGGCACGTGTTCAACAAACAAAGATGCCCCGTGTAGCCTTCAACAGACTGCCGGGGCAAGTGCTGTTCGTAGCGAGCAGCACGTACGAAGGCCGGCACGTGTTCAACAAACAAAGATGCCCCGTGTAGCCTTCAACAGACTGCCGGGGCAAGTGCTGTTAGTAGCGAGCAGCACCGATGAAGGCCGGCACGTGTTCAACAAACAAAGATGCCCCGTGTAGCCTTCAACAGACTGCCGGGGCAAGTGCTGTTAGTAGCGAGCAGCACCGATGAAGGCCGGCAACCCGTACCACCACGAAGAGCTGTAGATGTGGGTGACCCAACAGCACCACGCCCGACCGCCTTTGTCTCCCCGGCAGGTACTCGTGTCGAGGCTGAGTCGACCTAGGGGAGGCCCACCACACACGCGTGGAGGGCAAGGGCACGCCGGCGGCTTGAGCGATTGTTTCCGTGACGCTGAGTTGAAGCCCCTCCTCGACACGGATGTCGTTGTCAGATTTTAGAGGGTTTACCTCCTCCATCCCCACCTCTCTCTCTCTCTTTCTCTCCCTTCGTCCCCATCTTTCTAAAACTAAACAAAACACCTACTCACTCACCTACTCACTCACATACTCTCTCACTCACCTACTCACTCACATACTCACTCACCTACTCACTCACATACTCACATATCTATTCACTCACATACCTACTCACTCACATACCTACTCACCCACCTACTCACTCACCTACTCACTCACCTACTCACTCACTCACCTACTCACTCACCTACTCACATACTCACTCACATACTCACCTACTCACCTACTCATTCACTCACCAACTCACTCACCTACTCATTCACCCACTCACATAATCACTTACTCACCTACTCACTCACCTACTCACTCACATACTCACTCACCTACTCACTCACCTACTCACTCACATACTCACTCACCTACTCACTCACCTACTCACTCACCTACTCACTCACATACTCACATATCTATTCACTCACATACCTACTCACTCACATACCTACTCACCCACCTACTCACTCACCTACTCACCCACCTACTCACTCACCTACTCACTCACCTACTCACTCACTCACCTACTCACTCACCTACTCACTCACATACTCACGTACTCACTCACTCACCTACTCACTCACCTACTCACTCACCTACTCACTCACATACTCACTCACCTACTCACTCACATACTCACCTACTCACTCACCTACTCACTCACATACTCACTCACTCACATACTCACTCACCTACTCACTCACTCACATACTCACTCACCTACTCACTCACCTACTCACTCACATACTCACTCACTCACCTACTCACTCACCTACTCACTCACCTACTCACTCACATACTCACATACTCACCTACTCACTCACCTACTCACTCACCCATTCACTCACTCACCTACTCACTCACATACTCACTCACTCACCTACTCACTCACATACTCACTCACCTACTCACTCACATACTCACATATCTATTCACTCACATACCTACTCACTCACATACCTACTCACCCACCTACTCACTCACCTACTCACTCACCTACTCACTCACTCACCTACTCACTCACCTACTCACTCACTCACCTACTCACTCACCTACTCACTCACATACTCACTCACATACTCACTCACTCACCTACTCACTCACCTACTCACTCACATACTCACTCACCTACTCACTCACATACTCACCTACTCACTCACCTACTCACTCACATACTCACTCACTCACATACTCACTCACCTACTCACTCACCTACTCACTCACATACTCACTCACCTACTCACTCACCTACTCACTCACCTACTCACTCACATACTCACATACTCACATACTCACTCACCTACTCACTCACCTACTCACTCACCTACTCACTCACATACTCACATACTCACCTACTCACTCACCTACTCACTCACCTACTCACTCACATACTCACTCACCTACTCACTCACATACTCACATACTCACCTACTCACTCACCTACTCACTCACCCATTCACTCACTCACCTACTCACTCACCTACTCACTCACCTACTCACTCACCTACTCACTCACCTACTCACTCACATACTCACTCACCTACTCACCTACTCACTCACCTACTCACTCACATACTCACATACTCACCTACTCACTCACCTACTCACTCACCCATTCACTCACTCACCTACTCATTCACCTACTCACTCACCTACTCACTCACATACTCACTCACCTACTCACTCACCTACTCACTCACCTACTCACTCACATACTCACATACTCACCTACTCACTCACCTACTCACTCACCCATTCACTCACTCACCTACTCATTCACCTACTCACTCACCTACTCACTCACATACTCACTCACCTACTCACTCACATACTCACATATCTATTCACTCACATACCTACTCACTCACATACCTACTCACCCACCTACTCACTCACCTACTCACTCACCTACTCACTCACCTACTCACTCACATACTCACTCACATACTCACCTACTCACCTACTCATTCACTCACCTACTCACTCACCTACTCATTCACCCACTCACATAATCACCTACTCACTCACCTACTCACTCACCTACTCACTCACATACTCACTCACCTACTCACTCACATACTCACTCACCTACTCACTCACACACATACCTATTCACTCAAATACCTACTCACTCACATACCTACTCACTCACCTACTCACTCACCCACTCACTCACATGGGGCTGGGTGGGGAGGGTGGAGCTGGGTGGGGGCTGGGAGGGGTGGGGCTGGGTGGGGAGGGGCTGGTCACCCCGTGGTGCCCTTATAAAACTCAACGTTTAACCTACTCACGCCGGCTTGTGCCCGCCCTCACAGTCGGCCATATTTGCGGAATACACCACGCCGCCATTGACACTGGCCATTGCCCGAGCAACCCAACGATCCTACCAGCTCCCTCCGCAGGAATGTGTTCACCGTGTTCCAGTGTTATCACCCGTTCAATCTTGATTTGAAGCTTTCGTGACTGCATGCAGGAATCCATACTATTATCCGTTAATTTCCCATTTGAAAACGATAGTCCCATGTAAGTGTTCACATTTTTAGTTTTTAAGCACCCTGTATATATGTAATGCGAGCAAGGACAGGGTGGGCGCTGCCTCCGCACCATTCACGCGGGCCGGAGTATTAGGGGAGGTGGAGCCTGGTCGTCGGGGTGAGTGTGGGCGGAGTCAGGGTCACGTGAGGAGGAGGAGGAGTCAGGGTCACGTGAGGAGGAGGATATAGGGTGAGAACCGGAAGGGGATCGGGAGTCGAGAGAGAGTGAAGATAGGAGAAGCCACGCGGGGTGCTGGCGGGGGAGTGGCACCATTTGCCACGTGGTCGGAGTCACGGCACCGTCGGCCAGCGGTGTACGTGGAGCAGCGGAGTGGCTGCAGAGAGAGCGGAGGACTCGAGCGGCGTGCGGGGGGGGGGGCACGCGACGGAAGAGGTGCGGGTCCGACCGGGGACATCGCGGGGTGCGAGACAAGAACCCAATAAAGGACAGACGGAGACCAACATCGCCTAAGAGTCCTTTATTACATATATATAGATAAAATCGCCACGTGGGTAATTCACAACGTGATGGCAATGAACTCCCACCACTCACCCACAACCCCCCCCCCACACCCCACGTAACTCACTCAGCCCACCTCACTGCCGTTGCAAAACCATCAAGCGCTGCCAGTCGCAATTATTTGATGTTTGTCCGCGGGCGAGACTTAAAAAAAACCCATCACCTCCGCTGCCCACAAGCGACGGACACCACTGCATCATTAAGATCCGCCGCGCTCATTACACAAAAATAAAAGACAAAGATGCCCTGCGTAGCCTTAACAGACTGTAGGGGCAAGTGCTGTTAGCGAGCACCTATGAAGGCCGGAACGGTACACGAGGGGGGGGTGGCCAGCAACCACGCCCGATTGTCTTTGTCTCCCCAGTGGCGATGTTTTACACACCGCACCTGGTACTCATTTGAGGCCGAGTCGACCTATGGGAGGCCCAGGACCGGTTCAGATAATCGTCACTGGTGTTAGCCGTGAGCGGGAATCGAACCTGTGTCGCCGGGTTCATAACGCAACGCGCTAACCGCTACACTACCGCTCCCCATTATACACACACTGACACACAGACACACACACACAGACACACACACACACAGACACACAACAACAACCGCCATTCGCCACTAAGTGGCGGTGACGTCACCACGACGCTTGTACCAGGCCAAGTGCACCTTGAGGCCACGTGAAGTGTCGAACGCCCGCTGGCAGGAGGTCACGGGGCAGACCCAGCAGGTGCCACGGGTCGACTAACTCAGATGAGTGGCCGATGTACCACCTGTGCCTCCTCCTGTGCCAACTGTAACGTCCACACACAACAACCGCCATTCGCCACTAAGTGGCGGTGACGTCACCACGACGCTTGTGCCAGGCCACGTGCACCTTGAGGCCACGTGAAGTGTCGAACGCCCGCTGACAGGAGGTCACGGGGCAGACCCAAGTGCCATGGGTCGACTGACTGAGATGACACACACACGTACACAACCACAGTATTTACCAGGGCGGCCGCCGCCGAGGTTTTAGAAACGCGGAACCTCTTGGGAAGGAGCGCCCGACACGCCGATGAACAAGCGCATGGCAAGGGGCAGTCTCGTCATGGAGAATCCATGAAAGCTGCGCGGTTGTGGATGGTTCGTTAATTTGCATGCAGCCCGAACGCTTGATTAACTGCACAGATCAGATCATTTGTATTCCCAGACAATAGCAGCAGCGACGCTGCATGGGTAATTGACGTGAATTGTCCATTCTGAAAGACACTGTATTATATATATAGCATATGCTTTAGAGGTGTGTGTGTGTATATATATAATCTGATTGCCCTGAGCATGGGAAATTTGACGGCATATTTGGAGTGAGTCGTTGAGTGTATTGCTCGAAACTGTTATAAAAAACACGCAATTGCGTTTATGCCAGAATTAAAAACGATGAAAAATAAGAATGGGCTTTTACCCTTTCTGGCAATGAAACAGGTGTTGAGATTTTGATTTAAAGCTTTCGTGACTGCAGGGATTCACATTTTTGGTTATTTCGGTAAAGTCACGTAGAAGGGAAACAATAAAATAATAAAAATAAAACAATAAAATTCTCACGACATTGCGGTTATTTTTTGCTTGACCGAGCGTGACACAGCAAATCAAATTAAAGCGAGAAGCATTGTTCTATATTTTATTGTTTGAGATATTTCGGAGTCAAGCGGTTCTGAACGAAAAAAATATGCATTTTACGATTTTAAATCCGAGTAATTCGAAAACGGTTAATGATAGGTGAACTTCCCTTAATAGCATATTACGTTCATATATTGTTCTTCTTATTTCTCATTAAAAAGAATGGAATGTTTAAATTGAGCGGTGTCCGATGGGTACGTCTTTAAATATAAGAAGTTATTTCGGTAAAGTCACGTAGCAGTTACATTGGAGAAACCAAACGACATGTCTCGGACCGCATCCGTGAACACAAAGCAGACCTAAAACACGGTAGGACCAACACCTCAGCCGTGGCAGATCACTGTTATAATTCAGTGGGCTCACATGACGTTGACTTCTCCAAGACAGAGGTTCTCTGCAAGCCATCTGGCTACCATGAGAGATTCGTTCATGAGGTTATCCACATATACAAACACAGAGACAATTTCAACCGAGAAGATGGATTCTGGCTTAGCAATCATTGGAAGGATTTGATCAACCATTTCGGGTCTTAATTGATTGTGTTCACGCTTACGGTGACTTTCAGACCACATTCCATTCTCATTCTCTGCCCCCTCCTCCGTTCCAGTCGCTGTCCGTAGTGCTGACTTTAAGAAAAAACCGCCACTTTTTTAAAAATTTTCTTGCTGTGTTTTTCACACCTGATGATGATTGCTTGTGTTACAATCGAAACGTCGTGAGAATTGTATTGTTTGATGTTTTCATTATTTTATTATTTCCCTTCTACGTGCCTTTACCGAAAGAACCAAGAATATGAATCCCTGCAGTCACGAAAGCTTTAAATCGAAATGTAAGAAGTTGTTAACGTCAAGTCGTCAACAATTAGAGTTTTTATTTTCGTGGTAAAACACAAATGTTTTCGGAGTCGATGTTAATGGTCCGATCGTAGATTAACTTTTGTTGTTATATATAATTTCAGTTTAATTATTTTTGGTTGAAAACTTTTGCCTGCCAAAGACGGGCTTAATGACCAAGAATATTTATATTTTGAATGCTATCCTAAACTCTTATAGGCTTCATGCTCTATGGTTTTTTTTTTCGGTAAAGTCACGTAGGTAAAAAAATCAAATCAAATAAATGAAAACAACTAAATTAAGTTACGACGTTTCGGGCGCAACACAAGGGTTAGACACACTTAAGCGGTTGTGCTTTCGCTCCGTTCTCCCCACCTGATGAAGGACGCTTGTGTTGCGCCCGAAACGTCGTGATTTAATTGAGTTCTTTTCAATTATTTTATTAGATTTTTTTACCTACGTGACTTTACCGGAAAAAAAAACAGAGTATGAATCCTTGCAGTCACGAAAGCTTCAAATCTTTAATAGGCATCTGCTATAATTCATGAAAGTCCAGCACCCCAACCCCAACCCACACGCTTTGGACACGTGTTCCAAAAAAAAAATGCAATATCTACTCTTGCAAGGGGCTTGCCTGTAACACCCGCGCAGCTAATACATTAATAATGTCGGAACCTCCACGAAGCGGAGAAAACACGTGTGGCTCTAAGCGTGTGGCAGGGCTGTCTCGGTTCAAGACTCCTCTTGTGAGGATGAAGGTGTTATATGGGGTGCGAAGGGAATTGGATATTAAGTGAAAGCGATGTTTTCTCTTCCTTGCTGGCAGATAAACACGGAGCGTCACGCGCGCGCACATTCGTAGCGAGCGGTGCAGACGCGCCATTGAGAGGCCGTCCATAAATGACGTCACGCGTTTTTGGAGGATTTTTGACACCCCCCCCCCTACCTAGTCACACGGCGTCACAAAAAGTCAGACCCCCCCCCCCCTCAAATATGACGTCACAAATCTCTGCCCTCCTCCCCCCCCCCAAAAAAAAAAATACATGTTTTTCAAATCGCTTTAAACTATTGCCATTGTAGTGCGTACTTAATGTGGCGCTGCACTCTGATGTTCCCCCCCCGTCAAGAGAACAGCCACTTTATTTACCACGTCTCATGTAATTAAGTAGACGTTGTTGTTTATTTGTTTATGTTGGCATTGTTATGT
>NC_136169.1:2399211-2439211 GCF_965212315.1 Lampetra planeri | reverse complement strand
TTCCGCAAATATGGCCGACTGTGAGGGCGGGCACAAGCCGGCGTGAGTAGGTTAAACTTTGAGTTTTATAAGGGCACCACGGGGGTGACTAGCCCCTCCCCACCCAGCCCCACCCCTCCCACCCCCACCCATGATGACGACGATGATGACGACGATGATGACGACGATGATGACGACGATGATGACGACGATGACGACGATGACGACTATGATGATGACGATGACGATGACGACGACGATGACAATGATGATGACGACGACGACAATGACGACGACGATGATGATGACTAGGATGATGATGACAACGACGATGACGACGATGATGACGACGACGAAGACAATGACGACAATGACGACGATGACAATGATGATGACGATGATGACGACGATGATGACAACAGTGACGATGACGACGACGATGATGACTATGACGACGACGACAATGATGACGACGATGACGACGACGACGACATTGATGATGATGACTATGATAACTATGATGACGACGACGATGATGACAACAATGACGATGATGACGACGACGATGACGACGACAATGACAACGACTCACCGGCCAGGGGGGAGGGCAGGCGACTCATGTGTGATGTGAAGTAATCAAATCCCGGGGAAGAGGAAAGCGAAGAGGACGACTCGTAGCAGTAGGAGGTGTTGGTGCTGGTGGACGCAGCGTCGGAGCTCGTCTCGAACTGCACTCGCAGAGACCCACAGCACCCCCGCTCACACCCACAGCACCCCCGCTCACACCCACAGAGACACACACAGAGACACCCACAGAGACACCCACAGAGACACCCACAGAGACACCCAGAGACCCACAGCACCCCCGCTCACACCCACAGAGACACCCACAGAGACACCCACAGAAACACCCACAGAGACACCCACAGAGACCCACAGCACCCCCGCTCACACCCACAGAGACCCACAGAGACACCCACAGAGACACCCACAGAGACACCCACAGAAACACCCACAGAGACCCACAGCACCCCCGCTCACACCCACAGAGACCCACAGAGACACCCACAGAGACACCCACAGAAACACCCACAGAGACCCACAGCACCCCCGCTCACACCCACAGAGACCCACAGAGACACCCACAGAGACCCACAGAGACCCATAGAGACCCACAGAGACCCACAGAGACACTCACAGAAACCCACAGAGACACCCACAGAGACACCCACAGAAACCCACAGAGACCCACAGAGACCCACAGAGACACCCACAGAGACCCACAGAGACCCACAAAGACCCACAGCACCCCCGCTCACACCCACAGAGACACCCACAGAAACCCACAGAGACACCCACAGAGACACCCACAGAGACACCCACAGAGACACCCACAGACACCCACAGAGACCCACAGAGACCCACAGAGACCCAAAGAGACCCACAGAGACCCACAAAGACCCACAGCACCCCCACTCACACCCACAGAGACACCCACAGAAACCCACAGAGACACCCACAGAGACACCCACAGAGACCCACAGAGACCCATACAGAGACCCAGAGACCCACAGCACCCCCGCTCACACCCACAGAGACCCACAGAGACACCCACAGAGACCCACAGAGACCCACAGAGACCCACAGAGACCCATACTCACAGAGACCCACAGAGACACCCACAGAGACCCACAGCACTCCCACTCACACCCACAGAGACTCACAGAGACACCCACAGAGACCCATACTCACAGAGACCCACAGAGACCCACAGAGACCCACAGAGACCCATACTCACAGAGACCCACACTCCCACCCACAGAGACCCACAGAGACCCATACTCACAGAGACCCACAGAGACCCACAGAGACCCACAGAGACGCATACAGAGACCCATACTCACAGAGACCCACAGAGACCCACAGAGACACCCACAGAGACCCACAGAGACCCATACTCACAGATACCCACAGAGACCCATACTTACAGAGACCCACAGAGACCCACAGAGACACCCACAGAGACCCACAGAGACCCACAGAGACCCACAGAGACCCATAGAGACCCACAGAGACCCATAGAGACCCACAGAGACCCATACTCACAGAGACCCACAGAGACCCATACTCACAGAGACCCACAGAGACCCACAGAGACCCATAGAGACCCACAGAGACCCATACTCACAGAGACCCACAGAGACCCACAGAGACACCCACAGAGACCCACAGAGACCCATACTCACAGAGACCCACAGAGACCCATACTCACAGAGACCCACAGAGACCCACAGAGACACCCACAGAGACCCACAGAGACCCACAGAGACCCATAGAGACCCACAGAGACCCATACTCACAGAGACCCATACTCAGAGACCCATACAGAGACCCATACAAAGACCCACACTCACAGAGACCCACAGAGACCCATACTCAGAGACCCACAAAAACCCATACTCCTAGAGACTCACAGAGACCCACAGAGACCTATACAGAGACCCAGACTCATAGAGACCCATATTCAAAGAGACCCATACTAAGAGACCCACAGAGACCCATACTAAGAGACCCACAAAGACCCATACTCCTAGAGACTCCTAGAGACTCACAGAGACCCATACAGAGACCCATACTCAAAGAGACCCATACCAAGAGACCCACAGAGACCCATACTAAAACTAAACTAGTTTTATTGTACCAGGTAAGGCCCAGTGAGTTGTACAGCTCTGTTTTAGAATAGCTATACAGCCATGGTGACGAGATGTTAACTACCTCGCTTGGAATACAGGAGGTCGTGGGATTTGATCCCGTCCCCGACGCCTGCTGTGTATTTAGAGTTTCCGTGTCTCTCCCTCCACATTTAGAATCAACGTCACGCGTCCAGAGTGTTTGGCTCCTGCTGTAAATCCCCACGTCATGATGGTGACAATCCAATTCGTTGAGCTATCATTTGAAAAACAGAGCTAAGTAGCTCAGTGAGCCTTACCTGGTAAAATAAAAAGTTGTTTTGTTTAATCATTTAAAAACAAGCTTCTCCAATGCCTCCTTAGCAGAGGTCGCAACCGGGTACCCGATACCCGTACCCTACCCGATACCCGGCTACCCGTACCCGGCCGGGTACGGGTACGGATACCCGTTTGTGACCCTGGTGTGGCCGGGTACGGGGTACGGGTAGGCCGTGAGTCACTGGTGAGTCACCGTTTGTCACTCATTTTCCAACGTCTTGTCTCTTCTCACAATTCAAGATCCTAGAATCAACACACCCGCGCCTGCAACATGGCTTCATCCCAGTGGTCGCAATCGGGTACCCGATACCCGTACTCTACCCGATACCCGGCCGGGTACGGGTAGCCGGGTATCGGGTAGGGTACGGGTAAGGAATCAAAACCCGTTTGCGACCTCTGCTCCTTAGCTAAGAGGGGTGGAGATGTGAAGGCGGCACATTCCCCGCTTGTTTATTAGGTTGCGTTTCAATTGTGTGAGAATCTGAGTATTCATTTATCCTGGAGTAATCCAATGAGCTGTAAGCTTATCGTAAAAAAAAATAGCCGATCGTTTTCGCGTCCCATCCCCTAGCTGCCGCTCCTCGATTCGTCTCGAACAAAACCACGAGACCCAGATAGGTTGACGGTCCGAGATGACTGGCTGATGCACCACCTGTGCCCCCTACTGTGCCAATTTGCTGTACTTTAGCCACCCGGTGCTCCGCTCGTTGTTGTGAGCGTCGCTCCTCCACCCTCCATTGTTGTTGGAGGGCGACTGCCTCCAACTGCCCAGTAGCGTCCTTCACGAGCCTCCTCCACAGAGGCCGATCTTGACACCGCTGGTACCAGTCATCGGCAAGTCCACTCAGCTCCACGTCCTCCTGTACCACATCACTCCATCTCTTCTCTAGCCCGTGCCGCGCCCGTTTAGCCCCCTCGATCCGGCCGAACAAAAGCTGTTTAGGCACGCGGTAGCTGGGCATGCGGGCTACATGACCCAGCCAACGCAGCGGGTGTCAGGGACTCCGAAAGCACGAAGTACAACCCAGAGCCCAGGCCTACACACACACACACCCACCTTGATCTCCAGAGCGGGGCCTTCAGGCTTCACCCCGGCCTGCTTCTCGTAGAAGGCGTGCCCCTCGTAGTCGTGGTCCATGCGCCTGCGTTTCTCTGCGGCGGCGGAACGCGACGACAAAGGGCAGAGAGTACGATCACCCCCCCCCCCCCGTGTGTAGCCCACACAATGGCACCTATAAAGGCCGTCGGCACGGAGCCCGGCCGCCTTGGTCTCCCACGGCGCCGATGTTTTTACGCGCCGTGCCGGCTAGCCATTTAAGACTGAGTGGATCCAGGGGAGGACCCGCCACCACGTAGTTAAGTCGCCGAACTTTGGCTGCGAGCGGGAATCGAACTCGGGGTGTATGAGTCTGCAGTGATCCACTACCACTCCTCATAACCATGGCCTATACCACATTCACCACCACCACCACACCCACCACCGCACTCGCCACACCCACCGCCACTCACCAACACCATCACCACTCTCACCACCGTCACCACACTCACCGCCACCACTACCCATCACGACCACCGCACTCACTCTTTCCTCCTCCTCCTCCGTCGGCGCCGGTGCTGCCCGAGGAGCTTCCGGTGTCTTCCGGCAGCACGCGGTAGACCTTGTAGGGCTCGGGGATGTCGAGCTGGCTGCGCTGGGACACCTCCTGGAAGTCGGTGCTCTTGTTGAGGGCGCAGCGCAGACGAGTCTTCATGGCAGACGGCTCGGCCTGCTCCTTGATGCTGAACTTGCCCCGGTTCTGGGCCCATGCCTAGGCCGGTGGTGGCGGTGGCGGTAAACCGTCGTCATCGGCAAGAACGCACGCCGATGGGGAGAAGCGGCGACGGCAAACGGCGACAAATGGACGCGAACGCCAACAACAAAAAGTCCACGGCAACAACAAAAAGTCCACGGCAACAACAAAAAGTCCACGTCAACAACAAAAAGTCAACGGCAACAACAAAAAGTCCACGGCAACAACAAAAAGTCCACGGCAACAACAAAAAGTCCACGTCGAGCATTGACGGCAAGCGTCGACAAACGGACGCGAACGGCAACAACGCGCGCCGATGGCCAACGTAGCCAAACGTCGATGGCAAACCATCAGCAACAGGTGTCGACAAATGAATACAAACGTCAACGGCGGCAACAGCAAACGTAAACATCCACAAACGTCAACAGTGACAGCGGAAAATGTCATAAACGTCAACACACGAACTGCAAGCGTCGACAACCAGGCTCATAGGAGGTGCGAGGGAAGGACAACAAACTAAACACAACAATAAGCAGCAGTTCGAAAGAAATGGGTCTCTGTGTGAGTCTATGGGTCTCTGTGCGAGTCTATGGGTCTCTGTGTGAGTCTATGGGTCTCTGTGTGAGTCTATGGGTCTCTGTGCGAGTCTATGGGTCTCTGTGTGAGTCTATGGGTCTTTGTGTGAGTCTATGGGTCTCTGTGCGAGTCTATGGGTCTCTGTGTGAGTCTATGGGTCTCTGTGTGAATCTATGGGTCTCTGTGTGAGTCTATGGGTCTCTGTGTGAGTGTATGGGTCTCTATGTGAGTCTATGGGTCTCTGTGTGAGTCTATGGGCCTCTGTGTGAGTCTATGGGTCTCTGTTTGAGTCTATGGGTCTCTGTGTGAGTCTATGGGTCTCTGTGTGAGTCTACGAGTCTCTGTGTGAGTCTATGGGTCTCTGTGTGAGTCTATGGGCCTCTGCGTGAGTCTATGGGTCTCTGTGTGAGTCTATGGGTCTCTGTGCGATGAGTCTATGAGTCTCTGTGTGAGTCTATGGGTCTCTGTGTGAGTCTATGGGTCTCTGTGTGAGTCTATGGGTCTCTGTGTGAGTCTATGGGCCTCTGTGTGAGTCTATGGGTCTCTGTGTGAGTCATGGGTCTCTGTGCGAGTCTATGGGTCTCTGTGTGAGTCTATGGGTCTCTGTGTGAGTCTATGGGTCTCTGTGTGAGTCTATGGGTCTCTGTGTGAGTCTACGGGTCTCTGTGTGAGTCTATGGGTCTCTGTGTGAGTCTATGGGTCTCTGTGTGAGTCTATCTTTCTCTGTGTGAGTCTATGGGTCTCTGTGTGAGTCTATGGGTCTCTGTGTGAGTCTATGGGTCTCTCTGCGAGTCTGTGGCTCTCTGTGCGAGTCTATGGGTCTCTGTGTGAGTCTATGGGTCTCTGTGCGAGCCTATGGGTCTCTGTGTGAGTCTATGGGTCTCTGTGTGAGTCTATGTGTCTCTGTGTGAGTCTATCTGTCTCTGTGTGAGTCTATGGGTCTCTGTGTGAGTCTATGGGTCTCTGTGTGAGTCTATGGGTCTCTGTGTGAGTCTATGTGTCTCTGTGTGAGTCTATGGGTCTCTGTGTGAGTCTATGGGTCTCTGTGTGAGTCTATGGGTCTCTGTGTGAGTCTATGGGTCTCTGTGTGAGTCTGTGGGTCTCTATGTGAGTCTCTGTATGCATGTTGAACTCTTTCGTACCATACGTAGCCTACCGTGCTAATCGGAGGTGCCGGGAGTGGAAGGGGGGTGAGGACAACGAACTAAACACAACACGAAGCAGTTCGAAAGAAACGAGTTTGTCAATCCTAGACGACAATTTTAAAGTGCCATAGCTCCCAGCGGGAAAGGAAGAGCTTTCCATTCTAGATTTGAAGCTTTCGTGACTGCAAGGATTCATACTCTTAGGTTTTTCCGGTAAAGTCACGTAGGCAAAAAATAAATAAATAGATAGTAATATAAATAATAGAAGAAATAAGATAAATAAAATATGCATTATTATTATTATTTTATTTCTATTATTTCTTCTATAATTTTTTTTACTTGACTTTACCGAAAAAACCTAAGAGTAAGAGCCAGAGGTCGCAACCGGGTACCCGATACCCGTACCCTACCCGATACCTGGCTACCCGTACCCGGCCGGGTACAGGTACGGGTACGGGTACCCATTTGCGACCCTGGTGCGGCCGGGTACGGGTACGGGTAAGGAATCAAAACCCGTTTGCGACCTCTGGTAAGAGCAATCCAGCGGGAAAGGGAGAGCTTTCCAGACGGCCGCCGAGGAAGTTTGGGCGTGCGCAGCGAACCCTGAAGATGGCGCCGTGCATCCCCCGCGAGTAGTCGTGTTTGGCCGCGTGCTTCCAGGGGATGCGGAACGTGGCCTTGCTGTCGTCCTCCCAGCAGAGGCCCGGGTAGAGGCCGCTCTCGATCTGCTCCAGCAGCCAGGGCCTCAGGCGAGCCTTGCTGTGCGCGACGTCTGCGGCGGCAGCAGCAGCAGCAGGAGGAGAAGCAGGAGCAGCAGCAGGAGTAGTAGCAGCAGCAGCAGCAGCAGGAGGAGAAGCAGGAGCAGCAGCAGCAGCAGTAGCAGCAGCAGCAGCAGCAGGAGGAGAAGCAGGAGCAGCAGCAGCAGCAGTAGCAGCAGCAGCAGCAGCAGCAGGAGGAGAAGCAGGAGCAGCAGCAGCAGCAGTAGCAGCAGCAGCAGCAGCAGCAGCAGCAGGAGGAGAAGCAGGAGCAGCAGCAGCAGCAGCAGCAAGAGGAGAAGCAGCAGCAGCAGTAGCAGCAGCAGCAGCAGCAGCAAGAGGAGAAGCAGCAGCAGCAGCAGCAGTAGTAGCAGCAGCAGTAGCAGCAGCAGGAGCAGCAGCAGCAGTAGTAGCAGCAGCAGTAGTAGAAGTAGCAGCAGCAGCAGGAGCAGCAGCAGTAGCAGCAGCAGGAGGTGGAGGCAAAGGTGGAATCATCATCGTTATCCACGGAGTTGCCTGCGTCGTCAAGAAAACGAAACGACTAAAACCATTTTTGTTTTACTTTACCGGGTAAGGACCCCCCCTCTCATTCAGAAGCGACTTCTTCATCACAGATGATAGCATCCCAACGAAAGTGACGGATCATCATCGATCGTGCGAAAATTTAGAGCAGCCAAATTGCAAGACTCGAAACGAAAGCGTTGATGCCGATTTCGAATGCGGAGGGGGGAGACCGGAGAAAATCCGAGCGACCACGGGGAGAGAGAAACACGCAAACTCCAAAGAAACTGAGATACATTTCCACATAATGAGCAACTTCGTTAACACACTAACACTATACACCTCACTATACACTACTATACACTACACTATACACTAGACTATACACTACACACTACTATATACTACTATACACTACACTATACACTACACTACTATACACTACACTATACACTACACTACCATACACTACACTATACACTACACTACTATACACTACACTATACACTACACTACTATACACTACACTATACACCAGAGGTGTGGACTCGAGTCATGTGACTTGGACTCGAGTCAGACTCGAGTCATGAATTTGATGACTTGCGACTCGACTTGGACTTGCATAACAATGACTTTGTCCCACCTCTGCTATACACTACACTACACACTAGTGCTGTACTAGTGACGAATTGGCCACGTTCTGTTTACGTGACACAACCCTTACTAGTTGGCTGTGTCGGGTGGTAGCGGGTTTAACGACACATTCATATATTTACGCGATCAACCAAACAAAACCTCTATTATGGATGTTTCAAGTTTGTTTACTCTACGAAATTGGCATCAACATACAAATAGACAAACACAAATACATCCTAATTGCGGGGTAGGAGGGGGGATCAGGGGGAGTTGAGTTTAGACTGCGATGACTGGCAGATGGCACCACGCGTGTGCCCCCACGACCACCACCAACACCACCAACTCCACCACCAACTCCACCACCACGACCACCACCACCACCCACTCCACCACCAACTCCACCACCACCAACTCCTCCACAACTGCCGCACGGCGAAGTTGTTGTGGCAGTCAAAGCCTCACGAAAACACATTGTCCTGCTGCGGAGGGAGCTGGTAGGAACGTTGGGTTGCTCGGTCAATGGCCTGCAGGGTCAACGGCGGCGTGGTGTATTCCGCAAATATGGCCGACTGTGAGGGCGGGCACAAGCCGGCGTGAGTAGGTTAAACGTTGAGTTTTATAAGGGCACCACGGGGTGACCAGCCCCTCTCCACCCAGCCCCACCCTACCCACCCAGCCCCTCCCCACCCTCCCCTCCCCACCCAGCCCCACCCCTCCCACCCGCCACCCAGCCCCACCCTCCCCTCCCCACCCAGCCCCACCCTCCCCACCCAGCCCCTCCCTCCACACCCAGCCCCTCCCCACCCTCCCCACCCAGCCCCTCCCCACCCCCTCCCTGCACGACGGACGGACACAATAATCCCCTGTGGGCTGGTGTAACCAGGAGGTTCCTACCAGTATTCAACGAAAGCAAATCTCGAGCCGCCGTCGGCAGTCTAAGCGGAGCCGGCCGTGCCGCCGGATTTTGTGTTTTTTTTATTTTATTTTTGTCGCTTCTCTGAGCCCAGGTGGAATGTTGCGAGCGAGAGCGCCTGCCAAGGGCGCAGCCCCTGCAAGTGCCGACTTCGTCGCACTGCTATCAGAGGTGGGGGGGGGGGGCCTTTAAGGGGGGGGGGGGGGGCCTTGGCTCTCAGTCTCTCACTTCACCACCCCCCAAAAAAAAGACAAAGACAAAGATTACCATACCACCCGTATAGCCTTCACAGACTGTTGGGGCAAGTGCTGTTAGCGAGCAGCAGCACCCTGTGAAGGCCGGGGGGGGTGAGTGGGGGGTCGGTGGGACTGGGGGGGGTGAGTGGGGGGTGGGGGGAGGGGTGAGTGGGGGGTGGGGTTTACACGCTTTTTATGAACTCACTGTCTGTTGTATCCTCAAATCTTGTAACTCAATTTGAACCCACTTCCCAATATGGTATCGACTGCAAACTTGGTATACTTATGTCATACTGTTGAGAGTACTATATTATATCATTAAAAAAAAGTTAAATATTTTTTATCGATCTTTTTTATACGTTATGTTTCGGCTTGGGTCTAATTGTCCACGCTCAACTCACGTTGGCTGTAAATCACCACAGTTCCTTACGCTATGGCAAGCCTCGGGGCCACTTCCTGGGGTCGTGGAGTTCTGCCATTACTAGTACGGTACATTTCATTAAAGCGTGTCTTTTAAAAAGTATTTTTAAATATTACGACTTCTTGTGTGTGCGTTGTTATTTGCTGCTGGAACTTTCTGACCCTGTGCCCCCTTTCGCGGGACCATCTGCGAGAGAGAGCACTTTATAGCTCATCGGATTTCCTAAATAAATATTCTGATTCTGGAACGGGCACAAGCCACGTCCCTTGTCCCCCCCCCCCCCCCCCGGGAGACGGATCGATTTATTTCGGGGCGATCCTTTTATTGATACCCCACTAAAATAAACCGTTCACAATTTTGCTTATTTCACCAGCTAAGGCCCACTAAGTTATTGGCTTCTTCTTTTTTCAGAAGCAACAAACGCCGTTCACCACCTTAGTGGTGGTGACGTCAACACGGCACTTGTGCCAGGCTAGGTGCACTTTGAGGCCACTTGGAGTGGTCAAAGGCTGGCACGTCACGGGCACACCCATGTGTTGACTGACTGACTGAGATCACTTGTGCCACCACTGATCCAACTCGCTGTTTTATCCGTCCGGCGCTCCGCTCGTTGTTGTGAGCGTGACTCCTCTGCCCTCTGTTGTTGCTGGAGGGCGACTGCCTCCAACTGCCCAGCAGCGTCCTTCACGAGCCTCCTCCTCCACAGAGGGCGACCTTTACACCGCTGATACCGATTATCAGCAAGTCCACTCAGCTCCACGTCCTCCTGCTCCTCATAGGCCCATCCCCTCTCTAGCCCATACTGTGCCCGTTTAGCCCCCTCTATCCGGCCAAACAGAAGATGCTTGGGCATGCGGTGGCTGGGCACCCCTTGATATACACAAACACGAGTGCACCCACACACTCACCTGTACACACACTCACCTGTACACACATACACCCACACTCACCTGTACACACACTCACCTGTACACACACTCACCTGTACACTCACACACTCACCTGTACACGCACACACTCACCTGTACACACAAACACGCGTACACCAATACACTCACCGACACACTCGCCTGTACACACACTCACCTGTACACACATACACGTACACCCACACACTCACCTGTAACACACACTCACATGTGCACACATACGCGTACACCCACACACTCACCTGTAACACACACTCACATGTGCACACATACGCGTACACCCACACACTCACCTGTAACACACACTCACATGTGCACACATACGCGTACACCCACACACTCACCTGTAACACACACCTGTACACTCACACACTCACCTGCACACACAAACACGCGTACACCAATACACTCACCGACACACTCACCTGTACACACACACGCATACACCCACACTCACCTGTACACACACTCACCTGTACACACACTCACCTGTACACACAAACACGAATGCACCTCCACACTCACCTGTACACACACTCACCTGTACACACACTCACCTGTACACACAAACACGCGTACACCAATACACTCACCGACACACTCACCTGTACACACACTCACCTGTACACACACTCACCTGTACACACACTCACCTGTACGCACAAACACGAATGCACCTCCACACTCACCTGTACACACACTCACCTGTACACACACTCACCTGTACACACAAACACGCGTACACCAATACACTCACCGACACACTCACCTGTACACACACTCACCTGTACACACACTCACCTGTACACACACTCACCTGTACTCACACTCACCTGTGCACACATACGCGTACAACCCACACATTCGCCTGCACACACACACACACACCTGTACGTACACACGCGTGTACACCCACACACTCGCCAACATTCCACAACAAAGCCAGATTTGCTTGAACCAACAGCTGGCTTAAAGCCCGGCGCTCTCGACAAAGGCCATCTCTCTCTCTCTCTTGAAGATGTCGGTCTTAAGTTGGACAGGGGAGGAGGGGGGTGGAGGCAATGAGTTACATAACATAACACGAAAGAATGACATAACACCAAAGAAGTTTTGAGCGCCCTTGGGAGAAGTTGTGTGAGTGACGAACGTACGATCGAGTTGGACCGCCTTGCAAGCCAGGGGATGTTCACCTTCCCTGCGCCCTGCACCCCATTCGGGGATTCTCGTGCCCTGAACCCCCACGTGAGTGTGTGGGGGTTCAGGCGATGTGAGTGTGTGGGGGTTGAGGTCACGTGGTGGGAGTTCAGGTCACGTATAGGGGTTCAGATCACGTGTAGGGGTTGAGGTCACGTGTTGGGGGTTCAGGTCACGTGTTGGGGGTTCAGGTCACGTGTTGGGGGTTCAGGTCACGTGAGTGAGTGGGGGTTCAGGTCACGTGATGGGGGTTCAGGTCACGTGATGGGGGTTCAGGTCACGTGAGTGAGTGGGGGTTCAGGTCACGTGATGGGGGTTCAGGTCCCGTGTTGGGGGTTCAGGTCACGTGAGTGAGTGGGGGTTCAGGTCACGTGATGGGGGTTCAGGTCACGTGATGGGGGTTCAGGTCACGTGAGTGAGTGGGGGTTCAGGTCACGTGATGGGGGTTCAGGTCACGTGTTGGGGGTTCAGGTTCAGGTCAAGTGGTGGGGGTTCTGGTCACGTGTTGGGGGTTCAGGTAACGTGAGTGAGTGGGGGTTCAGGTCACGTGACGGTTCAGATAATCGTCACTGTGGTGTTGGCCGTGAGCGGGAATCGAACCCGGGTCACCGGGTTCGTAGCGCAGCGTAGCGCTAACCACTACACCACCGCTCCCCACCCATACAACCACACATATCTATACATACAACAACAACCGCCATTCGCCACTAAGTGGCGGTGACGTCACCACGACGCTTGTGCCAGGCCATGTGCACCTTGAGGCCACGTGAAGTGTCGAACGCCCGCTGGCAGGAGGTCACGGGGCAGACCCAGTTGCCACGGGTCGACTGACTGAGATGACCGAGATGACTGGCTGATGCACCACCTGTGCCCCCTACTGTACCAACTTGCTGTGCTTTAGCCACCCGGCGCTCCCCTCGTTGTTGTGAGCGTCGCTCCTCCGACCTCTGTTGTTGTTGGAGGGCGACTGCCTCCAACTGCCCAGTAGCGTCCTTCACGAGCCTCCTCCACAGAGGCCGATCTTGACACCGCTGGTACCAGTCATCGGCAAGTCCACTCAGCTCCACGTCCTCCTGCACTACATCACTCCATCTCTTCTCTAGTCCGTGCCGCGCCCGTTTAGCCCCCTCGATCCGGCCGAACAAAAGCTGTTTAGGCATGCGGTGGCTGGGCATGCGGGCTACATGACCCAGCATACACACCCCCCGATACACACAAACCCACATGCCCCTATACACACGGACACTTCTATGACCAGGCCCACGCCCATCACTGTATACCGTCACTTCAATTCACTCACTTCCTTCACTACACTCTCACATTCACTTGTTAACACACACACACACACTCACATTCACTTGTTAACACACACACACACACTCACATTCACTTGTTAACACACACACTCACATTCACTTAACACACACTCACAGGTACACACACTCACATGTACGCACACGAACAAAGATTTCCCCCTGACAACCTGTAACAGACTGTGGGGGCAAGTGCTGTGAGTGAGCACCTATGAAGGCCGGAACAGCACACGAGGGGGTGGGTGGCAAACACCACGCCCGACCGCCTTTGTCTCCCCAGTGGCGATGTTTACACATAGCACCAGGTACTCATTTGAGGCTGAGTCGACCTAGGGGAGGAGGCCCAGGACCGGTTCAGATAATCGTCACCGGTGTTGCCCTATGAATCTGGTGAACCCGGGTCACCAGATTCATAGGGCAGTGCTCACACTCACCTGTACACACACTCACCTGTACTCACACACACCTGTACACACTCACCTGTACTCACACACACCTGTACACACACTCACCTGTACTCACACTCACCTGTACACACACTCACCCGTACACACACTCACCTTTACACACTCACCTGTACTCACACTCACCTGTACACACACTCACCTGTACACACTCACCTGTACTCACACACACTTGTACACACACTCACCTGTACTCACACACACCTGTACTCACACTCACCTGTACTCACACACACCTGTACACACACTCACCTGTACACACACTCACCTGTACTCACACACACCTGTACACACTCACCTGTACTCACACACACCTGTACACACACTCACCTGTACACACACACACCTGTACACACACTCACCTGTACTCACACACACCTGTACACACACTCACCTGTACACACTCACCTGTACTCACACACACTTGTACACACACTCACCTGTACTCACACACACCTGTACTCACTCACCTGTACTCACACACACCTGTACACACACTCACCTGTACACACACTCACCTGTACTCACACACACCTGTACACACTCACCTGTACTCACACACACCTGTACACACACTCACCTGTACACACACTCACCTGTACACACACTCACCTGTACTCACACACACACCTGTACACACACTCACCTGTACACACTCACCTGTACTCACACACACTTGTACACACACTCACCTGTACTCACACACACCTGTACACACACTCACCTGTACTCCCACACACCTGTACACACACTCACCTGTACACACACTCACCTGTACTCACGCTCACCTGTACTCACACTCACCTGTACACACACTCACCTGTACTCACACTCACCTGTACACACACTCACCTGTACTCACACTCACCTGTACACACACTCACCTGCACACACACTCACCTGCACACACACTCACCTGTACACTCACCTGTACTCACACTCACCTGTACTCACACTCACCTGTACACACACTCACCTGTACACATACACCTGTACACACACCTGTACACATTCACCCGTACTCACACTCACCCGTACTCACACTCATCCGTACACACACTCATCTGTAAACTCACCTGTACACTCACCTGTACTCACACTCACCTGTACACACACTCACCTGTACACACACTCACCTTTACACACACTCACCTTTACACACTCACACCTGCACTCACACTCACACCTGTACACACACTCACCTGTACACACACTCACCTGTACACATTCACCCATACTCACCTGTACTCACACTCACCTGTACACTCACCTGTACACACACTCACCTGTACACACACTCACCTTTACACACTCACCTGTACACACACTCACCTGTACACACACTCGCCTGTACACACACTCACCCGTACACACACTCACCCGTACACACACACACCTGTACACACACTCACCTTTACACACTCACACCTGTACACACACTCACCTTTACACACTCACCTGTACACACTCACCTGTACACACACTCGCCTGTACACACACTCACCCGTACACACACTCACCCGTACACACACACACCTGTACACACACTCACCTTTACACACTCACACCTGTACACACACTCACCTTTACACACTCACACCTGTACACACACTCACCTTTACACACTCACCTGTACACACACTCACCTGTACACACACTCGCCTGTACACACACTCACCCGTACACACACACACCTGTACTCACACTCACCTGTACACACACTCACCTGTACTCACACACACACCTGTACACACACTCACCTGTACACACTCACCTGTACTCACACACACTTGTACACACACTCACCTGTACTCACACACACCTGTACACACACTCACCTGTACTCCCACACACCTGTACACACACTCACCTGTACACACTCACCTGTACTCACGCTCACCTGTACTCACACTCACCTGTACACACACTCACCTGTACTCACACTCACCTGTACACACACTCACCTGTACTCACACTCACCTGTACACACACTCACCTGCACACACACTCACCTGCACACACACTCACCTGTACACTCACCTGTACTCACACTCACCCGTACACACACTCACCTGTACACACACTCACCTGTACACACACTCACCTGTACACTCACCTGTACTCACACTCACCTGTACTCACACTCACCTGCACACACACTCACCTGCACACACACTCACCTGTACACTCACCCGTACACACACTCACCCGTACACACACTCACAGATACACACACTCACTCGTATGCCGCATGTACACACACGCACCTGTACACACACACACACCTGTACACACACTCACCTGTACACACACTCACAGATACACACACTCACTCGTATGCCCGATGTACACACACGCACCTGTACACACACACACACACCTGTACACACACTCACCTGTACACACACTCACAGATACACACGTTCACTCGTATGCCGCATGTACACACACGCACCTCACCTACCACATCACGCAACAGCCGCCATTTGCCAACAAGATGACACCACCACAGCACCTGTGCCAGGCTAGGTGCACCTTGAGGCTATCACGTTGAGTGATGGAGGCTCGCCGCTGACAAGAGGTCACGGGACAGACCCAGGTCGACTGACTGAGATGACCGGCAGATGCGTCACATGCGCTCCCCTACTGTCACAACTTTCTGCGTTTTATCCGCCCGGCGCTCCGCTCGTTGTTGTGAGCGTCGCTCCTCCGCCGTTGCTGGAGGGCGACTGCCTCCAAACGAAATTTGAAGTTTTCGTGACTTCAGGAATCCATACTCTTTGGTTCTTTCGCTAAAGTCACGTAGGTATCGCGCCCGAAACGTCGTGATTTATTTTATTTTCTACCTACTTGACTTTACCGAAAGAATCAAAGATTATGCCTCGAAACTGCCCAGTAACAAGCAGCGTCCTTCACGAGCCTCCTCCTCCTTCAGCCTCCTCCACAGAGGCCGATCTTGACACCGCTGGTACCGCTCATCGGCAAGTCCACTCAGCTCCACGTCTTCCTGTAACCACATCGCTCCATCTCTTCTCGAGCCCGTGCCGTGCCCGTATAGCCCCCTCGATCCGGTAGAACGAAAGCCGTCGGGGGTATGCGGTGGTGGGGCATCGATGGGATTTCGCCCAGATATCTCAAGGATCCGTGAGCCTCTCGTACAATCCATCCCCGGTTAAATCCAGGATGAAAGCGAAGGAGTGACTCATGCAGCCAGCTATGGCTGCAGGGTTTTGGTGGTACATGTTTTGTTTATGTCGTTTATTGTGAAATTTCGGTCACAGTTCCTATGATCACTGTTTCATTGCTTTTATGGCTTTATTTTGGCGATTTCGAAAAGTTTTTTGGGTTGGGCCATGTTTTTTGTTGTAGTACGGGGTTTTACTGATGGCTTTAATCTAAGTTGTCTTGTGGTTGTTGTTGTTGTTGTTTGACTTGCATCCCACTGGGATTTTTGCACACAGCGTTGGTATACGGTGCTTTTTCTAGAAGAATTTGCAGTTTTTTCCTGGATTTTCTGTTTGCCCATAGTCACTTTAAGATCTTATTGGTTCTTTCGGTAAAGTCACGTAGAAGGGAATTAATAAAATAATACAACTAAAACATAATAAAATAAAATTCTCACGACGTTTCGGCCACAATGCAAGCAGCCGTCCTCAGGTGAAGAACAGGGCTGTCGGAAAGACAGCGTCCGAATGAACACCACCAAGCTTGGCAGCGTATATTTAAGCTGGGTTAGAGGAAGGGCGCCTTGACAATTGAATTTACATATCAACAGAGGAATTTAGCATATTTATGGAAAATGCAGATATGGGATTAGTCACTTCTTGTGGAATGTGTGAGTGGTGGGGGGGTCTCAAAGTCATATTATGCTCGTGCATTATGTAGGATTAGCAGTAATAAAGGGAGGAAGTAGGATTAGCAGTAATAAAGGGAGATAGATTTTAATAGTAAGGAGCTGCAGCAGCCAAACCACCACGTAAAAAACTAACGATGTTGTCTCGTTCATGTTTTTGTTTTTTGTTTGTTGCGGTTGCACCCGATTTAAGAGCCCAATGGCTCACGGGGCTATACCTAATACATGAAATGAAAATGAAAAACACACACCTACCACCCACACACACACACCCACACACACACCCACACACACACACACCCCCACACCCCCACACACACTCCCACACACACACCCACCCACACACCCACCCACACACACACACCCCCCCCACACACACCCCCCCACACCCCCACACACACTCCCACACACACACCCACCCACCCACACACACACCCACACACACACACACCCTCCCACACACACCCCCCCACACCCCCACACACACTCCCACACACACACACCCACACACACACCCACCCACACACACACACCCCCCCACACACACCCCCCCACACACACTCCCACACACACACCCACACATACACCCACCCACACACACACCAACCACCCATCCACACATACACACACACACCCCCCACACACCCACACACACACCCACACACACACACACACCCCCCCACACACACCCCCCCACACCCCCACACACACTCCCACACACACACACCCACACACACACCCACCCACACACACACACCCCCCCACACACACCCCCCCACACACACTCCCACACACACACCCACACACACACCCACCCACACACACACCAACCACCCACCCACACACACACACACACACCCACACACCCACACACACACCCACCCACACACACACACACCCACCCACACACACACACACCCACCACACACCCACACACCCACACACACACACACCCCCACACCAACCCACACCCACACACACACCCACCCACACACCCACACACACCCATCACCGGACGACCCCTCATCCCGATCGCATCGCCAACACCTTCTTCAAGAGCCCAATGGCTCACAGGGCTATACCAAATACATGAAACTGAAAATGAAACTGAGGTCATTTGAGGGATGGGGAGTGGGGGAGGGGGGGTCCACGTTTTGCAAGGCTACGTTAGAGAAGGTTTTGAAGACTTTGCAGTTTTTTCCTGGATTTTTCTGTTTGCGCGGAAGTCAATTTAAATTTCCGTCACAGTTCCTATGATTGCTTTTTCATTGCTTTCATGGCTTTATTTTGGTGATTTCGAAAAGTGTATTGGTTTAGCCATGTTTGTTTGTTGTAGTACGGAGTTAGACTGATGGCCTTAATCTAAGTTGTCTTGTGGTTGTTGTTGTTGTTGTTTGACTTGCATCCCACTGGGATTTTTGCACACAGCGTTGGTGTACGGTGCTTTTTCTGCAATATTTTGCTGTCTTTTCTTGGATTTTCTGTTTGCACTTAGTCACATATTCACTATAAGATGTTTTTTGTTCATGTTTTTTTTGTTTGTTGCGGTTGCACCCGATTCAAGAGCCGAATGGCTCACTGGGGCTATTACCTAATGAATGAAACTCAAACTGAATGACCGTGGCCGAGAAGACCCAAAAGCTTCGTGCGGAGCGACAGACCCAGGTAACCTTCCATGCAGGTGACCACAGATATATAGAATGCCGCTCGACTGATTCGTCGGAGTTGAGACCTCTGCTGTCAACCCTGCTTATGAGAATGCTGCCCATGTCAAAGTAAACGCAAAGACAAAGATCCCCCGTGTAGCCTTGACCACACTGTTAGGGCAAGTGCTGTGAACGAGCAGCAGCACCTATGGAGGTCGGCACGTCACACGAGGGGGTGGGCGGTGACCAGCCGCTGGGTGACACATCACAGCAGGGAGTGACTTGAGGCTGAGTCGACCTAGGGTAGGCCCAGTACCGCGACAGATAATTATATAATGATCGTTACCGGTGTCGGGAATTGGATTGTGAGCGCAGTGCGCGAACTACTGCGCCACCGCTCCCCACTTACAACAACCACGTACTGTACAAACAGCAACAAACTGTACAAACAACACCAACATACTGTACAAACAACAACACACTGTACAAACAACAATATACTGTACAAACAACAACAAGTCAATCGCCACGAGGTGGCGGTGATATCACGACGGTGCTTGTGCCAGGCTAGGTGAACTTTGAGGCCACCACGTGACAGACCCTGGTGCCGTCCGTGGGTTGACACTCACCCCACACACCCCGACACTCACTCCACACACTCACTCACCCCCCACTCACTCACTCCCCACTCACTCACCCCCCACTCACTCACCCGCCACACACACTCACTCACCCCCACACTCACTCACTCACTCACCCACTCACCCCACACACTCACCCCACACACTCACCCCCCCCCCACTCACTCACCCCCCACTCACTCACCCCCACACTCACTCACTCACCCCACACACTCACCCCCACACTCACCCACACTCGCCACCACACTCACCCCCACACACTCACCCCCACACACTCACCCACACACACCCCGACACTCACCCCCACACTCACCCCCACTCACTCACCCCCACACTCACTCACTCACTCACCCGCCACACACACTCACTCACCCCACACACTCACTCACCCCACACACTCACCCCCACACACTCACTCACCCCCCACTCACTCACCCGCCACACACACTCACTCACCCCCACACTCACTCACTCACCCCACACACTCACTCACCCCCACACACTTACTCACTCACCCTCCACTCACTCACCCGCCACACACACTCACTCACCCCCACACTCACTCACCCCACACACTCACTCACCCCCCACACTCACCCCCACACTCACTCACTCACTCACCACACACACCCCCACACACTCACCAACACACTCACCCCACACACCCCCACACACTCACCCCCACACTCACTCACTCACTCACCCCACACACCCACCCCCCACACCCCCCCCCACCCACCACACACTCACCCACACACTCACCTCCCACTCACCCACCCCACTCACCCCCACACTCACTCACTCACCCCCCCACACTCACCCCCACACTCACTCACTCACTCACCCCCCACACTCACCCCCACACTCACTCACTCACTCACCACACACACCCCCACACACTCACCAACACACTCACCCCACACACCCCCACACACTCACCCCCACACTCACTCACTCACTCACCCCACACACCCACCCCCCACACCCCCCCCACCCACCACACACTCACCCACACACTCACCTCCCACTCACCCACCCCACTCACTCCCACACTCACTCACTCACTCACCCCCCCACACTCACCCCCACACTCACTCACTCACCCGCCACACACACTCACTCACCCCACACACTCACTCACCTCACACACCAGAGGTGTGGACTCGAGTCATGTGACTTGGACTCGAGTCAGACTCGAGTCATGAATTTGATGACTTGCGACTCGACTTGGACTTGCATAACAATGACTTTGTCCCACCTATGAGATGTGGACTCGAGTCATGTGACTTGGACTCGAGTCAGACTCGAGTCATGAATTTGATGACTTGCGACTCGACTTGGACTTGCATAACAATGACTTTGTCCCACCTATGCCACACACTCACCCCCACACTCACCCCCACACACTCACTCACCCCCCACTCACTCACCCGCCACACACACTCACTCACCCCCACACTCACTCACTCACCCCACACACTCACTCACCCCCACACACTTACTCACTCACCCTCCACTCACCCGCCACACACACTCACTCACCCCCACACTCACTCACCCCACACACTCACTCACCCCCCACACTCACCCCCACACTCACTCACTCACTCACCACACACACCCCCACACACTCACCAACACACTCACCCCACACACTCCCACACACTCACCCCCACACTCACTCACTCACTCACCCCACACACCCACCCCACACACCCCCCCCCCACCCACCACACACTCACCCACACACTCACCTCCCACTCACCCACCCCACTCACCCCCACACTCACTCACTCACTCCCCCACACTCACCCCCACACTCACTCACTCACTCACCACACACACCCCCACACACTCACCAACACACTCACCCCACACACCCCCACACACTCACCCCCACACTCACTCACTCACCCCACACACCCACCCCACACACCCCCCCCCCACCCACCACACACTCACCCACACACTCACCTCCCACTCACCCACCCCACTCACCCCCACACTCACTCACTCACCCCCCCTCACTCACTCACCACACACACCCCCACACACTCACCCCACACACCCCCCCCCCAGCCCCCACACTCTCACCCCCACACACTCACCCCCACACACTCACCCCACACACTCACCCCCCACTCACCTTCAATCACATCGTTCACCCCCCACCACGGGCTGGGCCGACCCCACGCCGCCCAGAGCCACCGCCGTTCGCTCCATGCCACACGGTCCGATGGGGAACCACAAAACACGGGGGGAGACTTCTTTTACACCGTACGTGTCCAACCGCCCTAATCCATCGTCGCGACGTCCACGGGTAGAAAATCCTCTTTGGCAGCCCGCTTACAACACACTTTGGTCCAAACGCAGCGATAGTTAAGAGCGAGGCAACCTCCCTCCTCCTCCCCCCGTGTGTTGTTATCGAAGTGCTACTACTACTGCTGCTACTGCTGCCGTGATCTTGACAGTCGAGGAAGACTTTTCCAACTCGCTCGCCCTTCTCTCCTCGTGATCCGTGAGCCAACAACACACCAGCAAGTAGCACAAGCACCCTCCACCCCCCGGTCATCCACGAAAGAGGCTACGCCAAGCGAAAGCTCTCTTTGAGGAAGTGAAACATGTCGCAGGCGAGAGAGAGAGAGACACTGTGGGTCCCTGCCATTGGCTGCCTTTCTGAAGCGTCGGACGCGGAGGAAGTTGAGTTTCTGCTTTCGCTTTTGCGGAACGAGTCGTGGTGGTTGGTAGTGTCGTGTGTGTGGTGGTGGTGGTGATGTCGCTGCTATTGGCAGTAGATGTCAACCCATAGTACGGGTTTGCACCGTATTTTTGTTACAGGAGGAAATTGATCTTCTTGGTTTCATTCGGTAAAGTCACGTAGAAGGGAAAAAAAAAATAAACCATAATAAAATAATCAAAATAAAACATAATAAAATAATACCAAGAATATGAATCCCTGCAGTCACGAAAGCTTTAAATCGAAAAAGGGGGAATTGAGTTATGGGGTCAATGTAATGCAGTACCCGTCTACCGGGTATCGGGTAGGGTACGGGTATTGGGTAGGGTACGGGTAGGGTACGGGTATCGTGTAGGGTACGGGTAGGGTATCGGGTAGGGTACGGGTATCGGGTAGGGTACGGGTATCGGGTAGGGTACAGGTATCGGGTAGGGTACGGGTAGGGTACGGGTATTGGGTAGGGTACGGGTAGGGTACGGGTAGGGTAGGGTACGGGTAGGGTAGGGTACAGGTATCGGGTAGGGTACGGGTAGGGTACGGGTATCGTGTAGGGTACGGGTAGGGTACGTGTAGGGTACGGGTAGGGTACGGGTAGGGTACGTGTAGGGTACGGGTAGGGTACGGGTATCGGGTACCCGGTTGCGACCTCTGACTGTGACGAGCGCGCGGTGCGGCAAAGAGGCGCGGACGGAATTGGTAAATAATAAAATAATAGTTTGTTAAACTTTTTTTAAAACACGCTTCAATGAAATGTACCGTACTAGTGATGGAAGAACTCCACGACTCAAGGAAGTGGCCCTGAAGCTTGCCACAACGTAAGGGGCGGTGATTTACAGCCAACGTTAGTTGAGCGTGGACAATTAGACCCAAGCCGAAACATAACATATTAAAACAAATGTTTAAAATATCTTTTTTTAAATGATATAATATAGTATTGTCATCAGTATGACATAAGTATAACACATTGGGAAGTGGGTTTTAATTGAGTTACAAGACTTGAGGATACAACAGAGTGAGTTAATAGAAAGCGTGGATTCATATTCTTGGTTCTTTCGGTAAAGTCACGTAGAAGGGAAATAATAACATAATAAAAATATAAAACAATAAAATTCTCACGACGTTTCGATTGCAACACGAGTAATCATCATCAGGTGTGAAAACCACAGCAATTTTTCTTTTTAAAAGTGGCGTTTTTTTTCCTTGATTTTTTCCTTGCTGTGGGTTTCACACCTGATGATGATGATTGCTTGTGTTGCAATCGAAACGTCGTGAGAATTTTATTACTTTATTATTTTATTATTTCCCTTCTACGTGTCTTTACCAAAAGAACCAAGAATATGAATCCCTGCAGTCACGAAAGCTTTAAATCGAAGAAGAAAGCGTGGAATAAAATAATGGAGGCGGGCCACGCGCAGTCTCTGTGTGAGTCTGAGTCTCTGTGTGAGTCTGAGTCTCTGTGTGAGTCTGAGTCTCTGTGTGAGTCTGAGTCTCTGTGTGAGTCTGAGTCTCTGTGTGAGTCTGAGTCTCTGTGTGAGTCTGAGTCTCTGTGTGCGAGTCCAAAGACAACAAACCAAGCCCCCCCCCATATTCAAATGTGCTCAAAATGCCCCCCCCCCCCCCCAATATATTGCTATAAAATAGATTTATGTTTATATGATTGTAGTTATGGTTGTACTTTATTAATCCCTAATATCTGCCATTACATACGATGAAACAAGGTAAAAAAAACAGAGCAATGCAATACAATACACTATTAGACATTGTAAGAAATTAATAAAAAGTCCATCCGATGTGTTAGTGAATTTTTTTAAATTTAGGCAGGAAATTCGTTTTCAAATTTAGATTTTTTTTTTCTGGGTTGGGGCCCCAAGACCCCCTGGAAGATTTGCTCCCCCCCAAAGTTGACTCCATGTCTACGGCCTTGCAACAAACTAAACACAAAACAAGTGTTCTAAATGAGTATCTGTGCGAGTCTATGGGTCTCTGTGTGAGTCTATGGGTCTCTGTGTGCGAGTCTATGGGTCTCTGTGTGCGAGTTTATGGGTCTCTGTGTGTGAGTCTATGGGTCTCTGTGTGAGTCTATGGGTCTCTGTGTGTGAGTCTATGGGTCTCTGTGTGAGTCTATGGGTCTCTGTGTGCGAGTTTATGGGTCTCTGTGTGCGAGTCTATGGGTCTCTGTGTGTGAGTCTATGGGTCTCTGTGTGAGCCTATGGGTCTCTGTGTGAGTCTGTGTCTCTGTGTGAGTCTATGGGTCTCTGTGTGCGAGTTTATGGGTCTCTGTGTGTGAGTCTATGGGTCTCTGTGTGTGAGTCTATGGGTCTCTGTGTGAGCCTATGGGTCTCTGTGTGAGTCTGTGTCTCTGTGTGAGTCTATGGGTCTCTGTGTGCGAGTTTATGGGTCTCTGTGTGTGAGTCTATGGGTCTCTGTGTGTGAGTCTATGGGTCTCTGTGTGAGTCTATGGGTCTCTGTGTGAGTCTATGGGTCTCTGTGTGAGTCTATGGGTCTCTGTGTGTGAGTCTATGGGTCTCTGTGTGCGAGTCTATGGGTCTCTGTGTGAGTCTATGGGTCTCTGTGTGAGTCTATGGGTCTCTGTGTGAGTCTATGGGTCTCTGTGTGAGTCTGTGTCTCTGTGTGAGTCTATGAGTCTCTGTGTGAGTCTATGGGTCTCTGTGTGAGTCTGTGTCTCTGTGTGAGTCTATGGGTCTCTGTGTGCGAGTTTATGGGTCTCTGTGTGTGAGTCTATGGGTCTCTGTGTGTGAGTCTATGGGTCTCTGTGTGAGTCTATGGGTCTCTGTGTGCGAGTCTATGGGTCTCTGTGCGAGTCTATGGATCTCTGTGTGCGAGTTTATGGGTCTCTGTGTGTGAGTCTATGGGTCTCTGTGTGTGAGTCTATGGGTCTCTGTGTGAGTCTATGGGTCTCTGTGTGCGAGTCTATGGGTCTCTGTGTGAGTCTATGGGTCTCTGTGTGAGTCTATGGGTCTCTGTGTGCGAGTTTATGGGTCTCTGTGTGTGAGTCTATGGGTCTCTGTGTGAGTCTATGGGTCTCTGTGTGCGAGTTTATGGGTCTCTGTGTGTGAGTCTATGGGTCTCTGTGTGAGTCTATGGGTCTCTGTGTGAGTCTATGGGTCTCTGTGTGCGAGTCTATGGGTCTCTGTGTGAGTCTATGGGTCTCTGTGTGAGTCTATGGGTCTCTGTGTGAGTCTATGGGTCTCTGTGTGTGAGTCTATGGGTCTCTGTGTGTGAGTCTATGGGTCTCTGTGCGATGAGTCTATGAGTCTCTGTGCGAGTCTATGGGTCTCTGTGTGAGTCTATGGGTCTCTGTGTGTGAGTCTATGGGTCTCTGTGTGAGTCTATGGGTCTCTGTGTGAGTCTATGGGTCTCTGTGTGAGTCTATGGGTCTCTGTGTGTGAGTCTATGGGTCTCTGTGTGCGAGTCTATGGGTCTCTGTGTGAGTCTATGGGTCTCTGTGTGAGTCTATGGGTCTCTGTGTGAGTCTATGGGTCTCTGTGTGAGTCTGTGTCTCTGTGTGAGTCTATGAGTCTCTGTGTGAGTCTATGGGTCTCTGTGTGAGTCTGTGTCTCTGTGTGAGTCTATGGGTCTCTGTGTGCGAGTTTATGGGTCTCTGTGTGTGAGTCTATGGGTCTCTGTGTGTGAGTCTATGGGTCTCTGTGTGCGAGTTTATGGGTCTCTGTGTGTGAGTCTATGGGTCTCTGTGTGTGAGTCTATGGGTCTCTGTGTGAGTCTATGGGTCTCTGTGTGCGAGTCTATGGGTCTCTGTGTGAGTCTATGGGTCTCTGTGTGAGTCTATGGGTCTCTGTGTGCGAGTTTATGGGTCTCTGTGTGTGAGTCTATGGGTCTCTGTGTGAGTCTATGGGTCTCTGTGTGCGAGTTTATGGGTCTCTGTGTGTGAGTCTATGGGTCTCTGTGTGAGTCTATGGGTCTCTGTGTGAGTCTATGGGTCTCTGTGTGCGAGTCTATGGGTCTCTGTGTGAGTCTATGGGTCTCTGTGTGAGTCTATGGGTCTCTGTGTGAGTCTATGGGTCTCTGTGTGTGAGTCTATGGGTCTCTGTGTGTGAGTCTATGGGTCTCTGTGCGATGAGTCTATGAGTCTCTGTGCGAGTCTATGGGTCTCTGTGTGAGTCTATGGGTCTCTGTGTGTGAGTCTATGGGTCTCTGTGTGCGAGTCTGTGGGTCTCTGTGCGATGAGTCTATGAGTCTCTGTGCGAGTCTATGGGTCTCTGTGTGAGTCTATGGGTCTGTGTGTGTGTGTCTATGGGTCTGTGTGCGAGTCTATGGGTCTGTGTGTGTGTCTATGGGTCTGTGTGGGAGTCTATGGGTCTGTGTGTGTGTGTGTCTATGGGTCTGTGTGCGAGTCTATGGGTCTGTGTGTGTGAGTCTATGGGTCTGTGTGCGAGTCTATGGGTCTGTCTGTGTGTGTGAGTCTATGAGTCTCTGTGTGTGTGGGTGTGTCTATGAGTCTCTGTGTGTGTGCGAGTCTATGGGTCTGTGTGTGTGTGAGTCTATGGGTCTCTGTGTGAGTCTATGGGTCTCTGTGTGTGCGAGTCTATGAGTCTCTGTGTGTGTGTGTCTATGGGTCTGTGTGTGTGCGAGTCTATGGGTCTGTGTGTGTGTGTGTGTGAGTCTATGGGTCTGTGTGTGTGTGCTAGTCTATGGGTCTGTGTGTGTGTGCGAGTCTATGGGTCTGTGTGTGTGCGAGTCTATGGGTCTGTGTGTGTGTGTCTATGAGTCTCTGTGTGTGTGAGTCTATGGGTCTGTGTGTGTGTGTGTCTATGGGTCTGTGTGTGTGTGCGAGTCTATGGGTCTGTGTGTGTGCGAGTCTATGGGTCTGTGTGTGTGTGTGTCTATGGGTCTCTGTGTGAGTCTATGAGTCTCTGTGTGTGTGTGTGTCTATGGGTCTCTGTGTGTGTCTATGGGTCTCTGTGTGTGCGAGTCTATGGGTCTCTGTGTGTGTGTGTCTATGGGTCTCTGTGTGTGTGTGTGTGTGAGTCTATGAGTCTCTGTGTGTGTGTGTGTGTCTATGAGTCTCTGTGTGTGTGTGTGTCTGAGTCTCTGTGTGTGTGTGTGTGAGTCTATGGGTCTCTGTGTGTGTCGATGGGTCTCTGTGTGTGTCTATGGGTCTCTGTGTGTGTCTATGGGTCTCTGTGTGTGCGAGTCTATGAGTCTCTGTGTGTGTGTGTGTCTGAGTCTCTGTGTGTGTGTGTGTGTGAGTCTATGGGTCTCTGTGTGTGTCGATGGGTCTCTGTGTGTGTCTATGGGTCTCTGTGTGTGCGAGTCTATGCGTCTCTGTGTGTGTGTGTCTATGGGTCTCTGTGTGTGTGTGTGAGTCTATGAGTCTCTGTGTGTGCGAGTCTATGAATGTTGAACGTATTTCGCGCACCGTGTGTAGCCCAACCGTTCTAATCGGAGGTGCTGGGGAAGGACAGAAGACGAAACACAAAACCTTCAGCAGATTTCAACAACTGACCTTTGTTGGGACCTCCGCCATAAAAATCGAGAAGACATTTGAACGCAACGCGGGATGGCACACACGGACACCACAAGGGGGTGAAAGTTTTTCTTTTACAAGCTGGTTTTATTGGACCGTATATTGGTTTTTTTTTTACTTCGAAATGTAAAATCTCACTCCGGCACTTCTTTAAAAAACAAACTCACGTCGCCACTTTGGGTCGAATTGAAATAAAAAACATCCGTGGTGGATAACAAAAAAATTTTAGACGGCGAAAAAAAATAACGCCAGAGCACAGCTTCTTAAAAAAGATCGTTTTGGCACTAAACAAAGACGATATTTAGATTTAAAGCTTTCGTGACTGCAGGGATTCATATTCTTGGTTCTTTCGGTAAAGTCACGTAGAAGGGAAACAATAAAATATATAAAACAATAAAATTCTCACGACGGTTCGACAGCAAGAAATGTACTTGCAGTTTTTTTCACACCTGATGACGATTGCTTGTGTTGCAGTCGAAACGTCGTGAGAATGTAATTTTTTATTTTTATTATTTTATTATTTCCCTTCTACGCGACTTCACCGAAAGAGCCAATAATATATTTTTCATATTTTTCACCTCTTTTTTTTGTTTCGATTTAAAGCTTAAATATACGCTGCCAAGCCTGGTGGTGTTTCATTCAGACGCTGTCTTTCCGACAGACCTGTTCTTCACCCGAGGACGGCAGCTTGCGTTGTGGCCGAAACGTCGTGAAAATTGTATTTTATTATGTTTTATTTTTATTATTTTATTATTTCCCTTCTACGTGACTTTACCGAAAGAACCAAGAAGATGAATATTTTTTTGTTTTTAAACACGGGTCTCGCGTGGTGGCCTAGAGAGAGTGGGTAACTGCAGTCCACACGTGGAAGAGAAAGGCCAAAATTGCGCTCGAGAGAGAGGAGGGGGGGGCGCGTCTCCTCCGGAGTTTCCTCGAGCGGAGAGAGACACCTTCTGCAGGCAGTGGCTTGAGAAGGTAATTGCACGATAATTGGTTTTTTACCCTTCTATCTGGCAACAAAACTGACACCTTTTTTACAAGGAGTCATGTTTGCATAGACCACAATACCTGCAGTCATAATTCAAACAAAAAACACAACTCTGATAATGTATGCACTGTCCTTGAAGTTGATTGGTCCACACCCGAGACAGCTTTCCTTAGAGCCAAGTCTCACATGGGTTGGACCAATCTTTTGGCGTCATCTGGTCCAACCCATGTGAGACTAGGCTCTAAGAAAAGCTGTCTCGGGTGTGGACCAATCAACTTCAAGGACAGTGCATACATTATCAGAGTTATGTTTTTTGTTTGCATTATGACTGCAGGTATTGTGGTCTATGCAAACATGACTCCTCGTAAAAAAGGTGTCAGTTTTGTTGCCAGATAAAAGGGTAAAAAACCAATTATATTTTTTACTGGCAAATGAGGTTCCAATAAGGTAATTGCAGCGCTGCGCCTTTTTAACCTTGGTGGTCAACTCGGCACATCATCACCATCTTCAACTCTCTGGGAGTGGGGGGAAGATAAAATAAGGTGCCGAAATGATCTCGATTTTTCTTTCGCACGCGACTTATTCCGGTCGCGCCGCTGCGTTGTTCAGAGCGACGTCCCGACGTTTCGCAGCCGCGCCTTTTTCAGGATGCGACTTCAAATCACGTGACGTCGCGTGGCGTCACTCTGGGCATTACGGAGATCGACATTAATACATCGTAGACATCCAAGCATCTGATACATTGATCTGAAATAGTACACAAAAAATCTGTACTAAATGTTCAAGTCTAAAATTCATGCCAAGTTAATATATATCCGATATCCGTACTTTAAAACGACATTTGCAGTTTGTAAAAAAAAACAAAATTGCCGGCAATTTTACAAATGAAGATTAAACTGCCACTCCCTTAAAAGGGCGCTGATATTCCATCGCTTGTTAATTCATTTAAAACGCACCACTGGGAAAAAATATATATATTAATTGCATAAAATAATAACCCGAATTACAAACAAAATAAAACACCATTCATAATTCGTGAAGTAAACAAGTTAATAATCGTAGCAATATACATACACCCTTTTTCCAATGGCAAGATCTCAGACAAGCCAGCATGGGTCCAGTACGGTAAGCGTCGTTTTTCCACTGGCAACATTCGAGCCAACGTGGGTCCAGTACGGTACGGGTCGTTTTTCCACTGGCAACATTTGAGCCAGCGTGGGGCTAGCACGGTACGGGTCGTTTTTCCACTGGCAACATTCGAGCCAGCGTGGGTCCAGCACGGTACGGGTCGTTTTTCCACTGGCAACATTCGAGCCAGCGTGGGGCCAGCACGGTACGCGTCGTTTTTCCACTGGCAACATTCGAGCCAGCGTGGGTCCAGTACGGTACGCGTCGTTTTTCCACTGGCAACATTCGAGCCAGCGTGGGTCCAGTACGGTACGGGTCGTTTTTCCACTGGCAACATTTGCCAAGCTACGCCGGAACCAAATGTGATACGCTGCTGGCATCGCAAGACAATCTGAATCGAGCTCGGAGCCAATCGGGTACGTCAAACTTCTTTCGCGCCGTACGCGGCCAACCATCGGTACGACATGTTAAGCGACACACACACACACAGCGTCACCGCCGGCGGTCGTCCCCGCACGACGCGAGCACGGCGTGGCACGACTCAGTTGTGCAGTGGGAAAAAGGGGCGATAATTCGTTCCTTCACCAAAGGAAAGCCTCACTGACAGTTTCCGCATCTAGACTGACAAATTCATTTCTTGAAAACTGCTTTTTGCGTTTAGTTTGTTGTCCCTCCCCCGCACCTCCTATTGCCGCGGTTGGCTACGTACGGTGCGAAAAACATGCGCCTTTTGGCGTCATCTGGTCCAACACCATGTGAGACTAGGCTCTAAGAAAAGCTGTCTCGGGTGTGGACCAATCAACTTCAAGGACAGTGCATATCATCAGAGTTGTGTTTTTTGTTTGCATTCCGACCGCAGGTATTGTGGTCACTGCAAACATGACTCCTTGTAAAAACGGTGTCAGTTTTGTTGCCAGATAAAAGGGTAAAAAAAACAATTGTCATATTTTGCTACTGGCAAAGGAGGTTCCAATGGTGCAAAAGAAGTTTAACATGCATACATTTTTGGCTCACCATGGAACAAAGATTGTAACCGCAATGCGCGCGCACTTTCGGATGCGCTTCTGTGTCCGTCTGGAACGCTCTTCCTTACCGATATCAGGAAGTCACTGGGAGCTTTGATGCACTTTTAAATCATCTAGGATTGACAAATGGATTTCTTTAAAACTGCTTAGTTGTGTGTTTCGTTTGTTGGTCTTTCCCCCGCGCCTCCGATTAGCGCCGTTGGCGATGTACGGTGGTCCGAAAGAAATGCCACGATAGAAACCCACGCGGAATGATGAGAGAGGGGGGGGGGGGCAAGGGGAACAGCGCTCAGCAATCCGTACAGACAGGTCAGCAAAACCAAATTTGGAGTTTGAATATCGTCTCTCCCCCCACGTACTGCCGTGGGTTTCCTCCGGGTTTCTCCGGTTTCCTCCCGCAGCTAAAACAAACACACACACACAACACAGCACGCGCCCGCATGCGTGCGCAGACCGTGACGGAAAGTGGCCAACAAAACAACGTCCCGATGCTGAAAAACGTACCTGCAAATTACTCAACGTGGGATATAAATAACGTAACACCGCCCCAGCCCCACCGCCACCGCCACTCCTGCGAAAACTTGGCAGGAGCCTCCTGCAAGGGAGTCCTGAGACTCGGCGATGCTTTTCTGGGGGGTGTGGGAGTGAAGTCGCCGTGTTATTTAATCCCGATTGAGTTCGTTTGTGGGTACGTTGACCAAAAACTTGGGGAATTTGTAATCATACTCTTAGCTTTTTCGGTAAAGTCACGTAGGTAAAAAATGAAATTAATAGAAATAAAATAATAAAAATCACGACGTTTCGGAGGCAACACAAGTCTCCGTCATCAGGTGGGACCGTCATAGCCAGATTTGCTGTATCACTTGATACCTCACTTGATACAGCAAATCTGGCTGTGACGGTCCCACCTGATGACTTGTGTTGCCTCCGAAACGTCGTGATTTTTATTATTTTATTAATTTTAATTTCATTTTTTAGCTACGTGACTTTACCGAAAAAACTAAGAGCATGAATCCTTGCAGTCACGAAAGCTTCAAATCTAGAAATTTGTAATATAGGCATCGCAGGCAGACCGAGTGTATTCTTGGTTAATAAAACTTCAGTATTAACCATGGTTAATAAAAGCTTCAGTATTTACATGGGTTAATATTCCTTCAGTATTAACCAGGGTTAATAAAGCCTTCAGTAAACTAATAGGGTTTTCCCCCTTTTTTCTGGCAACAAAACTGACACCTTTTGCAAGGAATCATGTTTACATTAACCACAATACTTGCAGTCAAATGCAAACAAAAAACAATACTCTGATAATGTATGCATTGTCCTTGAAACGGATTGGTCCACACCAGAGACAGCTTTCTTTAGAGCCTAGTTTCATATGGAGTATTAACCTTCCGATCGCTTCTTATTCAAGTAACACTCTGGTCCGTACAGAACGGCACGCGGAAGTGGATATGGCAGAGCTACTGCCGAGTTCCCTTCTTCACCAAGCGACCCCTGGCGCCCACACAGTAGGGGGCACCACTGTCCTCACCCACTCTCTCTCGTACGAGGTTCCTCGTCGCGATTCTCATGGCCAGAGTCCAGCCAAATGAAGCACAGAACCGAACTTTCACGTGAAGGGTTAATTGGCGTTTTAATGTTCACTCGAATCTGAATTGGAGCCAATATTTGGTGCAATTCCCATATTTGTGTTTTTTTTTCTGTGTGAATCTAGTGCCCCTTGGATTGCTTGGGACTCCTTAAGCTTCTGCTTGGCTTCCTCGACAGAGCGCAAACACTGGCCCCTTTACCCCCAACTCCTGTCCAGGCTCAAGGCATTCTCCTCTGCCCGGGTCCGACTGCCTCTCTCTCTGTCTCTCTATATACGTAACATAAACACAATCACCGTTCCTGAACTGCATCTTGAGATACGGTTGCATTTCGACGGTACATAGATTCACACGGAGACCCAGGGACTCGCACGGAGACCCAGAGACTCGCACGGAGACCCAGGGACTCGCACGGAGACCCAGGGACTCGCACGGAGACCCACGGACTCACACCGACTTGCACGGACTCACACCGACTTGCACGGAGACCCAGGGACTCGCACACAGACCCAGGGACTCGCACGGAGACCCAGGGACTCGCACGGAGACCCAGGAACTTGCACAGACACCCACGGACTCACACGGACACCCACACACTCGCACAGAGATCTATACCTTGATTGCCCCTGTCTGTAAAGGAATGAAGCCCCGATATTTTTGAGTCGAGGTCCCACTCTGGTGCTGCGTAAACCCGCATGGTTGCAGTGTTTGTATTGGAACTGTCGTAAACTTAACTCGGGCCAAATTTTTTCCTCCTCCCCCCTGGTGGACAGCCGTGGAATTAATCGAATCGGCCCAACGCGGATTTCGCCGCAACCCAGAGGTCGCAACCGGGTACCCGATACCCGTACCCTACCCGATACCCGGCCGGGTACGGGTACGGGTAGCCGTTTGCGACCCTGGTGCGGCCGGGTACGGGTACGGGTAGGCCGTGAGTCACCGGTGAGTAACCGTTTGTCACTCATTTCGGGTAGGGTACGGGTAGGGACCCTGGTGCGGCCGGTTACGGGTAAGGAATCAAAACCCGTTTGCGACCTCTGCCGCAACCTCCACCCCGCCACGTGGCCATCGGAGAGACAAACGCACACCCAACAGCTATCTGTCGCCCACTCGTCCTTAAATTGTCACCCGCCGCGTCACCCGCCGCGTCACCCTCACGTGTCACCCTCCTACCCCTGATGCCCCTCACAGGAATGTGTCATTTCTACGGCTGGTTCATGGACGCTGGAGATTAAAAAAAAAAAATATTTAGTTAGGGCAAGGCTATGGCTTTAACTTGTGCTGGCCAAAAAAGGTTGTTTTCTGGATGGACAGGTGCTCGTCATAGGCATGTGGAATTGTTACCGTTGCCTAAGCGCCGACTTTATGTTGAACGTCTTTAGCAGCGTACGTAGCCCACCATATTCTTAGGTTTTTTTTCGGTAAAGTCACGTAGGTAAATTTTTTTTTAATTAATAAAAGTAAAATAAAAAATAAAAAATCACGACGTTTCGGAGGCAACACAAGCTTCCGTTGCCTCCGAAACGTCGTGATTTTTTATTTATTTTTATTTTATTAAAAAAATAATTTACCTACGTGACTTTACCGAAAAAACCTAAGAATATGAATCCTTGCAGTCACGAAAGCTTCAAATCTAGAAGTAGCCAACCATGTTACTCGGAGGTGCGGGGGATGAGCAAGGTTCGTTTCTTGTCGATTCCCCCTCCCCCCACCTACGTACAGCTGCTTGCAACCGGTTGCATGCAGCTGCTCGAAACCGGTTGCAACTCGCTTGCTCGCAGAGTAGCATTGCGATTTGCAGCGACGCGTTTCATCGCCACGTGATGAAACGTTTGCGCACTCCAGAATTGTCCGTTGCGATATTTGAACGCGCCCGTTTAACAGTCACTGTTACGCAAACACTTGCTCGGATGGGAAGAACAAAGCGGCTGCGGTTGATCGAGTTGTGCGATTGCGAGGAGCCAGCGTTAGGGCGTGGTGGGGCTGGTGGGGGTGGGGGTGGGACCCCCGCTTCCTTCCCACGTGACGAGCAGGACTGATGGAAGCTGTACACGGGTGGCCGTCGCGAGAGCGAGGTCCACTCGCGTCTTTGCGCAAAGTCAATTCTGCCCTCGCTTGCGTCTGCTGAGGTTTCTGCGTGTCTGCGTGCATGTGTCCGCGTGCGCGTGCCCGCGTGCGTGCCCGCGTGCGTGCCCACGTGCGTGTGTGCGTGCACGTTGAGCTTCACTGGCACCGTGAGTAGCCGACCGCGCTCACCAATGTCGCCCGGTGTTCCCTCTCTACGGTGAAGTCCCGGGGCAGCAGTGACGCGGCGGCTCGGTAACTAAACGTTTTTATTCGCACTGCATCGGACTCTACGAGACTCGTCCTGAACACCCCCCCCCCCCCTCGTTTCAAGAAAAACAAGACGGACGGACAACGCGGACGGAAAAGACGCACGGACGGACAAGCTTTGGGCAACGCCTTCACGGATCTGGACGGTTTTCTCCGGGGCCCGAGTCCCGACGAGCAACCAACGCAGCGCTGCCGTCAAAAGTTTTGTTCACACTGGACCTTCTCAGTGAGAGTAGCCCAGCCGCATTCAAAACTACTCAACTATTCTTCTTGGTTCTTTCGGTAAAGTCACGTAGAAGGGAAATAATAAAATAATTAAAATAAAACATTAAATAATTCTCACGACGTTTCGGCCACAACTGCAAGCAGCCGTCCTCAGGTGAAGAACAGGTCTGTCGGAAAGACAGCGTCTGAATGAACACCACCAGGCTTGGCAGCGTATATTTAAGCTGGGTTGGTGTTCATTCAGACGCTGTCTTTCCGACAGACCTGTTCTTCACATGAGGACGGCTGCTTGCGTTGTGGCCGAAACGTCGTGATAATTATTTTATTATGTTTTATTTTATTATTTCCCTTCTACGTGGCTTTACCGAAAGAACCAAGAAGATGAATCCCTGCAGTAATGAAAGCTTTAAATCGAAAACTACCCAACTATTTTTTTATTTTAACCAGGCAAGGCCTTCTCCGTGAGAGTAGCCCACCCACATTAAAAACTACTCAACTATTTTTTATATTTTAACCAGGCAAGGCCGCACTGAGCTATGCAGCTTCTTATTCAGAGGCCATCTGACCATCGCAAATGACAGCCCAACGAAGAGGCTTACCATCATCACGTGGAAATTGTACAGCGGCCAAATAACTCTATAAACGCACGTCGATTCTAATCTGAACGTGGAGGGAAAAACCCGGAGGACCCGGAGAAAAATCCACGCCACCACGGGGAGAGAGACGCGCAAGCTCCAAATATACAGCAGCAGCAGGCGTCAGGGTCGGGATTGAGCCCGCGACCTCCTGTATACCAGGCGAGGTAGTTAACATCTCCTAGCCAGCGTGGCGCCCCGTTCACACTTGGACCCAACCTCAAGGGGACCCAACACCGAACAGGGGGTTAAGTAGGGAGTGGGTAGCACGGCAGGGGTAGGGGACACACACACGGAACCACGCACACACGGAACCACAGGGACCAACATGAACCAACAGGCACCCACGCAGACCCACACACGACCCAGAGGAACCCACAGACAGACCCACCCACACGGACCCACACGGACCCACACGGACCCACACGAACGTCCATACAGACCCACCCACACGGACCCACATGGACTCACACGGACCCACACAAACGTCCACACAGACCCACCCACACGGACCCACACGGACCCACACGAACGTCCACACGGACCCACACAGATCCACCCACACGGACTCACACGAACCCACACGAACGTCCACACAGACCCACCCACACGGACTCACACGAACCCACACGGTCCCACACAAACGTCCACACAGACCCACCCACACGGACTCACACGGACCCACACGAACGTCCACACGGACCCACACAGACCCACCCACACGGACTCACACGAACCCACACTAACGTCCACACAGACCCACCCACACGGACTCACACGGACCCACACAGACCCACCCACACGGACTCACACGAACCCACACGAACGTCCACACAGACCCACACGGACGCACACACGGCCCACAGGAACCCACAGGGACCCACACGGACGCAGAGACAGACCCACCCACAGGGACCCACACACAGATCCACCCACACACAGATCCACACACACACACACCCACAGGGACACACAGGGACGGACCCACGCGCGTCAAACCCCCCCCATCCGCACCCCCACCTCGCCCGCCCCACCGGCCCCGCTAGCGGAAGCTGTCGCTGTCTGGCTGCGAGGAGGAGCCGAGGTGGTGCAGCGAGTACGATGGCTGTCCCCTCGGCGGCCAGTGTGCCCCGTCCCGGGTGTCGCGGTGCTCCTGCTGCTGCTCGTGCCGCGCCAGGAGAGCGCGGGCCTCCAGCTCGTCGTCCGGGGACGGCTCCCCAAACTCCGCGCGCAGCCACTGGCGCGTCTACACACGCAGGCAAAGACGAAGGGGAAGTACGTCAGGGGTAGGGGCGCACACACGGACCCACGTGAATGCACACACGGACACACGTGGCCGCATACACGGACCCACACGGACCAACACAGACACACATGGACCCACGTGGATGCACACACAGACACACACAGACGTACACACGGACCCATGTGGATGCACACACGGACCCACACGGACGCACACACGGACCCATGTGGATGCACACACGGACCCACACGGACGCACACACGGACCCATGTGGATGCACACACGGACCCACACGGACGCACACACGGACCCATGTGGATGCACACACGGACCCACACGGACGCACACACGGACCCATGTGGATGCACACACGGACCCACACGGACGCACACACGGACCCATGTGGATGCACACACGGACCCACACGGACGCACACACGGACCCATGTGGATGCACACACGGACCCACGTGGATGCACACACGGACCCACGTGGATGCACACACGGACCCACACAGACGTACACACGGATACACACCAACCAACACAGACGCACACACGGACCCACGTGGATACACACACAGACCCACACAGACACACACACGGACCCAAGTGGATGCATGCGCGGACCAACGCACGCGCGGACACGCGCACAGACGAACACGGACCCTCGCACAGACGAACACGGACGCACGCAGACCCTGGCTACACACGGAGTGGAGTTTGTGTGTCCTCCCCTGTCCTGCAGAGCGAGTGAGTGAATGTGCGAGTGTGAGTGGAGATTGTATTCTCTCCCCCTGCTCTGCATGGCTTTCCTCCGCTTTCTCTGCCTCCTTCCCATAACCACAAAACAAAATAACCGTGCAACGTAACTGATACTGTGGCCCAAAACACCCCAGTGCTGGGAGTTTAGATGCCAATGACTTGCTTGATATTACAAATAGCAACTTCACATTCTCCTGCAAAAACGTAATGAATGACGCCGCGGGGTTTTATATCGCGCCCTTCAATTCCAGCGGGGGGGGCAGCCACATTTGTAAAGGGCACCCCCAGTAACAGCTGCCCCTGTGCGGGACAGCGAGACTGAGCACCTGGCCTGCAAAGCGGCCATCAGTTTGCCAGTAGGAGGAGATAAAACGAAAACTATTTTCTCTTTTACCAGGTAAGGCCCACTTTTTTACCAGGTAAGGCCCAACTTTTTCAGAAGTGACCCAGCCATCACAGATGAGAGCTCAACGAAGCGGCTTATCATCATCACCACCACGTGGAAATGTGTCAATACTCTGAACGTGTGACGCCGATTCAAAATGTGGAGGGAAAAATTGGAGGACCCGAAGAAAATTCCACGCTGCCGCAGGGAGAGAGCTAAGGAGAGGACACGCTAAATATAGAAGAGGCGTCAGGGTCCGGATCGAACTCACGACAACCGCCTGTATACCAGCCGAGGGAGATAACATCTCCACGGGGAGAGAGAGAGGCGACAGACTCCAAATATACAGCAGGCGTCAAGGTCGGGATCGAACCCACTACCTCCTGTAGACCAGGCGAGGTAGTTAACATCTCACCACGGAGAGAGAGAGAGAGAGACACGAAAACTCCAAATATACAGCAGGCATCAGGGTCGGGATCGAACTCACGACGGGCCGCCTGTAGACCAGGCGAGGTAGTTAACATCTCACCACGGAGAGAGAGAGAGAGACACACGCAAACTCCAAATATACAGCAGCAGGCGTCAGGGTCGGGATCGAACCCACGATGGACCGCCTCCCCCCCCCGTGTCTCTGCCCACCTCCGTGAGCTGCTCGTTCTGGAACATCTGCAGCTGCTGCTGGAAGCCGAGGTTGGGGTTGGCGCAGGTCCTGGCCGTCTTCACCGCCACGAGGGCCTCCTCCCAGCCCAGCGACGTCACCGTCATGATGTAGGCCACCACCATGGTGACGCTCCGGGACACGCCCGCCAGGCTGGGGACACAGCAGCGACGAAGATGACGACGACGACTCAACGGCGATCGCAGCCTCGCGTCGATTGTTGATTCGCACACAAGCCACGCGCGACAACCGACGAGGTTGGTTTGCAAAGAGTGGCGTGGGTGGGTGAGTGGGTGGGTGGCTGAGTTGGTAGGAGAATTTGTGGGTGGGTGGGTGAGTGGGTGAGCGGGTGAGGTGGTAGAAGAATTTGTGGGTGGGTGAGTGAGTGGGTGGGTGAGCGGGTGAGTTGGTAGGAGAATTTGTGGGTGGGTGAGTGGGGGAGTTGGTAGGAGAATTTGTGGGTGAGTGGGTGCGTGAGCAGGTGAGTTGGTAGGAGAATTTGTAGGTGAGTGAGTGAGTGGGTGAGCGGGTGAGTTGGTAGGAGAATTTGTGGGTGAGTGAGTGAGTGGGTGAATGAGTGGGTGGGTGAATGAGTGGGTGGGTGAGTAGGGGAGTGAGTAGGTGAATGAGTGGATGGGTGAGTGGGTAGGAGAATGAGTAGGTGGGCGAGTAGGTGAGTGAGTAGGTAAATGAGTGGGTGGGTGAGTAGTTATACGAGTGGTGAGTGGGTATGAAAATTAGTGGGTGAGTAGGCGAGTGAGTAGGTGAATGAGTGGGTGGG